>NC_135694.1:4343470-4679303 GCF_964276395.1 Gasterosteus aculeatus | reverse complement strand
AGCGTGAAAAATGAGTCCGGCAAGCGATTGTCTGCATTACACCGTCCTTCAGGGTAGGGGAAGTGGATAAGGGAGCGAGAGTGGGAGATGAAGAGAGGGAGAGGATGATACGAGGCCTGCAGCCCCCCCTCCTCTCCCTCCTCCCCTCTCTCTCTCTCTTCGCTTTGCTCCTTCTCCTCCTCCTTATTCGGAGGGGGGGGGGGGGTCAAGTCGACATGCATGCAGACGTAAGGCTTGTGTGCGTTTCCTGTATTTGGTTTCCGGCGCCGGGCCGCGAATTCACACATGAGCATCAAATGTGCAGACTTTGGAGATTTGTTATCTTGTGCACATCTGATGCCTGAGACGTCGTAGTTTAAGGCTCACAGTGTGCGGCACACTTTGCATAAACATGTGGGCTGGAGCTCCGCTGACTGATTTAATTAATTCCGTTGTGCAGCATCCTGCATTTGAAGTAAACTCTTTGCATTTTAATTAAGAGGTTCTGAACTGAGCCTCCCAACAGTTTCCCGACAACTTTTCACCAGATTGCTTTTCACGGAAAAAAACATGTTTTTAAACCTCCGCCTCGGAGACGGAGCGCCGTTTCTCCTCCGGTCTGCAGACGCACAATGTGACCCGTGTCCTTTCTGTTCAACAGCTGGGGCTTCACAGTCCACACCGACAAACAACAATGGTGAGTTGCGTGCAGAAGGACTCTTAATTCAATAATTGATGAGTTTGACTTTCACCCTTTGCATCCACTTAGAAAGGCTCAAGAAGTTTCCTTTAAAGCACTATACTTGGTGGATTAAGCATCGGTGCTGTTGGACATAACGATGATCACATGACACACAAAGGCGGTTTCTACCTTGCAAACTGTTAATGGATGCCTTGTGAATGCCCCCCTCCCCACACCGAGCGACTGGTAACTGAGCTTTTCCCTCCTCAGGCACTTCTGCTGCGAGACGAGGGAGGCGCAGGTCGCCTGGGTGAGCGACGTGGTCAGGATGACGGTAAGCTGACGCTCACCGCAGCAGCTGTGTTTTTCTTTCTCCGGTAGTCAGACGGGACAGATGCGCGGCGGCGTTCTCCGGGGTCACTCAGCACCAACACGGACCATTTCATGCGGAAAAGCTGTGGGAATAAGGTCAAGGCGGCTGCAACAGCACCATTGTGCTGCTTCAGCGCCGAGATCCGGCTGAGCGTTGAAATAACACAACGCTCATATCTTTGCATTCCTTTTCACACTCTCGCCTCTTCCTTTCCCAGCTGCGGCGTGAAAACAAGCATCTTGTTTGCTCATTATACAAAATATTTATATATATATATTATATCTCCTCAACATCGGGCTGATCCTTCACAGAATGCCCGCCGCGTTGAATCGGTATCGGCTTCCCTTGTGGGAAACGTGTCTGCGGCACGGTGTTGTCTATCACGGGCGCTTACAGGGAAAAGCCTTTTAGTGCCTGTTTGGGTCGGCGAAGTAAAAAGGGCAACGTCGCCGTCGGCGAGGGAGGGATTGATCCGGGGAGGAGGCCGACTTTCGTCTGTTGTTTCTAAGTGTTTCGGCGGTGTTTATTTCAGCCGGCTCAGTGACTTTTCTCTGCTCTCTGCAGAAGCTCTTAGCTTTGCCGCGACCAAATCCATAGCAGACTGGAGCCGGCTGAAAATATTAGGATTCGCCTCCCAAATCCGCTAAACAGCGGGATTGACAGCTCCCATCACAAGGGCTGGTGGGAAGGACGCACGACTTGTGGGAAGGGCAGAGAGGGAGAAAGTAGAATGAGAGCACTTCTCTCCTTCTGGATTTCCTTTTCTCTTACCTGCTAGCGAGCATTGTGCTCCAGACAGTTTCCATAGCAACTGGCGAATGAAGGACCTCGTTTGGACGGAAGGGGGGATTCGGCCTGTGGCGGTGAGGTTGTTGAGGTCCAAGGACAGGTGCTGAAATACATGAGCGAGACGGTTCTAAAGGTTTTAGGGCTGACCAGCGATGTGAGAGGAGAAGTCAGTAAAAGAGGAAGTTTAGCCCACCCGTCCTGCCGCGGTGCCGCCCGGCGCCGCAAAGGGGAAATAAATGACTCACCGCGAGCTGTCTTCGGTGGGCACAGCGGATTACGGTTCACACGTTCTGTGTCTTCCAGCACGGCTCCAACCTCAGCCCAAAGGCCCCGCGTCCCAAATCCTTCAGGGGGGGAGCGCCGGCCGGAGGCCAGACGATCCCCCGCGTCCCCGGAACCAGCAAACAGGTGCGAGATCCGTGACAATATCCGCAGCACGAACACGTGACAAAATGCTCGACTCACTTTAAATCTGTCCCCTCCCCCCCCTGCAGCCGACAGACGAGAGAATCTCTCCCGCCGACGGCTGGCCGACGCCGACCAGGGACGCCGTCGTGCCCCGCGGGGCAAACCCCCCGGTCGGCTTGCTCAAGGCCCCGCAGGTGCCGCAGCGAAGAAGCTCGGTGGACTCCGGCGGGCCTCAACAGCCCGCGCCCCCGTCCAGACTCACCAAGCCCCCGGCTTTGGCCCTCCCCGCTCAGAGTGGCTGCAGGACCCTCGGCAGGAGACCTCTCCAGGGCGGGGAGGTCTTGATGCCTCCTAATCTGATGAACGAACTCAGCTCGGTGCTGAGCAAGACCAGTCGCGGCGCCAAGAGCAACGATTGACAGGAGGCCGGCAAAGGGAAGAGGACGGGCGCCGAGGACGGGCGGACGGACGGGAGGGTACGGAGACCAAAGTGAATGCACGAGGACCCGGCTGCCCTCTGAACTTGTGTGTGAGGGACGTCGATGCACGAAGGGGATGATGAAACTTTGGAGGTCATGCAGACGGCCGGACACGCTGACCCAAGCACTACAAAGCGTGATTTAAAAACCCGAGGAAGGCTACCGAGAGTTCGTTCCACTGTGAAAATCGCAGGAAATTCTGGAAATACTCCGGTATTGTATTTTTAAGGAGACTACATCTGGAATAAACAGCCTTCATCTGGATGTAAGCAGTGTTTTGCCGTGCAAAAGCTATAAATAGCATTCAGTATTCAAAAATGAAAAGTGACGTGGTCCTCCATTTCCACAATTTACAATACTTGATGTTTTATTCCCAAATATGCATATCGAGTTTCAATAAAGATGTGTAGGTTTCGGGCCACTTTGCCGTTAACGGAGGCTAATATGCGTTTCAGATTCGCTATTAGTGGTGGGCAATCTAGCAAGTATTATTTATTTGTGATAATGTATTTTGGGGTTTGTTTTTTTAAACTGTTAACTACCTTTCTTTCTCTGTAACAATTAGTTGTATTGCTGCTTACAATTGTTTTTAAGCACCAATAAAAAAAAAAAGTAATGCAAATGAATGTAGGCTTATTATAATCACTAGAAAGAAACTTGGCCCACCATGTTTTTTTCTACCAGACAATCTCATACTATAAATACATACACATATAAATACATACAGGGACCTACACAGAAGGTGACCTCAGCTTTTGGAGCGGCTCAGTGTCTCGCCGTTAGTAGGAATTGAACCACCGACCTTGTTGATGAAGGATGATCCTGCTGATTGTCTGAGGAAAATTACTGTGCTCAGTATTTCTTTCTTCCATTGCCAACAGCTACGGCTAATAAAAAAGCTTCTTTTTTCCCCGCAGTTTCTGCAGAAATTCAGATGGCGGGGACAATGGAGATGGGCGAGGTGTCCGTGTGCGATTGTGTATCAGAAAGAGTGATACACACAGGAAATTGGTTTCAGAAAAATTGCCCCTTTCGGTATTTTTGCACAGCAATGAAACTGGAAATAAAGCTGAATCCATCAGATAATTACCGTTGGGTACAGACCAAATACCCAATGAAGTGAAGCGATCAAGGTAGAATAAGAATGAAGGCATAAGTGTTAAATGATGATTACCCTCATTGCTTTCAGGCTTATTGTTCATCTTGATTGGAACTTTTTTTTTCCTCACTTACAAAGAGTTTATATTCTAATTTTGCATTCTGGTCTCTGAGTTTTGTATAGTACGTTCATTTGGCCGTTTTTTAACGGGTAAATCTGTTTTATAGTCTATTTGATTTCATTTGTTGTGTTCCGTGTCTGCAAGATTTAATAGAAGTAATAGTCCTGGAAGCATGTCGAGTAAATGTAGCCCAGTTGTGGATTTAAACACAAAAGAAACCCCTTTTCCAATTTTGACTTATCTATACATAATTCTACCATTTTATTCATAGATTTCATTAAATCCCACATTTTCTCGAGTGAAATGTGAGAATAAACTCCCCATTTGAAGGCACACGCCTTTGCTGAATAATGTATAGCGGCCGTGAAATGCACACGTAGGCAATTGTCACACAGGTTCCTCCATGAAAAATTCATATTAACATTTTATTTTCATTATGCCTCACACACCAGCTGCTTGTCCTTTGTTTCACGTCCTTATATTCCAATCATGGAGCTGCCACATTTATGCATTCATGGTCGGACCATTTCTTATTAGGGGTTTGTTTGCTGTGTGCAAATATGTGTTTTCTCCCCCTTCGCCCATATTAGCTCTAAGTTCATTGCACTAGTGAAAATGAATATACGCTCCTACTTAATTGGCCTTTTGAGAATCAATTTCACTCCACGCCGCCTCGCTTCCACCCGCAGCAGACACACGCCGTACGCTGTGAACTCTCGCTGTGCTAATATGTTTGTGCCTCAAAAAGAAATCTCATAACTCACTTGAATGGTCAAGGTAATAATTGCTTTGAAATTCCCTCCTGTATTTACATCCACTGGCGTCGACGTCCGCTGCGGGTTTTTTTCCCCCCCCCCGGACCTGCCATCTGTGGGTGCGTCTGCCTTTCTCGTCCTTCTGCGTCCGTCCAACCCAGCGCTTTCGGCCGTCCCTCTGAGACCCCGAGTGTGCCAAGGTCACCGCATGGTGCACTAGAGGTCAGCGCGGAGCTCTGCAACGCCGTCGACCACCTCGACGCTCGGAACTAAAGCGTCACAACAAACAAATTCCCCTCAAAAACCTCATTTTTGAGCGGAATTTTGTTTCTTTGCAACTTATTTAGTTATTTAGTTATTCAATACAACAATGACTACATGTCTCATGCACAAGCAGGTAGAGGTCTGAAGTGTGTTATTAATGGTTGGTTTTGTGAAGCACGAGACTTGGATAATACTGCTCACGGTGTGCGGGACAGAGTTTAACATACTTAAGCAGTTGTTAAACTTTGCCTCTGGTTACCTGAATTCTCCGAGGATTCACAGCGTCTCCGTCCGAGGTGGAGGGATTCCAGGGGAGCGTCCAGACCTCAACTACCTTTGGTAAGTAGCCCTGATTGATACGCAGATTTTCATTTTTAAAAAGAGCATTTTACTTGGAATGGAATATTTGCTATATTGAGATATGTTAGATCTTGAAATTAGAAATAAAGATTTTAACAGGTGCACCTATGTTATCTGGCCACTAGGGTTCGTCATGTAAAATATGCATTTCTCAAGATTTAACCAACCAATAGTTTATAAAGTAGCAGCTGTTACATTAAAATTCAGAGGCCTAATTAATCAATCCTATTGAAAATGGTATAATAATAATTATAGTCCTGATTATTCTTAATACATCACATACACTTGACATCACAAAAAACACATTTCTTTTATTATTCATGCATTACCTTCTTCACCTTCATTAAAAAACGGCTTGTGCAGAATATATATTGTCTCGTTGTCAATGGCTTAATACGAAAGCCACTTCATATGCAGGTCGACCTCTCTCGCTACTTTCAGTCTGTTGCAATTGTGTGACTGATGTGTAGGCCGTAAAATAAAAATGGCAAACCATAAAAAAAAGTCACATTGTAATCATGAGCTAATAATCCCTGCAGACTTTTCCCATCAATCTGCATTGAAACTGCAGTGCCAGTTTATACGGCTGCAATAACGTATCATCCACCAAATTTACTGTGATGCACTAAATCATTCAAACTTTGAAAGAGGCAGCTAATTGATTAACTCCTGCCAGAGGTAGTAAAAAAGTTTAAAACTTTGCGCATACACACATCATTTTTAATTTATTTTTTCCATAGCATGTACATTCACTTAATTTGAATATAGTTGCAAATTTGGCAACGCTACTTCAACCCACAGAGAGTCAACGTTCTCGAGGTCTCCGCTGCGTCATGCGGCTCCTGCATGCAGATGTGCGCAGCATCAGCAGCAGAGTGGGTGAGCCGGATGCAGTGCTCGCGCAGACGGAGTGGGCGGGTGGGGGGGGAGTAGGGTGAGACGGCTGACATGCTCGGGAAAGGGAGAGAAAATGACGAGTTATTTCAAAAGAGCAGACACGAGCCCTCTGATTCTACGTGAGATGCCTCTCAATTAAACCCAGAGCCTGTGAGTTTTTCATGTTGGGCATCCGTTGGAAACATGCGGAGGTTATAGATCAGCCTTCGGCCTGGTGGAAGTGTCCATTGCGATCTGATCCCCCCCCCCCCTCCCACCTCTACAGAAACATCAAGGGTGGGAATGAAAGGAGCAGATCAACGACGGGCTTTAACGCGTCGTCCAGAAGCAGAGAGAAGAAGCTCCTAAGATAACACGTTGGCTTCAATGAAGCCATGTTGCACCTTTGCTTCATCCCGGGGACCGCGTGCAAATCAGAGGGGCCGTACCGTTAACTCTGACATGCCGCGGCTGTGTAACGCGGCCGTGGTGATTTACATTTCCAGAAAAGGGTAAGCCTTATATTAATGGAGCCGTCCATTTCCCAAGCTATAAATAGCTCGCCGCATGAAGCTGCCCAACGGCTGGCTGCCTCTTTTTTTTTTTTTTTTACGCTGATCCACGCACTCTGGCCCGTAATCTCGATTCTATTAATGTCTCAGGTGATATTTACGACACATGGACCCTTTTAGCCTGACGCGGCGGTAGAGTGTATATTCAAACCAGCCAAACTTTTATCTATTTAAAAGCCTCTGCAATTGCAATTAATCTGGGATTGACTCTTTAAAACCTCAATCACCCCCCCCCCCCCCCCAATCCCCCACCACCACCACCTCTCCCGGTCGAGGGAGGGTGGCCTATTAAAGAAGGGAAATGTGCATTGTGGAAGAATAAGGCCGTCTTCGTATGTTGAGATTGTTATTATGTGAGTGCAGCCAGATGGAGGCGATGACACTTGTTTGGGTGGTGACCTGTGCATCACAGGCATATATCCACAAATAGTTGTGACTTTGATTGTTTGATGGCTTCCATTGATCCAGTCGGCCTGAGCTAAGGACACGCAGAGAAACAGGAAGTGATTGGAAGGAACCACGTTCCCCCGACTCACCGTGGAGAGTTTAAGGTGGAAGAAATATTTTATTATCCGTTTTGAAGGTTGTTAACAAAAGGGGGGGGGGGGGGGGTCCCGTCCCGTCCCATTGCTCACGTTCTCATCGATAGCGCAGGTTTGCGGGGTAAGCTAGTGGTAAGCTAGTAGCGGCTAATTTAGCCTTGAGCCGCTAGCCTCAGGGTACAACACTTGAGGAGAAATATCAGACATCCCGCACACTTGATTTGTAAATTCCTTTTTAATATTTCTTCTGTATTAATGTCAACTTTTTAAACAGGGCAATCTTTCTATAAACCGCTAAAGTCCCGCACAATTAGCCATGTCATTTCATTACAGCTACCCTGACCGCAAGGAACGTCGGAATTGTAGACACTGTTACGTTGCATCATGGGGCGGATCCAACACTTGAAGCTCCGGTCTATATAGTGACTAAAAGCTACTTTGCTTTTAGTCATTTCCAAATAAATCTCTTCTCCCAACTTGGGTGTAGTAAACCTTTTTAAGATACTGTGCTCTGCAGTGGAGGAGAGTGATTCTAATGTTGATACAACCGCAGCGCGTGGATTCAAACAACCGGAGGCTGGCGAGCTGCGTATCGGGGGTCTCTGGGACTTGCCGAGAGTTCGGCCCCTTCAGAAAGAAAGATGGTTTGAAACCACCAGAGAGACCAGGAGAGCGAGTCGTGCGCTGATTAGGGGGGGGGACCCGTGAACCCCGCGGCCATTTCCATTTAGTAATCCACTCCAGAGGTGGAATGAGAAGCCGGGCCGAGGCGACCTCTGCGCGCCCGCCGTACAATGGGCTCCTTTATTTCACCGGCCAGGCGGCGGGCGGGCGCGCGAATGGGCCGGCGTAAGCAGAGGAGGAACAAGGTGGATGGAGACGAGTAAAGGTGGGGGGGGGGGGGAAATGTGACGAATGGACAAGATTGCGTACCTGAGCATTTAACATAAATGAAAGAGGAGGGCATTAGCGAGAGGAGGACAATGGCCGACAGTCTCCTGACCCCTGTATCCGGAGTCCCTGTATTGGCTTTGCGCGTTGGACCTTGACCACCTTATTAAAAGCAGGTTGCCAGCTCCCTGGTGTGACCAGCCGCACGCCGCAGAAGAGAGTCAGCAGTTTGCTGCCCCCCCCCCCCACCCTCCCCGACACCCCCTCCCCACACCCACAGCTCTTCAAACCACACCATCCCAAGGACACAGATATAGATTGGACACCATTGATTTGAATGGAGAAGAGAAGCATAAATTGTTTGTCTCATTCGGAGTCCATTATTTATTTATCCCCATCTAATCTACGATGCCGGTCCATCCACAGTAACCTTCATCTGAGATTTGTTTTGGTCTAAATGAAGTCATCAACACTGCAGTGGGTAGAGGAGCGGCTAACTGGAAGGAATTCAAAGAGCTGCTTGTTAAAGATGCATAGCGTTTCTATATAGAGGGGTAGCGTGTTCGTCCCCCCCGAAGTTAAAGTGTCCTTGGCGGCTGTTTGCTATACTTAATGCTTCGACTTGCACGCTCAAAGCCACCAAACAAAGCGCTCAGATATCTCATAATTATTGCATAAAACTAAATTGGTGGTATTATCCAGGCAATATGAACACCTCCCCTTTATTTGGTGTATTCAGGTCGCTGGTGATACAAAAAAGGGTTTTTTTTCTTCGTAAGTTTCCCAATTTTCTTTTTTAATGATATAGAATAATTCTGCCACTGGTCACATGGTTTCTTGGTTGCTGACTTAAAGTCAGCAATCGACCACGCTCATAATTAAACACGCTTTGGGGTTTTGTTTCAACGTCCATCAGTGGTCTGGTTATGACCAGCAGCTTAGTGTAGCCAATATCGGTATCAAACTGTAATAATATCACCAAAGACTGGTTTTTACAAGCAATACACTATGCGAGTCCTCGGGAGTTAAAACATAATACCTAACACACTTCAATTTAAACTTTGTCTGGTATGGTTATGGCTAACGTTTTCCGTGATGTTGCTGTGTAACATAAGTGTTAAATATTGCTACACAAAGGCATAATCTTATTTAGAGTTGTTGGTGTAACTCTAGCTTACATCCTCCTTCTTACAAAGCCGCTTTAAACCCATTTTCTTTGCATGTATTTACACAGAAAGCATGCGCTTTCTTTTTCTCGATACGTGTTTTCATTTTTGCAACTGTGATCATCTTTGTTCAACCCTTTGAACTTTTAACGCTCCTCCGCCTCGCACCGTCGCTCGCCTCAAAGCGCTTTGCGAATTATGTGTCCACGAGTCTGAAGGCGCAATTAGCCAGAGGAAGAAGCAATCACCGGATTTCATCTCATAATTGGTATTAAACCCTTGTATATGAAAATGATTGAAAGAGATCCAATCTCGCCATTTTATTGGATAAAACTGTGAGCACGTCTCACATAACACACACGCACATCTCTCTGCATCTTCCCTGAGCTAGGCTGGTGGGTTTTTTTCCTTCTGATGGTGAGATAATGACCCTCACCGCTGTGTGAGATTTCTGATTAACAGAAGAACAACAATGACTGCTAATTACCATCTGAAAGACTAAGCCGGGCCCATGGAAGCTCCTTTCAGGCCCGTGGTGCTGCAAAATAACGTCTGAGTGTGTGTGTGTGTGTGTGTGAGTGTGATGCTTTGTTTACTTGCATGTGGTTGATTTCCCACTAGAGGATATAAAAGAGAGCGAGACGGACCAAGGGTGAGAGGCAAGTGCTCTAGCGAGACATAGTTAGAGACAGAAGGAGACAGAAGGGACGCATGAAAAGAGGGGCTGTGATGATAGAGCTGTTTTTTTCTCGTAGACGTCAACCCCCCCCCCCCACCGTCCCCCCCACGATCCACCGCGGACTCATTCGCTCTGACCAGCGGACGTCTGCGTCACACGTCTTGGGGGGGGGGCTGTCAAAATCAGAGCGCTCCTCACTTCACAGGAGCAGCGTAACCAGAAAAAAACCACACCACCCACTTTTTTTTTTTTTTCTGTTGCTAGGAGATGCAGACGGGAATGTGTCTCTCAGACAAAAAGATAATTAAAGTAGGAAAAAAAACACGAGAAAGAACCATGAGAATTACTGTAATTTCCACTGCAGAGGAGCACGATTAGAAGCACCTACCAAAGCGCCCCCCCCCTGATAAACTGCTACACCTCGACTGCCCGTCGGTCTGGTTCAATGTGGCGCGCGTACACAATCCCAACGTCCGACAGCTCGCCCAGTAGCGGCCTGCAGATCGACCCTTACCTCACAACGGACTGCTGCTGCTGCTGAACCCTTTTCCAGATTGATCTCCCGTTATTCCCTAACCGGGTCGGAAGCAAGTATCTGACGGAGACGCCTCGGAGGGGAACCGTATCTAACAGTGGGAGCCACCCGACACTTTTATAACGCTATCGGACTCGTAAATGGATCCCTCCTCGCTGTTGGCCGCGCGCTTTAGTGCGATGCTTTCCGACCCCGAATGACACGGCGTGCTGCGGCTTCGACAGGCAAACGGGAGGGATGCTCTTCGAAGCCTCTGACTCGAGAGAACCGTCGGGGATGAAGACTCCATCAACGGGCCGTTAGCGGCCCTTCACCAAAGGACTAATGGCCGATTCCCCGGCAGTTCAACCAACCACACAAATGCTTCAGCTTGAATTGATCACGAACCAGTATTTCACCGTACATGACTATGTATACAATTTAGTTTTGAAGAAGAAGTTTGGGAACCTCTGCTTTATTGTGCACAAGCTCTCTGTAGCCTAAATCCTGCCCTTTGTTGCTCCACAACTCGCCCTGTCTTTTGAACCAAGTTCGCCGACCCGGTTCCTTCTCACTCCCAACTCCGAGTGCACGTTTCCCTCTTTCCGTCCTCGGGTTGATCCAGTGTCTCTCTGCCTTCTCTAACGAGCCTCTATTCTGCTTAATTAACATTAGTCGGGGCTTGTTTGTGCAGGCGTGCTATTCAGGTCATGAATAATCTAGGGACTGGAACTGGTTTCTTTTTCATTCTGAGAACTCTTTGGTTTCCCCATATTCATCCTGGCTTATCGGGCGCATTGTCTGCATGTGTGTGTGTGTGTGTGTGTGCAGATGTGTGTATGTGTGTGGTTACCTAATGAATAGAGCAATGCTAATGGTGGTAAAACAGTGATTTCTCCTGCTGATTGGGTGTAATGGATGGCACTCAGGGCTCCTTCATAATTGATGAGGATGTCTCGTGAATGTCCCGCTGCTGTTGTGCATTGGCGGCGGCATGCGTGCCCGTTTGCGCGCGCCTCTGGATGTGCAGTGTTTTTTGTTTTTGTTTTTTCTTCTTCGGGGTGGGGCCCCGAGACCCTCCAGAAGTCTGTTCTTGTTATTTCCTGTCAATTCTTATTAACAGAGGCACGCTCCGCCGTCTCCATAATGTATGACTGCGGTTTGCGGGAACGAACTGGAGTCAGATTCTCTCAGCGAATTGAAAGAAAGCGACGAGAGAGAGAGAGTCTAATTGTTTGCAAGGGGGAGAATGCGATGATTAAATCTTGTTTTTCATCTCATTTCCCCTTTGGAGCCAAAGGAAAGAAAGCAGTCTATGTAGAAATGTCAAGTCTATTCCGTCTGAGAGGTGTGCAACTACATACAGACACAGACAGACAGTTCGCACAGTTGCACATTGATGAAAAAGTGCCTGGAAACTGACAAACCATGGACGTCCGCCTGCCGCGCAGGTTCCATCCAAAGGACGGATGGTATTTCCAGTTCTCCGCCCACAACGTTGCTCCAGAGATGTTTGAATATTCATTTTGCCAACACAGCTGTAGTTGTTTTTTATCCACGCAGGTTAAAGAGTTGGCCTGCAGGGTTGCGGCCTGCATTGAAGCCTCGATGCCCACCTGTTTGTCCTCTGCGTCATCGGAGGTTGCGCGTGTAAAACAACCATCTGTGACATCTCCGCCGCGGTGCAACCCGCGAGACCCTGCAGAGGCAACGCCGAAAAGCCGCAGATTACCTCGCGGGGCCCCGCGGGGGTCCCACGCCGTCACTCCCGCGCCAGCTCCCGCAGTTTAAACACGTCTTTCGCGCTCGCTCGCTCGCTCTCACTCTCTCTTTCTTCTCCCCGCCTTCCGTCCTGTTTGCCGCGCTTTCATTTTTACCGTCGTCAAGACTCCCCCGGCGCCTTTCTCGTTTGTCCTCTCTTCTGTCTCCAGCTCTTCGGGGCTTCTCTCCGTTTCCGAGACGCCGTGCCAACCTGAGATGCTTCCCTCCAGCTCCCGGCGTCCGTGACTCTCAGAAGGTCCCAATGAGGGAACGTGGAAAGGCGGGTTAAACAACACATTTAGAAGGACTGAAAAATGCAGCTGCAGAGCCGCGGGTCCAGTAAAAAGCCAACGTTTTAGTCTAAATTGAGTTCACATTGAGTTGATGTTGAGACTACTTATAGAATATATGCGATGTCAAACACTAACATAGTTCCTTATATCGATTCAGGTAAAGTGGACACAAAGACATGTGTTGTTACTGCATGTCATATTATTATTATCATGGTGTTTTAAGAGAAACATGGACTTAATTTTGAGGTGTATGCAGAACTGTTCATTATGTGTGAAAGAGAAATACATCTCGGAGCCAATATGAATGGAGTAAAAGAACAAAGGCACTGCGGAGCATTCGTTTCTTTTCATTCTAAGGTGCGATATGTAATTATACCCTTAAAGTTGTCAAATAAAAATAACGCCGACCAGGCAGTTAAAACAATCCGTTGGTCAAAAGGTACATTTTTAGCCATCACTCTGGTGCTTTTCCTTTTGAGCAAAAGCTGCAAGGCCAGCGATTCTATCGGCAGTTTTTATAAGTGGTGGAAAAAAAGTGAAGATGTAAAATTGTGGGGGAAAAATAAACAATTAAAGTAAGAAAAAACAAATATATGAGCAAACTTGCACATTCTCACTGCTGCATAGCTGCATAAGTGGAAAGTCAATAGCGTCTTTGCAGCACCCTGTTTATGCATGGTCAGCAATTATCATCAGCCTGCAAGCCGGCCGATTTAACGACACAATTTTATTATTAATGAGCGAGCGATAAAACGAACACCTGTCAATGTTATTCAGTTTTATCCCTGCAGTGAAAAAAGAAGTGAATCATCGACAGGGTGGGGCTGCAGAAGCCTTTTGGGATGACGAAAGTTGATCTTATAAAAGGAGAAAATGAAATGAGATAAGAGTTTGCCCTTTTCCGTAGTCTCCTTCACAATAAATCTACCACACTGTGTAATTGGCCTCGGCCTCATCAGATGAAATTTAAACACATCCGTGAGGATTTCCTGGGAGGTGGCGAAAGGGGTGCTGGAGCAAAAAAAAAAAAAAAGTCAGAAAAAGTGATACGATCAAGAAAAAGTTTGAGCGAGGATGTGAAATTGGAGTTGAAATGGCAAATAAAGCAACATTTTTACTTTCCTGACAACACTACCGTTCCGGGTCCTGACTTCCAGACGGATATCAAATTTGTTCCCGAATGGTGAAACGCTTTCATGATCCACTACCTCTCCTCAAATTGAATCTGGTCTGCTCCTTCCTCTGCTGATAATAAGTGTGTTGGGGGGCGAGAGTGGAAAGAAATTCTCAGGTTTTAAATTACACAGATATAAATGTACACATTTACATCCGTGTCGCCCGTTGGGAATTGCAGCCGGAACGCATGTTTCATAAGAAACTTGATCATATCTGCGGAGGATAACTTCTCCCACGGCTCCCGTGTAATCAGCCCCGAAAAACGGAGTGTGAACCGGCGCCTCCTTTTAGCGTTCGGCATCACAGAGTTTTCTCTTACGCCGTAATGAGTGTCACGGGGATTCATTCACGAGAAGAGTTCCGACGCATAATTAGGCTTATTACACCACATCGAATCCAAGTCTATAAAAGCCTGGGATGTGTCCTCATGACTCAATTTAGTCCATGAACGTACGTTGTAACGTTGCTGGAAAAAAAAAAAATGTTGCGTCTGTTCTTATGGACAAAACAAATGGGAATGGCAAAACAAAATGGTCACGAGGTCCAGTTTGGCACCGCGTGACATCTGTGAGGCGGATCTGAGCCGGGCGCTCGGCGTGACCCCGTCCCACTCCGTCCCTGTGTCCTCGCCTGGACGCAAGTGCTGCTGTATCTCGTCTCCTGTACGGTACTGCTGAGGGCGATCGCCTGGAACCCGGACTGCAGCGGCGTCCACGTTGTGTGTGTGTGTGTGTGTGTGTGTGCGCGCTGTCATCTCAGATGTGCACAGAACATTGAGGAGTCACAGATCACCACCCCTCAGGGGGATGGAGCCTGGGTGGTGTTTGTGGGTGTGAGAGACACACAGAGAGAGAGAGAGAGATGGGCTGGTTGTTGTTTTACTGCTCACGTAATTCTCCCCAACCTCCTTCTGTCAACAGCTTGGACTCGAGCCGACGGGGCCACACGTGACCGGCCAGGCGCATGAAGGCGAATTCCCGTCCCACACAAGCGGCGGATGAGTGGAGGCCGCCTGTCGACGGAGCGATGCGCCATCGGGGCTCATGGCTTCCATTATTGTGACTCACGCAGGTGATTCACAAGCTTCACCTATAAACGATCTGCAAGTAAACACCACATATGAAAAGGTCATATTAAATATGTGACTTTTCGCTCTGCAGTTAACAACGGAGTTTAGGATCCTTCAGCTCATGCTTTTAGTTCTGGAACCCAAGAGCTGCAGATAAAACTCGCACCTGCGACCTGCACCAAACAGCACATACGCAAAGCCATTTGTTTTCTATGCTAATGGTGGAGACAAAAACAGAGCCTAATACTGCACCAGTTTTTTTTTACTTGGTTGCTTATGTTAATTAATGTCCGTTTTTTTTTTTTTTTTTTTTCAAATATCAAACTGCAAAATCTTCGCGTTAAAGAACAAACACATGTTACGGTGGCCCTGAAGTGCAGAACACAACAGGAAATAGGAAAGCAGGAAGTGTATGTGTGGCGGGAGTGCGTGACACAGGGAGCCCTGTATGATTTC
Source organism: Gasterosteus aculeatus (assembly GCF_964276395.1). Taxonomy (NCBI): domain Eukaryota; kingdom Metazoa; phylum Chordata; class Actinopteri; order Perciformes; family Gasterosteidae; genus Gasterosteus; species Gasterosteus aculeatus. The sequence goes on along the minus strand of NC_135694.1, from coordinate 4,663,999 downwards.
CTGTTAAAAGACAGACAGTCCAACTGTCCAATGAGAGGGGTCCGTCCTCTGCTTCCTGCTATAAGGCTCTTCCCTTTCCGTAAGAAGTTAATGTTGTTGTGCTTTGCACTTCAGGGCCACCGCAACATGTTCCAAACAAATAGCACGCACGATTTGCATTTACCCGAGCCACGTGTTAATGCTACTGGTGGTCATCGCCGTGACGATCCACAGTAGCGTGCTAACACGCGGTACTCGCCGCGCCCGAGCGGGAATAAAGGACACGTTGCGCCGCCGCGTCTATCTCATTACATCCGACGTCTGAACCTGACGTGTGTTTTCCGGTCGACGATAGAGACCAGTCGGCGATGTTTTTTTTTACATGGCTCCGAACGGGAGATGCGACCAATCGCAATTATCCGCGAGTGGGCCGTTCCGGGCCGAGCGAGCCTATCGCTGCGTAATCAGAGGGCAGAGCGAGAGAGAAACTTCCTGTCGCCGGGTGTTCGGGTGGAACCTGATATTTGCATAACTGCGTGTCAGATAAGCGGGTTGTATAGCCATGACCAGGGGGCCGTACAGACAGCAAGGCATTATGGGGGCTCATTGGGGACGGTGTGTGTGTGTGGGGGAGGCGGGGGGTGGGATTCCATTACAGATGGAGAGGAGATGCGGAGGATCGAGAAGTTGCAGCGGAAAGTGTGTCGGACTTTTTTCATGCAGGAACGTTGAGTGTGTTTCTACTGTATCTGGCTCCACACACAGTGAATAATGAGCCGTTTATGACGTCGGTTCTGCCTCTCATTTTGGAAAAGGCCCAAAGAAGACACAGTGGGGTATGCATACAGTTGATAGGGTTGTATTGAATACTTTGCAAGCCTTATAATCATAATCCCCTTAACTCATTGCGGTTATGTTTGTCAAGTGTTTTATGCTGAAAAGCTGATCTTCACTTTTAAATCCCTGAACCGCTTCAAATTTATTTTTTATTTTTTTGTTGAAAGTTCTGCCGCAACTAACTTTCGGGTCTCTGTCACAGCGAATGAGTGTCGCCGGGGATTATCAGCACAGGCAGCTTTCGGCGTGTCACCTCCTCTCTCAGTATGCAGGCACATGACTCCGTCTAGACAATGGCGGACAGGCAGCTGCCTCCGAGCGCACAAACACACACACACACACACTCAAAAGCATTCTGTCGAGCAGTGACTTCGAAGGACCTAAACTAATAGGACGAATAGCGCTCGGCTTATCAATCACGGCCGGAGGGAAGCAGGAAGTCGATGAGCGCGGAGGAGTCGGTACACGTGCGTACGTCCGCGGCCCGCAAAACGACGTCCGGGGAAAACGGCCGCGCGTCGACCCAAATTTCGGGCCGACAAGCGTTCACAGCTGCCAACTTACGCACTCGACCTGATACCCAGCAGGTTGCACCCTGAGTAGCTCCTCGCCCCCCCCCCCCCCCCCTCCTCCACCCCTCTGTCTCTCCTTATATCCTTCTCTAGCTACACCTCGACACCTTCACCTTCCCCTCACGTTTTTTAAAACTTTCTTTCTTCGACACAAAAGAGGAGATATTTTTTCTGCTGTTTTTCCCAACAACAAAGCGGACGGAGGGAAACATCTGGAAACCCTGATGAGGGCCTTTTAAGTGGGACAGGAGATAAAAAAAAAAAAATCATCTGCCTCGCGGGCATATTAACAAATAACAAAAAAAAATCATCTCAGGCAAAGCAATTCTTTATTGAGGAGGAGGAGGGGGCGGCGAAGGTTTACCCCACCAAACAGTCAAAGAGAATTTCTAAGCAGAGCTTCGGTACGAGCCTATATTTAGAGAAGGGCACGAATCGACGGGTGCAGGCAGTAATCGGATAATTAGGAAAGCAAATTAAAATAGACCGTGCAGTCTGCTTGCTGGAGGCCATGTTTGAATTCCGCCTTTTCCCACTTGTCTTCCGCAATTGTGTTATTCTTGTTACTCTCTTCTGCTGCTTATGCTCGGTTTGGCGTCCCGAGTCGCCCCACGCCAGTTTGTTCCGTTTGCGATGGAACAATTTCTCTCGTTTTCTTATTTTTTTCTTTCGTGTTTTGTTAAGAAAACAGCCAGATGTTGCGAGTATCTTTCTCCTCCTGTTCCCCGATTGCTGATGCTACTTTCTCTCTGTCTCCCTCTTTGTTCCTTTGTTCAGAACCCCGGCACTTTGTGTTAATATATTCATCTCGTTTTTTGACTACGCCTACAAACTTTTTTTTTAGGTGCTAGCAGGGTCAAAAACTAGCAGATAAATCTGACATTTGTAGAAGACTCGAGCTCTTGGATGAATAAATATGCAGCCAGACACAAATAGCGATCCTGGATTTCCCTGAAAAAGCGCATCCTTATTTCATTTGGAGATTTTATAACACTCAAAACCCAATATTTATTCTAGGATGTTGTAGGCTTGAAAAAAAAGCTTTTATCTTTAAATATCTAATGCGCAAGAAAAACCAGACCCCAAAAAAAGCAAATTAATTCTGTATCTGTTGTTTTTTCTTTACCGTTTCTTCTCATTCGCTGCCTGTAGCCTGTTATAAACTATACAAATAGACTAACTAACTATAAAAATAACTATATAAACAGATAATGCTGCCTGTATTAAACCAGTGACCTTTTTTGTCCACACCAACGGGTTGTTAAACATGAGCCTCTGCACAGGGATCCTAACTGAGAATAAAAAAATAAATAATGAATAAAAGAAGTTGAATTCAATTCGACATGCTTGTGCTGCAGAGCGACATCTGATGCTTGTGTGTATTTGTGTGTCAAACCCCAAAAGCACTGAAGACTAGTATGCCTGCTTGGGGAAAAGAAAGAAGATAAATGAAAGGAACATGTCAATAGTGCCCCTCGTCGCTCCTTTAATTCGCATGCTTCAGACTCAGCGCGTGCATCATAAAAATGGACTCTATTTACCGCTCCTATGTTGACATTTGAAAGTTGACCTTTGAAATCAAACGGTCGCGTAGGCGGGGACTGGGGACGGCATTAATAAGGGAATTTGGCGCACAGTGTCGATTTAAAAGTCCATTAACTTCACAGAGCTCTGTGCATACCAACTCCGCTCTGTGTCCCCCTCCCCCCACCCCCCCCCCCCAGTCTACCGCAGCTAATTGCCATTCTGGGTAGGAACGGCTATAAAAGTTCCCGTTTAGCCATGCACAGAGGCTCCTAGGTGGACCTTGTGGTGTATGAGACATTATAACCCTTTCTCCAAATAAAGATAAAGTGGGGAAACGGGTCTTCGGGGGGCAACTGATTCTGCATGCTGAGCAAAATAGTTAGCGGCAGATGTTATCGAGAAAGTAAATTCCCGATCCCCTCGGTGCAATTTCCATGTTTTGTCTTGAAATCGCGACAAATTATCCGCGGAGGGGGGTGAAGAAATAATTTCACAAACAAAAATGAGGATTGAAGGATAAAGAACTTTTTCTGAGGGTAAAATAGATAAAAGTGAGAGGAAGCACTGCAGACATGTGGAGTCCTTTCTTCATATTGAAGATGCAACCCTTACTCAACAAATACCAGTTATTTTTTAGTTTTCTTTGCATTAAACAAAGGACTAAAATGCAGATTATTAAGACATTATAAAATACCCACAAGAACATCATCATTATGTCAGTTAAAGTTTTGTATGTTTTGGGTCATGGGATCAGTTTCCATTTTACTTCGTTTACTTTGGAGAAGTTTAGTAACAATATGTCAAGCTCGTTAGCCTGGTAACTAATTATCAGAGGTGTGTTGAGTAGCCAGAAGGCATCCCAGGTTAAATATATTTCTGCCTTATGAAAACAAGTAGATGTAGTCATGGAATTAATTACAAGGGAAAAAGTTGGAAAACATGAGTTTATGTGTAAATGAGTGAAAGTCCGGCGTTTTCTTCCTTTTTGGGAGGCTCACCCCAAACGTTACCACGCCGGTTCATTCTTAGATGTAATCTTCACAAAACAGAACACCATGTTTCATGATTCACAATGCACCGAAAACTCAAATACTATTAATATTTTGTTCACCGTCTTGATTGCCTTAAAAAACGCACGCCCATCCAGACTTAATTGATCGATCCAAAAGTCGATAATGTGCATTGAGAGATGCTGTCCGTGGTGCTGAAAAGGCACTCGAGATGTTCTGCATCGAGTGTCTCGGTGTGCGTGCAACCATTTCCTCAGGTGCTTGTTGTTTACCTTTTTGTGTCTTTCTGTGTGTGTCTGTGTGTTTATGCTCATCCAAGGCTCTCTCGGATCCTCCCGCCTTTGTGTTTGCCCCGAGGGCTCCCCTTCATTCCGCCCTCACCGAGGGGAAGCCGCCTGCAAAGACGCCGCTCGCCCCGCTCCCACAACAAGACGCGCGGCACAAAGAGCTTCCACTTCACTCGGCGCTACTGCACGCCGAACCGCGCCGCATTCACGCAAAAACAAATATACGTACAGTACATCTCTATTCATAGATTTGCATAACTAGTTGATTTTATTCGTACTTGAGTAGAGTGCAATTAAAACAAAATAGGGTTAGAATGAAGCCATTTTCCCGGAAGCCAGGGGTCGTAACTGGCGGTGGTAAATGGCTCACACCAGGCCATTTCTTCCCCCATATTCCATCATTCAGCTTTTAGGTATCTTTTCGATCGGCAGCAGATGTTTGTGAATCCACACGGATCTCTGAATGGTGTACCCTGCTCGCATTATCTGCCACAAAAGACAAGGAAATTGTGTCACACATTTGCGAACACGATCGCAATACCCCCGCGTGTGTTTTTGGAACTGATAGGATTTGCAAGGGATAATGGAGACCTACAGGGGACTTTTGTGGCGGAGGGGATGTGGGACATAAAGAAAAGAAGCACACAAAAGGAGGACCGGGCTGATCCACACGGGCCCACCATGACGACTGAGGATGTCTCATAGTTCGCCAAGTCTGTGGCAGCAAAACGGCTGTATTTGGGTCTTTCTTCAGGCCCCCGAATGGAGTTTGGTTTCACCACGTTAAAGCCTCTTCCTCCAGTTTCTCTCAGTGCAAAACACTATGGGTTAGCAGAAAGTGAGACGTAATTAGGCTGTGGAGGGGAGTTTTTTGATAGCGGTGCTTCTTCCTTCCCATCTGCTGCTGCGAACACGCCTTTCTTTCAGATAAATGAGCCTTTCCGAGCCAAAGTGAGTAGTTTATACACCTCTTTGACAAAGTCCTTCTTTTAAATGTGTTGGACTGGCTTTTGCACATGAAATCCAGATGGAGTATAATGCTGCTGCACCTGATGGGATGTGTCTATTCAGCTGCAGTGGAAGCCACGGTCGCCCTGTTGCATTGATTCCCAACAGCGGATATTTGAACCCATAGGGGGTAATGGCAAAATTTGTAAAGCATTTTCTGTGATTGGAATGAAAAAAGTTGGAAGAAAATGGTAAAATGACACTACTTTAAACAAATAAGTGGGTTAAAAGTATTTGGCTGCAATATAATTCATGAATAAATATTTCATAAAACATGCTGTGTACCAATGAAAGGTGAAAACTACCCCGATTGACGAGGTGGTAAGTCAGATCAAATAGTTTGGGAACCACTGGCCTGCCAATTGGTTATCAAATAACGAAAATGCTCAGTTAGTCCATGTATATAGTTGATGTAGTGTGCACGACTTTCATTGGCTTCCATCCCATTTATTTTTAATTCGGACATCATGCTGGAGCATCGGTTTAAAGGGGTGAAGATTGATGTGCGGGGGATGGGTTCGGACAGAAATGGTTAGAGGTTGAGGAATAAATTGCGGCTACAGGTAGAGGTAGAAAAAAAGTAAGGAAGAGGGGAGGAATGGAGAGCAAGAGAGTAATGGGGGGAGGGGGGAACCTGCCGATAACGGATAAAAAAACACGGTGAGGCTCCGCTGTCATCGAGAGCCAATTTTAAACCCCACGCATCCATTAATCCCATTGCTGTGATAACCCAACCATAGCCCCCTCCCTCCTTCACCCCCCCCCCCATGTCTTTCCCAATGACGGATGGCCCGCAGCACGCGGTGAGCCAAGAGGGCCCCCGATAACGAGGCTTTCATATCAAGTTGCTCCATTATTGAGATGCAGAGGGGCTTCGAGATCGCCGGCTTTCTTGTCAGAGTTTGTCGCCGTCTCAGATTCACGGCGCGACGCCGAGAGGGAGGGCAACGCGAGGGTGGCAGGGGAGGGAGGGGGACACTTAAGAGAAAACAAAGCAATCCAAGTGGTGCTGAGACAACATTTCGGGGCTCAAGAGATGATCCTGGGGGCCTGTGAGAGAGAAGAAGGAGGAGAAGAAATGTTGAGGGCTTTTAGAAAGTCTTGTTGCGCCTTCAGCGAGGTGGCGGGCGGCGAGATCGGGTTAGGGGTAAACATCACATTCGGTCTTAAAAATGAAAAATCTGCGGCTTGAATTATTTATTTGTGCATTTCAGAGCGGAGCAGTGCCAGCGTACATAAGAGGGAGTGAGAGGACTGAAGGGAAGGGGAGAATCTCTTGACAATAACACAAGAAACTGACTCCATTTGTCAACGGCGCCGATGGAAACGATTGTACTCGCGCCAAACGCCGCTGACCTTTTGGTTTACACGTCCCCGCGGTCGCTGTCGGAACATTCATCAATGTGAACCGGGACGCTAAAACCCGTCTCCTGTGGAGACGCAAACCTTCCCCGCGAGCATTTCCGAGTCAGGAGGAGAGACGGCGCGTTTCCCGGGGTTACCTGGGCCGGTTGCCGCGGAGATCCCAACCTCCTTTCGGAACTTATTCCGCCCACCTCGCTTGCTTAGATGATCGCCAGATAAAGTGCAGATCATCCAGAAAACGCACCGGCGGAGGTAACGGCGGGCTTTGTTTCCTTGAGAAGGCCCATTTAAAGGGGATTAGTCGAGTGCAGACAGGATCCCCCCCCCCCCCCCCCCCCCCCCCCCCCCTCCTACCAGCCTTTGATGCCTAATGATGGGCGGGCGCTCGCATTGATCTGGCACTGTGTGGGCCAGATGAAAGAGGAGTTTTAGACAGGGATCCGCCGCTTTCCTTCCCGAGGTCTCCGCGCTCCCCTGCACCCGTCCGTCCGCGTCCCCGGTGTGGATCTACCTCTCACTCTTGATGTAGAAGTGGCGTGCGGGTATTTATCCGCTCTCAGCGCCCTGTCTCCATTGCTTATCGGTTCACGGGGGCGATCCCTCTTGAGCTGCTGGATTTGCTTTCTACTCACTAACGGCGCTATTAACTTTAATATCGTCGCTGCTTGTCGGCGCGGCCTCTTGTTTGTTGCTCTTTTCGACCTTAATCTTTTCTGTGTCTCACTTCCCCTCCTGCTCTTCTTCAAATGTTCCCCCGACCTGATTTAAATAAAACATCCCGCGAATTCCCCCATTCAATTAACCGTTCAGGTCATGTTCGAGCTCCGGCTCCCTCTGCTTACTCTCCCCTCCGTTGTCTTGATCATCCCCTCTCTGTGGGGAGTTATACGCTTCTAATCCGTCAATTAAGGATATCAGTGCATCGCTTCTCTGCCCCATTAGGGGCTGTGTCATCCTATGACGAAAGCACATAACCCCTCCACTTGAGCTCCAATATCACATCCCATCTCCCTCTCTCGCTCGCCGTCTTCGGCCTCGCCACGTGAGGATGTCCGCGTGTCAAAGTTTGCGTCCCAATTTGTAAGTCTGGGTGTGTTGAGGTACAGCGAGGGAGACGTCAGAACAAGTTTCTGCTAAAACATTCCTGAGATCTTTGCCAAGTTATAATGAACCTCCGACTTCCCCTTTGAGCATTCAAACGCTAAACCCTTGACTCTATCGCAAAATCAAACCCTCAGACATGAATTGCGTCGCCCCGAAACACAACCCCAAACTATCAACGAGCTTTAAAGTTTTGTAAAAAACGATGCAGCGTTTGTTGAACACGTGAGCTTTTGCAATTACCGACGCACACACGTCTGTTTAACATCCCGGATGAATGCAGTCAGAAATAATGAGGTCTTGTTTACCGGCAGTTGCAGCCAAAAATGCTTTGATTCCTGCAAAGGTTGCCCTGCAAAGTTGCGTCGCCGCCGCGAAGGACGCGCCGCTGCCGGGTTCAGCATCGAGGAGTATTGGCTGAGACACTCGAATGGATTTAACGGCATCCCGCCACCGGTGGCTCGCCGCGCCCGCTAGGATCACACAAGCAAATCACCCACTCGGGTGTCTGCCGTCAGGACGGATCTCAAACACATAAACTTACCCGGGGGGGGGGGAAAGGAAGCGGCAAAGAGCGCCCCCCCCCCCCCCCCCCCCGCTCGCTCCCTCCAGAAAAAGGGGGCATCAATATTTCACGGCCTCGCCCCCCCTGTCGGCGCCCGACTGTGTGCTAATTGGAGAGGAAAGGGCTACGCTGATTGTGCGCGGCCCTTCCTTTGAAGTTGGCCCTCCTTCTTTTTTAAATGTGCCCGCCGCCAACGAAGAACCCCCCCCACACCCCACCACGGCGTTCAAACCGAAATGTATTGGGAGAACTTTGGGGGCATCGAGTAAACGAAACCACGTGTATTCAGTCCCGCGGTCGAATTGGAACAAAACATTTACATTGTTGGAGCGTACCATCGTACTGGCACGGATGATTTCATTTGGACGTGGGCGAAGGGTGATTGCGGGATTGGGGGTCGGGTGCGCTCGCAGACCCCCCCCCCTGCCTACCTCCCTCCCTCTGGGTAAGAATTAGCACATCACACACAATAGCAATCGGAAGGGAAGAAAGACAAAAGGATTCGTGGCGGAGAACAATTTGGATCAAATCATACACGGCACGTCAGAGATAAGGGAGTTAATGCCTCCCACATACGAATGGCAAATTATTACGGAAAAACTCAAGTGGGAGGTTTTGATTTAAACTATTTCATTCAGGTCATGGTTCCATTTTACATTTTTGTTATTATAAGTATTCATGTGTGACTTGAGAGAAGAAAAGAAATGACTGGAACATCAGCTCTCTAAATTGGACGTCGAATGTTGTTTTATTGCACTGCAACAAACTGTGATGTCTGTTGGTCATGTGATGAACGACGTGGCCTCAAACCGCCCTGTCCGGACACTCTGTCGGCTGTTTGTCCATGAACAGACCCGTAATAATTATTATTTAGCGCGGCCTACGAAATGCTTGAGTAACCGGACCCAAAAGTCGAGGGTGTAAAAAAAGCGGAATCAAACCTTGAGTTGCATTGACGGATAAGCGTTCGGTGGAAATGCCGACTTCAGCGCGTTTCGTACGGGAGCGAGCAAATATCTGCTGTGTAAAAACACGGTGATTAATGTCTGCCTGAGAAGAAACGGACTGAGCACGTTGAGCTGAGGACTCTTCTTTCTCTTTTCCCCTCCAACTACTTCTCTCCTCCAGTCGCCATCTGCTCCATCCCTGTGCTTTACCTTCTCCTGCTTTTAAGTTTTAAGTCTCCCCCGCCTCGCAGACGAGTGTGTTGATGAGGGAGCTTTTGTTTGGAAGCCGAGGAACATTTAGTGCTGATAAAGAAGAAGCGAGGTGAGTGAAGTATCTGGGAAGGGGAGAAACCGGCGGGTGAGTTGGGAGGAGTGAGCTTATTTCTTCTTCTTCTTCTACTTCTTCTTGGTAGCGGGCTGAGTTGCCAGAACCGGAGAGAGTGTAGTCTTTAGAGGCTCTTTTTGAAGTTGAGCCCGCGGATTACCACGCTCGCTTCCTCAGCAGTGGCAAACCTGTGTCTGATTCCTGAGACGGGGAGAGGCGGGGACGAAGGGAGGCCGGGTTGCCGCCGCGAGGAGACGAGACGAGTAAAGCAAAAAGCCCCCGGGAAAATGGCGAAGACGGGCGGCTGAGAGCAGCCGGTGTGGAGAAAAGCAGGGTTAAGGGTACGGAATAAAGTAGGGTGGAGGTTGGCATGTTCCGTACCCTGCACACACGTTCTCACCGAAATTGAATGAGCACGCAGTCTGTCCGGACGGCGAATGCTCGGGGAGGTTCCTTCGGAGCGTCTCAACACCAGGCCTTTTCCCGCCATCAGTTTCGTGGCACAGATTTGAGAAACGGTCCCTTTGCTCACAGGTGAGGCTTAATGCAGCAGGAGGAGCCGGAGCGTCACATTCACACCCCCGTACCCCCTAATATCCGTCCCGGGACCCTCAGCGTTGTGAAAGGGCCGAGGGGAGACAGCGAGAGACAACAGAAAATGTGAGAGAGAGCTGACACGACGAGGTGGAGGAGAGGGGGGCGAGGGAGGGGGGGGGGGGCTCATGAGATGGATTGAAGTCATCCAGCACGCCGCTCGCCCCCGGCGTCCACGGGCGTGACACAAAACAAAGCGTAATGGGCTGGCGGAGGCCATGTGTGACGTGGGGGTAGAGGAACCGTGGAGGGGGGGGCGGTGGATGGAGAGGAGAGCTAGAACTCCAGGGTGGGGGGGGGGGGAATAGATGAAGAAGGGCATCTGGGGGGAAAAAGGGTTGCTTAATATTGCAGCGCGCCCGATAACATCGGCCGACGTTATTGGTAGACGACTGCTGATATCGGTTCCGCCGCCCTAATTTACATTCCTAACCGCGTCGGAAACATGGCAGCCGTGCTAATGAATTCAGCTGAGAGAGAGAGAGAGAGAGAGAGAGAAAGGGAGGGGGGGGGAGGAGAGGGAGGGAGAGACTTGGAAATGAGTCACAGCACTGCTCGACTAATAAAATCTGCAGCAAGTGTTATACTGTTTCTCCTTGTTTAACACTACGGCAGAATGTGTTGGGTCATAACAATGAGGTGGTAAAGATGTTTTAAAGACACTCCCCTCGCCGAGCGCGCCGGGTTTTACGTTGCCGGCGCGCGCCAGCAGAGGGGGGTAACGACACACTGAAGAGGCCCCGGCTGCTTCTCCGGCTGCCTGAAGGGCCTCGGAGGAAAAGCATCTTTTGGAATCAGGTGCAGAACCAACACGGCGGCCTTTTGTGCTCTCCGAGCTTCTGCGCTTTGTGACGTCTGCGCTTCGCATTCCGCGGGTTTTGTTGGACTGTTGTTTGCTTTGCTTGCTCTTCGCAGCTCTTTTGACTTTGAGCAGCAACCAGAGGGGTTTATTAGTCATTAAGCCAGCAAGATATCAAGGGGAAGGAGGAGCGTTTTCCCCAACTTAAAGCTTTTTAGAGGCGAGGGTTGGAGCCGGGATAATCCAGTGAAAACACGCCTCACACTGGGGCCGCGGCGAGCCCTCACGCTGGCTTTCCCCTGCGGTGCAGCGCGCGCGTCTGTGTGAAAAGGTGCTTGCGTGTGCGCTTTCAGGGGGGCTGCTTAGCGTGACCGAAATGCACGACACAGACGACGTAGGAGGCGGCTTGCAGCGGGATTACGTGCAGCTCGAGCTGCGTAAACAAACCGACGCAGGAAGCCGGGGGACTCGTTCGCTGCGGCGACTTCCACCGGTTCAAAATGGGCTTCGAGTGTGTGAAATGTGTGGCCGTTGGAGGTGTTGATGCCTACGCCCAAACGAGGTGTTGCCACATCTTTTCGCGTCAAGGACGAATTTGCGCTACTTCATTTTGTGTGTTTTGCCCCTTTTAATTTAAAAAGCACTGTTCCGACCACATTTTATCACGATGCAAGAAGGGTGGTTTCCATAACAACCAGGGCCCACGTCAGTGCACAACGTACTTATCCGCACCACTCAGACACTCGCACACATTGCCACGGTGTCTCCACGCTGACTCTTAATGATCACAGCAACATTTCCAACAGTTCATTCCCTTGTTTCCTTACGGTTCGTTTTAGGCTGCCTATGTAAGCCTTGCATTGTACTGTATTATTGTATTGCTTCCACCCTTTCCACTTCCATTACCCCGTTGGAGGCGCTCACACAGGCCCCTTTTTTCCTATCTGAGATGTAAATATTTCGGCTGGGACGTTCCCTGAAGCAGCTGACTGTACCAGTATCACCCTATACAGTAAACATGCCCTTCGTATTAATGACACTGGAGATGAACTACAATGTTCATGGTAATGATGTATAATGCTACGCTACGAGGTTGGATTACAGCATTGTTTTATCGTAATACCTGTGAATAGTCTTCATGTAATATTCTACCACCACTTATAAAACACTAACTAACGAGCCCCTTTGTGAACCTCCACATCCTTAAGGAACCACTCAGCCCGCCGAGTCTGCTGCCAATAATACAAATGCAAGCTAAACAAGGGGAAAAAAAACATGCAATCCATTCACGCTGACAGCGATACACGGGACATGAAAGGGACAATCACTCGAAACGCACTCGTGAGCAAATGTGTGCTCCATGTGGACAAAACCGTCTGCATTCTGCCCGAGACGGCGACGTCAAACATGTGCGTAAGTGGCACTATTCAATACAAGAGGCAGCCAGTCATAACATCTTTAGTTTGGAAAATGCACCAGGAATGAATTATGCACCCCACAAAATGGGTACGTTTAACTTTTATTGTACAATACGAGCAAAACAAAACATGTCTATTCGTTTCCGGTGTTCGCTAATGTCGAATTGCTCCAGGAATTTTCTTTCCTTCTTTCTTTACAGCGGTTAATGTGCAAAGCGGCCTTTATTAGCAGTAGTAGTAGTAGGGTCATTTTTGAAAATGACAATTATACATGCAAATCATCATTAATTATTCCACATTATTATTGTGCTAAGCTGGCCTCACAAGTCACCTGGAGAAAAAAAACACTCACGCAAGAAATACTGAAATGTGTAGCTATTTTTAAACCTGCAGGACTCACAACGCTGACAACCTTCGCCTGCACACACACGCACACACACACACACACACGCACACCTTCCTGTAGAAAAAGATAAAGAAGCCAGCATCTCACGGAACTACATCCCTGCTTTCTGAAATCCTCTCCTCGGTGAGATGAACGCGCCCGTGATGCACGTTGCGCAGGTGAAACGTACACAGCTGATGGCTCTGTGATTAACCGAACAGGTGCGTGTTCTATGATGAAGATAATAGCGCTGAGTTAATTAGCAGCAGCATATAGTACAGCTTGCTCATGTAGCAGTGTTGTTGTTGTTTTTATTCCTCCTGTATGGGGGGGGGCAGGCTGATGTGTAGCCGTAGGATATGAGGTAATTAACTTATCTAACAGAGACGCGTTCTCGAGGCTCCTCTTCCACGGAAAATTGCCTTAGACGCTTATTCCCTTTAACTCCCCACATAGGCAACTGGAGCCATAATGCCTCCGTAATGGGGACAAAATAAGTGTGCATCACTAAAGTAGATATTCATTAGCTGGCTGGTGTTTCCGCCCGGATGTATATGCAGTGGGAGGGAAAACGGCAGCGGCAGCAGAAGGCGTTTTAAGTTAAAAGGGCCGCTGTGCAGCAATGGCTGCAGCTCTGCATCAGATTGCTGCCAGCGGACTCCACAGCTACTGTGGGAGGCTGTAAACCGCGCACCCGGTCCGTCGGGGGAGTGGTGGTGGGGGGGGAGGTGGGTGTGCAGTGGAGTATGATGAATGTATTGGCACAGCCGACTCTGTGTTTTGCTCTTGTTCTCTCCGCTCACTCGGAACATCAAGCGCCCGCCGCGTGTTTCCCCGTGACTTTGCTCCGGCGGATGTAGCCGCGCGCCGCCGGCGCGTATTTCGGCCTCCCTTCGGGATTCCCGACGGAGGGTCCACCGCCGTGGCGCAGGGTCCCCTCGGGGTTTTGCCCCCTCCCTCTCTCTCTCTCTCTTGGCTTTTGATGCCTCTAAATGAAAAGTGGCACATCGCCATTTATCAAGCCACCATGCCGTGTTCCAGTTACACTGGTTTGGGCAACGGGAGTTTGCTTCCTCTCGGCGTCCTTAAACTAAAATAAAAGGGAACCTGCAACATGTGTTGGAACAGTAGTACTACTTTGTAGTACTGTTCTTTCAGTCAGTTCAGCATTTCCACCTAATGCTCCTCACCTGACTGCGAAGGAACATTTTGTTTTGTTGGATTACATTCGTTACTGGGTTAGCGTAGCTTAGCCGAAAACAGGAAAAATCCGCGCCTGGCTCCGTCAAAAAGTGACAAAATCCACCAAACAGCATCTCTAAATCTCACTGATTATCATGTTGCAAAGGAAGGAACTTTGTGAGCCCTTATGCCCCCCCCCCTTCCCTCTTCTCCAGCCGTCGTGCTAAGCTAAACTAACCTCCTGCTTGCTGCACCGAGCTATGGATACCAGCACCGAGGTAAACGTGGCTCTTCCGCCGCTGCAAACAGATTTCAGAAGGCCGGCGAGCCGCATTCAACAGCGAACGCGGTCACACAGGCGGCGATCACAGAGAGCTCAGGCAAAGCCGCAGTGCCGAGGGCATCCGAGCCGCCTTTTGTCCGGTGTTTCGTTGTTCCCTCATTAATGCCTCTTTTCCCAGTGATGGAGACACAGGCCTAAAGAAAAGACTGGCGTAGAAAATTTAGGGAACTCGTTTTACCCTTGATTGTAATCAACTATCCGTGTTGTTGGGTTTTTTTCTCTCCCTCGCGCTGCAGTTAAATATTAAGAGCTCAAAAAGCTCCCTAATCCTTCACGCGTCCTGGCAGGTGTAGCTGTGCACCTGAATAAAAACCCGGGCCTTTTTTATCCCGATATTTCTGACCAGATAAAAGGAAAAAAAATGCGGTGGAGGGCCACAGCTGTGCGGCGGAGTACATGCTCACCTGTACCCAGCTGTCATCCATAATCAGGCTCCGCTGTGTTGTTATAATGGGCCTGGCATGCCGGTGCTCTTGGCAGCTCGTCTCGCGTTACAGACAGGCAGCGCAGGAGGCGGATGGACACCCATGCTGCTTTGCAATCTGAGCAGGATTTCCATCTGACCGCGCGAGTTAACCCGGGATTATTCGACATCTTCCCGGTCATGTTTCAGAGTTTCAAGACCTTGCCACACGCCCCCCCCCGAGCCACCGTTTGCTTTCCTTTTGAAGAGAAGCGAGGCAGAATAATCCACGTAGGGAGGCGCAAACTGGGAAACAGATCTGGTTTAATTCTTGTATATAAGTACAGGCGTCTTAGCTTGGTTCATATTTGCTGTGCACTCTGCGATGGGCACATCAGTGCACATGGAGACACTTTGTTACTTTGAAATGCGGCAATGACATCAGGCTGTTTGATCTCATTTGCCTCCCTGAAGCTGAAGCAGTTACAGTTGGGTGTAATCTTGTTCTCTGGTAAATTTAATAACACACATATCTGCCAATTCCCGGTTCATTTGGAATAACCTAAAACATGGGTTCAGAAAATGAGCTGCCCGTTATGTAACATAATCTTAGATATATATATTTTTTTACCAAAATAAAAAGCTTATCATTTATTTGTAACATGTATATATTTACCACCCACTGCTTTAAACTCATGTCCGACCATCTAAGGCTCGCTATGTATCACAGAATGGATTTTATTCTTCGATCTAGACTTATTCATTAAGTTATCATTAAGAAGCAGTATTTTGATTCCCAGAATGCCAATAAGCTAGTATCTCGGATTGATACATTGGTCTTCTACATGGATTACCTTTGTTTGTAGAATCGGTGCCATCAGAATAATTCACATTAAAATGACATAAAGATGGTGGTTTTCCACTGTCCTACTAATGTGGACGTTAGCAGTTGGAAGCGGTGAGGGGGATGCCCAATGCTCACCGTTCAGACCTTGTCAGCAAAAAGGAATAACTACCCATCCAGTGCTTTTGCCTGCTGTCCAAATATTTATTCTGGCATCTACTTCCGTCCAAAATCATTAATGTGGAGTCTTTTTGCCCCTCCCTGTGGCTCGTCCCGCAGGCTCTCATCATAAACCGTCGCAGCCAAATTAGATTCCCCCTCAATTGGAACAAAGCATCCGTTTTTCTGGCAGTTTTTTTTCTTGGATGAAAAATAAAAACATAGCAAAAACCTCCACCCAACACTGAGTTGCTTAGTAAACTGAGGAGTTGCAGAGGCAAAAGGCGTGTTGTCTTTTTAAACTGTTTTCTTTGCATCCCCAGAGGTAGTCTGAGAGTTCCAACGCGAAGGAGCTTTCTTATCACCCGATGAATTTGGGTGTGTGGTTTCGTCTTTCATTAGCTGCTTCTCGCCCCCGGCCCCATCCTTCACACCCTGCAAACTAACATCAGAACGAAGCATCCGCTGAACATTTTTTCACATTTCGTATGTAGAAACCTGAAAGTCTAACGTGAGAAAACCAGAAATACCAAAAGCACGCCGGGGTGAGCTGTGCTGCTGGCAATATCTCCCACTTTGAAGCTCTTTATTCGCTGTCTTCCCCGCCCCCCCCCGGCTCAGTGTCGTCCTTTATAAACACAGACAGGAACCGGCGCGTCCCCCTCAGCCCTCGCGTCTTCACACTTGGTCCTTCCACCCACTTCGACCACAGCAGCGAGGCTTTCGGGGTTAAAGAAGGAAGGCTTTGTGGATGCTGGAGTTAATCCCGTCAAAATTGTCCGGGGCTACTCGCACTTGAGGCAGTCAGGCCGTCCCCGATCGCCCCCCGAGCCTGCGCGGCTCACTCCAGTTGTGAGTCCAACTTTGTTAAAATTCTTTTTCTTATTTCAGCCCCTCTTTGGCCTCCTTGGGGTCAGATAAAGGTCAGCCGCGGGGGTCTACACACGCCTGCTTCTGCTGATCTCTCTTCAAAGGTCTCTCGGACCGGTTCGAATGGGTCAACGTGCATCGGAATGCCCTCGTTCCCACAACACTGCTGAAGCGGCTCGACTTTGATTCGCGACACTCGTATTAGACGTCATGGGATGAATTATTTGAAGATGTAACCAAAAGAGTAAGGAGGATTTGAAATGGTCTTTCGGGGACGGTGAGGGCTGGAAAGTTCTTTTGGGTCTCATATGACGGCGATCTTGTTGTACGTGTTGTGCTTCTCGGGGCTCTAAATTTTCAAACAGGTTCTGCTTGTCTTTGTAGGAAATCAAAAGAAAGAAAACCACTCGAGTGTGGAACATGGACGAGCGTTTCATTTTCAAAAGGGAGAAAAATTAACTATAAAGTATGAGTAACTTTTAGGAAATCAACACAAGCAACTGGCAGTTATTACCTGATGCAGTTGGTAATTTGGGTTTGTCTGAGAGGAGGATATGAAACGCCTGGGAAATTACAGGGAGCAGTTCATTCATTGACTTGATCTCAGTCAATTCTAACAAGAACATTTTACAAGTGTATTTACAATTGATTAGAATTTTTTAATTTTAAGGTCACATAGGAAGTGATCACGCTGCCCCCGTTACAAATAAATGTCAACGGATTTTAAGCCTAAATGAAACCGAGACACTTCATTATGTCTATTATAAACTGTTATTAAATTTCTTTGTAACACTAAATTAATGAAGCACACATCCAAAGATAAATTGAAAGCTTTGCATATCTGACTAATATACATGTAAGTAATTAAATTGATGAAGGAAATTAATTAACTATCATTACCAGTAATGCATTCAGTCTTTGGCTTGTCTTAGAATATAAATATTACAGAATGTTTCTCTGTCTCCTAATGTGTGAAACGTAAAAACATGTAAACTATTAACAGCTAGCAAGTAAGAATTAAAAGGGGATTTGTTTGCTCAACACCTGCTTATCTGTTACGTACCTTCTGTACACATGTAAATATATTTTAATCCAGAGAGACTTGTTGAAATTTGAACAATGCTTTATTCTAACAGGCATAATATGATATTGCAAGTTGTTTGGGGCTTGGTTTACGGTAACGACACCCACGTCTGATACTACCCGACCCCGCCCCTAATCAGCTGGCCGTGCGCCCCCCAGGGAGAGAGGAGGCCCCCAGGGAACGCCACAGCCTGTCCAGTCTTCCTGACTGAATTTTCGCCTTAGCTTCATATAATTTGAACATTCCTACGCATCTCATCTATGGGTTTAACATCACTGCACTGTAAGAATATTTATCCCACTCTTTAAACTTCTCCACAAGCTGAGCAGCCTTTAAAGTGTGGTGTTAAATTTGAATTAACTTTCAAAGGAAGAAGCGGTGCAGCTATCAAGTATTTCCTCCCTCGCACACAAACACGCACACACACACACACACACACACACACACACACACACACACACACACACACACACACACACACACACACACACACACACACAAGCTATAGTGAAATAGGAAATGTGTTTTAATCATACATGGACTAAATAACAGCAGGTGGTGGAGAGACTGAAAGTATAGTGACTAACCGTGTTGCGTTAATCATTAAAAGTGTGGCTGGTTTGGTTTGAGGTGGATATTTTTGTCCTACTTAGAAGTACCGAACACTAACATGCAGCGTGTGCGCTGCAATATTAAAATGCCAATTACATACATTAGTTGCATGTCCATCCAGTGAAGGCGCGCTCCATCTTTAACTGGTTTTACAACTGCAAGAGCAATATTTCTTCCACCCAGGTTGCCAAAGAAGCCGGCGGCCTTCTAATAGGAACCCTTGACTTCTAGCTCGACGCTTTCCCGATTTCGTCCTCTTTCGATTTTGGATCCTGCAGGACCGCTTCGCAACTCGCTGTCCACTCGCCGCTCATTTTACATTCCGGGGGACATGCGTGCCAGCCACGACCGAGTGGGATTTCCCCTCGACTGCGGCGACCGTGAACTCTGACACGGTCTGGGAATATATGGATGAGTGCATCCGCGGACATGGAATGATTACTGCCGCCTTGGACGTCGGGGAGAACCGGCCCACGTCCGCGCTCGCCGTTCTGGATTCGACCTTGTGTGCAGGATGCTTTTCTCGTCTAATTCTAGTTTCTCTCTAAAAGCCCGGCTTCCACTTCCGGGTGGGTCAGCGGGTTTGTCCACACGGCCTCTATTCAGAGACCCGCTCTTATTTTATGAGCTCCGCTCAGCTGTCGTGATAGCGTAGGACGTTATGATACATTGTGACCATTACTTTTTTTCTTTTGAGTAACGAGGCTAATTAATTGCTGTCAAGCGAAATGGAGTTTGCAGATGGAGTTTCAGTGGCGGGCGTCTCAAATGACACTTGTTTGCTCCTTCACCAGCGAGGACCGAGTCCCTGCCACCGGAAACTGGAACTGTGCCTCTTTCATGATAAGCACAGTAATCGTGGATAAAAGGTTCACGCCACATTTAATCTCACCCCGACTCCTACCTCAGCCTCCCTTTTCTGCCTAATGGCTTTACAATTTACTTTTTAAAAGCTGCCACGTCGTGGCCTTTCGCCCCCAAACTCTGTTTGTTTGTTCCACAAAATTGCTTTCGCCTTTACTCGGTCTGTCACAGCACTTTACTCGGAGAACACAATTAAATTTGTTTGACTTGACCGGTAAATTGTTGAATGGGCCGCTCGGTTCTTCCACTTGTGTACGCTGAAGACAGAAAACGGAACTCAGCTCCGCGGGTTGTTTTGTGTGTGTGTGTGTGTGTGTGTGTGTGTGTGTGTGTGGTGTGTGTGTGTGTGTGTGTGTGTGTGACCTGTACAGTTAAGAGTCATTTGCTGCCGTGGATCACGGTTCGGTGCTGATGGTCTCTAAAAAGCCGTCACCGGAGGGCTCTCGATTATCGCCTACTTAGAAACCACCACTGCCCAAACCCCTGAGTCATTCCACCGCCCTGCCGCTGTTCTTCAGATACAAGGTCGAGCACGACGTCGGGGGTTTGTTTCAGAGTGTGTGTGTGGAGCGTTCTTCCGACGCGTCCTCGCTGCTCGTCGTAGGATATTGGACAGCTCTTCGTGCAGGGAACTCAACCGGACGGCCCGTTGGGCAGGGACTGCTTTCCAGCAGCACTTCTGGGTGGCACAGTTTGTGTCCCATTTTCCCAAAATTGAATGAGAAGCGCTGCTGCTATATGCAGCATGTATACATATATGTGTTGAGCCCAACACAAAAAGCTGTCTTTGTTGGCTTGAGATTCGAGATCTAAAAGAAGTCCTCAGGTGGAGGTAAAAATGTAGCACGCTTCACGACATTGCTAATTAACCAGCGGCTGTCATGCATTTAAGATTATTTGTTTGATTCCAAGTGTGAATGCAAAAGGCTCCAGTTCTCCTGCTCGCAGCTTTTATGTATCTCTTATTTGACCTGACTACATCCTGGTTAATGCAATCTTGGGGATCAGGAAGTACATGATCACCCAGCATTGTTCATACGAGCTGATCCCACATATATCATTATAGTGCTCAGTCAGAGACCGTCTGCGTCTAAGAGCAGGAGGCAGTTCAAATTGCCAACATGCTGACGATTATGCTGTCTTCTGTCATTTGTGGCACGACGATTATACCTCCTGAAGTGCAAGAATATTCAACCCGGACAATGGCTCCTCCCTTGGATTTTGAGCTCTTGAGAGGATTATTTTAAAAAGATGCTTTGTCGTTAAAATTGCACATTTTCCCCCAGCCTGTGAATAGGAATTAGGGTAATCAGGGCGTCAAAGTGCACAATCGCTATTTTAATGCTAACTAGCCCTTTTTAGATCGCAGAGACAGTTTTATTCAGCAACTTTTATATTTCAGTGTCTCAAGAGAAATGAAGTCGCATCAATGAAATGAATAGGATTGTTTTAGGATATTTCTTTTGTTTCACTTGATTCTATTATATTCTATTCTCAGGTTTCTACCACTATTTTCTCAATATTGTATAAAATCTCCACATTAAATAAAGATGCATAATTATCATGAACTTTCATTCATTCATTCTGTATTGATGGATTAAAACAGGTGCTTGTTGTTTAGGTTCACTTATTTTATAAATCAATTAGTCAGGAAATAGCCGACATCTATCTACAAACTTCTATTTAAAATTGACAAACGCAGCTCACTTAATTACTTTATTACATTACATGCAGATTCGGCCAGTTATGGCAATAATAACAAACTGCTGTTTACTCATTTTTGACGTGTTACTGCTAAAAGATCTACAATGAGGAAGTTTTTCAAGTTAGCAGTTAAAAAAAACTATATATTTATAAAAGATGAACCTCGAAATTCTAACAACGCAATGCTTGTCTTCTACAAACGTAGAGAGCAGTTAATGCAGTAAATTTAATACTTGCTGCCTCAAAGTTTTAGTTTTTCAGTCAATTGATTGAATTACAATTAAATTCATGGCTCTTTTATATCTTTATTAAAGAATGGATTCATCATTCAGCCCTAATTATGTAAAATATTATCAAAGCACGTTGCTTCACATTCAATAATTTTATTGGGAGATTGTGGATCATCCTTTTTCTACCTGAACGCAGTACTGTTTATTTCACGGTTCACCTCTTTGAATTGATGTTTAAGAGGTTTTCCACCTGAATCGGTAGCTTTGACTCTTTCCTCAGTTGCACTCGTAGAGCTAAAGAGCCTCTGCGCCGCGGGGGGGAGCTCCATCTGACGGAGTGGAGCTCCATCTGACGGTGTAGAGGTCAACGGCGAAATGTATATAAATATATCAAGGTGGGTGAGAAAGAGCTGAAAATGCTTATGCATTTGTTTTCTACCCAACTCCCTCACACCGTGAACTCTTCACTCCAATTAAACCGTTCCTCGCCATAAAAGAACACATCCTTTCAAACTGTGCCAAGCTGACATGCTTTAACCCTTCAGCGCCCAACTTGAGATGCCTGAGTGAGGAAGGACGGACGAGCAAAAGAAAACAATTGAAAGATTGCCAAACTACATTTTGTTTCCTTTCAGTTTAGGGAAAAAAAAAAAAAAAAGGCATCCGCAACTGAACATTCAAACTTCGAAAAGGCCTCTGCGAGCGCTGGAAATCCCATTGGCCTCATCCTTCCTCCGCGGCATCCTCAAATTTCACCCAGCTTACTTTCCCTGTCTCTCTCACTCTGTGATTTCCCCCCATGGGCCAAAGAATACTAATTCTTTCAAAGGAGTCATGGGATTCTACTTGGCTCGGTAACCCCCCGCCCCCCCCCCGGATCCCTCGCTGGATAGATTCCATGATGTGCTTTAGTTCACGGAGGCGTCAAAATTACATCAACGGATCACAGAGAGAGTTTATTTTTTAAGCGGACACGCTGGTGTCTCTTCCCCCCACTGTGTTCCACTTTGCTTTTCTCTCCCTACCACTAATGGGAGGGCTCGCCCGGCCATCTGTGAAGGACAAGGGGAAGCCTTTTGGACGAGACAAATGGCTTTGGATCGAGGCCGTAGCCTCCCACCTACCGCCCCCCAACCCCGCGTTCTCCGCGCACACACCGTCGCGCTCCCTGCAGGGTAACAAGGGAAGCGTCTGCGTTGGGTCCATAGTGTTCCATCGAGAGTCAGCCAACTGAGCCACTGGTCTAATCCCTACCAGCAGCCCACATGGCCGCACTGCCAAGTTCCAATTAGACCGATAACATTGCCCCGAACGAGGAACGTTACGATTGGTGACCAGCCCTCCGTGACACAGCGAAAACCCGGGTTATAACAATGATGGGGCGGGGGGGGGGGGGGGGCTATAAAAGCAAGACACGATTGGGGAAACAGGACGAGAATTATAAGACACCCCCAAGGGTTGACACTTGTCAGCAACAGACAAAGCCTTCCCCTCCCGGCGGCAAACAAAGCAGTAACCGTCTGCTCGGCGAGCTGCGGCCTCGAAGGGCCGCCAGACCCATAAACGCGTTGCTTGGTTGGGTCGGTGGGACCCTAGGAGGAGTAAAACATAGGGTACTGGCGTACGCGGAGCTCCCATTTTTGAAATTACAGGGACTTGTGCATCCCAAGAGAGAGAGAGGTGAATTATTTGTTGGGTAGTCTCACTGCTCGGATCATTTCAAGCTAAATGATGGTTTTATTGTGGGTGAGAGAAGCCAATAAATACTTTTGTGATTACCAATGTAGTTTGGATTTCTCGAGCTTGGACGGTGACAATTTAAAAGTTTGAAATTTCACACTTGGGTGTTTGGCAATTGGTGGTTTTACTCGATCCAATTTGCCGAAGCTGTCATGATCCCAAATGATGACTACACAAGCTTTCCCCTAAATAAGAGGCTGACAAAAGGCCGTGCGATTTGAAACTCCCACGAGTCCAATATACCCAACGGCGTCACCTGCGTGCCCGAACCTGCAAATGTCCTGAGTGACCTTGCGTGATAAAGACCAGTGGACTGAGCCATCGGCTCTCACTGACCATTGCTGAAGCACTGAGGCTTGAAGTATACATTTGCGCGGCACATTACACTCTCTAATAGGTAGTCAGTCAAAATAATACCCTGCCTGAAATGTCAGCGTTTACCTTTGTAATGACCAAGCTTCCACCGAAATTAATAGATCCTTAAGCCCTCTCTGTAGCTGAATGTCTTCAAACTGTCAGAGGCAGAGACCATGAAACCACAAACGCACACGTTTGACACACACGGCTGTATTCCTGCACACGAACGCTAAACCAACTTCAAAGAAACCCAGTGGAATTGAATAAGACCGCGACGTTAAACGCGGTCTTGATTTGACGGACTAACGGCGGAAGACACTGGATGGAAACCGCTCCACTGTGGGCTTATTTAACAATCATACCACCTTGAAAGGTGTATTCTAATTGCACCATTGACTAAGTTTTAAACGTGTGTTATTTTGTCAAGAAATTTTATGAATGCTTAATTAACCTTTTTTTGTTAAATTTTTGACGCACAGTATGTGGAAAGCTGAAGTGCTCTCCCCGTTTCCTCGCCCCGGTGTTCTATGAACTTTTAAGAACTTTCAGTAATGGCCGCCAGTTGGCTACGTTTGGTGATCTTCTGCATAAACAGGAGCTGCCAATAGCGTGGCGCCGGAGCGCATTCATGTGCATTCACGGGTCAGTGACAAAATGCAGCATCTGCCTTCACCTCCTCTACCGTTGTCCCCATATACACAATAAAATGAAATGTTAATGAATGCTAATGAAATGGCTAATTGTGGATTCGGTGCAACCATGCGAGCCTCACTCTCTAGGCCTTGCTGTTAATCGTTTATCACACAGCCACCTCTTGAGAGTTTGTGACCGCACCCCCCCCCACTCCCCCTACACACACACAAAAATAAGAATAATGATGATAAACATTAAAAAACAATGAAACAACAATTATTATGCATGCAGACGTGGCGCCCTGTTAACCTGCTGTGCAGCGCGCGTCACGCCGGCTCAGAGGTGACATTTCTTTGTGCTTGTCCCACAGATTGCAGTGGTGGAGGGGGGGGGAACTTTCAGGATAGTGAGACGGAAAGAAGGCTCGCAGCGGGCTGGCCGGCGGCGATTTCTCACCTCAGAAGCATCCTCGCTTGTCAGTCCCGGCAGAGAGACAGCCGCAGAGGCCCGCTAAAGCCGAGTAAAGCTCGCGGCTGTCTTTATCTCTCGGCCTGTGAGCCGACAGTGGTTTCAGGCAGTGATTAGTGAGGCGGATCCCGCGTGGGTCACCCCTTTGCCGGAGGAGATCAATGCTGGAGATTTGAAGCATCTGGGCACCTTTGTAGTAGGAGCCATGTGAGTGACAAGAGAGGAGAGGAGAGGTGGATGGAATGGAAAGTGGAGAGAAAGGGGGAGACAGGCAGATCGAGGAGAGGTCCGGGTAGTCACAGGAGAGAGGAGATGGAGGCTTTATGATTAGTTTTCTCAGGGAAAAGACGTTTGGGGTGTTTTATTTGCTGGCTGGAGGCTCATGAGAGCAATGTTAGGCAACGGTGGGCTACTTCAGGATATATGGATATATACATCTGAGCTGGGAGTGACTCATTTGTGCTTTGCACACAGAGAAATGCTTTACTTATTGAGCATGCTATTTTCTATCTTTAGGTGTCTCTAAGTTCACGGTTGTCGCACCCTTAAATATCTCAACTGTTGGACGAGTATGATTTCCATGAGAGAATGAGGGGGTGAAAAGGCTGCTATCTTGCGAATGTTAGCATTCACAGATTGGTGTGGGCAGCTAAATGACAGCATGATAGCGTTAGCACCGCGGTTCCTTTAGCACTGTAGTTACTATTGCACAAAGGGGATGTCCTTCCTTCTGCATTCTGGGTCTACGATCGATTTATGTTAATACAGAAAAAGCCATAGTCCGTATGCTATTAGCTAGCTTGTTTTTAACTATACTGTTAAGCCTTCCAACGTCAAAATACTATTTGCTAAAGTGGCAGCTAAGACCAACTTGTTAGTGAATTGTTGATGATTTGTAAACTGACAAAAAAAGACTTGTTTGAAATGGATATTGAATTTGAGCAAATTTTCCCCCTTTCTCCCTCCCTATGCATGCGTGTTGCGCAAAAGTAAGCTCCAATTGTTTTGTGTCTTTTATATTGCATTCACTGCAGGGAATTATTAATCTTACTAAAACCCAGACTCCCCAAAAAAGAACCCTAACCTACTTAACAGGTTTGTCTGAACATGTACTATGTACTATTCTCCCCCAACCATCTTCAGTGAAGAAGCAGAAGAACCCTCCATTTCAGTGGCCTGGCCTCCCATCAGCCTTTAAGCTGCTAGACGACAGAGTTGCCTTCAAGACAATGCGTCTCAAGTCAGAGCGGGGGGAGAATAACAGTGGCGTGGTATAAGAGACCCATAAGAGCGCTCTCGCGCATATGTTTGATAAAGATAAGTGACGTCCCATCTACCGGCCCTTCGTGCAATCCTATGCGACGGGAAGATGTATGTGGCTCTGGCGCCGGGCGCACTAGAGGGAAATGACTGCGGAGGGGAGCACTTCATCAAGTATAATTGCCGCCTTGTTCACACCGGGTCCCCCACGGCTCCGGCTTCTCTGCAGACACCCGAGACCTTCCTCCCCCTAACTTCCATCACGCTCTCTCCTCCTCACTCGTCTTTCAGCACCTGCTTCCCCCTACTGGCCCCTTCTGCCCCCGTCCCGTTAAGCAACGCTAATAGAACAACGTCCTGCTGGTCGACGCAGTCTGGATTTCGTCTTGATTAATCAGGCGAAAAACGATGACTTCCTTTTTGTGCCGTGGGTCCCTTGTGTTCCCTTCAGTTCCAATGTGGAAGTTTTCTGTTGTTTTTTTTTGTCTATGCTGTGCATTTGTTCCTGGGAAACAAAGTAGCTAAATCCAGCAGCTCTTTTATCTTGCTTGAGCTGTACATTTTTTGCTTTACAGTTCATATTTAAAAATACATCTCTGAAGTGGGACACCGTGCTAACAACAAATGCTCTAATTTCTTACTTAGGTGAACAAACTAATTATAATATATACAATATAATCACTATAATTAATCTTCAGCTACAATCTTTTGCAAATAGTTATTTTTAAAAAATCAGTCCTTATCAGTCCTGCTGAAATATTGCGTTGAACTTCCCCTTCTGGAAACATTTTCTGCATTCTCACTAATTATAAAATACAGAATTTCCAGACAATTGTGGCACAATAATGAGTGTATGAATGTAACAACGCTCGGAACAATCTTAGAAATGGCACAAGATAAGAGCCTGTTACGGTGTTTTGATTGACGGGTCCACTGTTACTGTCCGTCTATCAGCTTAAGGACACATCAGAGTAGGTTGATAATATCAAGAGGCCACTATTAGACATATTCAACCAACAGCATGTAGTTGGTTTTTAAAAAACGAAATAATTAATTGGCCGATTCCAAAGCAGCGCCACAACAATTTGGCCCAATACCCTGACGGCCATTCAAAGGATACGGGGAACGCTGGCGCATAATCTAAAGCCTCTCCAGTCGGGCCCCTCGTCACGCTGGCAAAAATAAGTGGAACTTAGTGCAACCGTCGACCAGTGCATGCAGATTACATGGCACGTCAGTGCAGCGCATCCTCTTCCAGGAATGGAAAAGGTTTGTTTCTCGCCAATGCTGTGGAGCCGCCACGTTCACAGCGGGTTAGCCCCTCCGCTGGGTCCGTCAGGTGGGCCTCGGAGAACGAGAGGGATGAAAATAAAGGAGTGCATGACTGGATCGGCAGATGGGGGACATTGTGTACTTGTTGCCATACAGCTGCAACTGCAGATAACATATGTGAGGGAAAAGGGGGCAGACAGAGGCTCTGTAAACCGTGATAATCCAAACAATGTTTTCTGAAGGAGGGTGAATACTAAGCCGAATGCTACTGCAGTTGAATATCATCAAAGGTACTGGACACATTCGCCTAATAATTATGTTTATTTTTGTTGAGTTTACATGCAACGATGATTGCTGCCAAAAAACATTTCAATTCCTCATAATAATCCTGCCATTTTTCCTCTAAAAAGATTTTGAAAGAGATTTGTTTATGGAAGCACAAAATCTAGTTTTACCCCCCCCCCCCCGAAACTACCTCTATATGTCTACATATATTTGATCAAAAAGCAGGTTCTGACTGAGTTAGCTGAGTTTTTACAGTTTGGGGATATGTGCAGGCAGCTGAATGAAAATTGGTGGTTTTGCGTGCAACAGGAAGGCCTTTCTTGCTTCTTGCATGTCCTTTCTACGCTACGATGACTGTAATACAAACACCTTTGCACGCACAAAGACGGTATAAAATATGAGGTAGGCTGCTTATCATCTGTAGGAAGGGAGATAAATGGCTCATAAAAACGCAGGACTCTAAACCAGGAATTCTCTTTTCCTGTTATGTTGTTTCCGTTTGCATTAACTTACTTACATATAAAAGCCTGTGTGATGTTGTTGATTTTAGTAGCACGGTAAACACAATCCCAGTTGCCAAATGCCAAATGCCAAACTTCTCTTTCAGGCGTCTTTTTCACACCAGTTTAGGCTCAGAGTTCAAATTCTGTTCAACTTTCAATGTGGACAACTGGGAACTATTGCTTTAAAATGTATTAACACAGTTTTGATGTCGCTCTTGCATGTAGCCTTGTCGAGTACTCAGTTAAGCCTTTCTCCAGAATTAAATAAAATATAACCTTCATGCTGGCAATGACGACATGAAAGTACTCATGAAAGTCCGGCATTTTCAGATATCGCATGTAAGGCTGCATGTTGCGTGATTCAATTTGAACTATTCCCTTTCCGCAATTACAGTTCCATTTTGATCCTGCACACCACTGTACATTTATTGTGATGTAACCACACGTTCACATGAAGTACTCGCCCCGACAAACCCCCCTCCCCCCAACATAATTCACATCTTTTTGGTAACGTCCACCTAGCTTGCTTGTCATTCTGCCACAGACGCAAACGCTGTTAGGCGACTGAAATGAGAAGTGGAGCGGAGAGGAGAGGGGCCAAGTCATGTCGCAGAATGTCCAAACAACCGGAACAGGAACTGTTGGCAAGCTCTCCAACAATGGGTCCACCTATCTCCTGCAATGGGAGCCCGGCTCCCGCAGCAGCTGCCAAAGCCACTTCAAATAGCCCCCCCCCCCTCACCACCACTTCAGACGGGATGCTTTAGAATAGGTTCGAGCACCATCGTGAGACTGAGGCTTAGCCATGAGAGGGACCGGCTTGCATAATTCTCCCCCGAATATGCAAAGCCTTTGAACTCCACTGTATGCTGAAAATCATGCAGTGTTGCAGTTTACCGTGTGACTGCGGATGATGGAAAATTATTGACGTATGACTGGAAGAGGAGCCCTTTCAAAGAGATTGATGAGTCGACGCCTTTTGTGTGTCATCTTGGTACTTATGCTTTCTTCTCGGCAGCGGCTTAGCCCGTCTGCCGTGTATTTCTGAAGAACAACTGGCTGCAGCATTGCGCACGCAAGCTCGGGCCTTCTGTGTGCATTAATGTACCAGATGCAAGTGGCACGGATATCTACTGAAAACAAAGTGGATGACACAGTGTCTCTTCTCTCTGAGAATAGGGATTTACTTATTGAACTTTATTTAGAATCCTGACAAAAATGAAGCGCTGCGTGTTTTTGGTGTCAAGGAGTAGGATGATAATAGACTAGCAGCGGAGCATGAGTGGGCTTCTGTGCAATAGCCAAAGTGAAGTGGGCATGTTTTCAACACGGGTTTACCAATACGTGCATCACACAATGCTGCATCGCTCTATTAAACTGAGTATTTTGGACAAATTGTGGTCTATCGCTTTCCAGTATGGTGATAGTATTTATGGGTTTCACGATGCATCTACTATTTATGTACAGGTATTCATCTCTTTTTAGGACAGGGACACAAGACATTAAAGCAACGCAATCCAGACGTAAATTAGTTCATTCAAACGGCGCGTCTAGGTCGCAAAATAATCCACAAGCGTTCAACCGTGGCGAATATGTACACGTAGATACGTGCTAATTATTAACATTAACACCTCGGACATTTGAGGGTACTGAGAGCCAGACAAAACCAAATGGACGAAGCTGTCGTCATGCAGTTGTGTTGTTCACTTATATTTCACCGCAAGTTTTCAATTATGAGTCAGACGTCAAAGGTCAAAATCCCTCTTTTGGATAAGTGGCTTGTTGTTGTTGCTGCTGAGCTAAATTGAAGGGCTAAAAAGAGAAGCACAGCGGGTCTCCATTGAATTCATTTATGTGCAACGATAATTTAGCAGACCTAATTTGAATCATAATAATAAAACATGTTACAAAATTTATGTTGTATCGTTATTTTCCATTTAGAATGATTATTTAGATATTGTTAACCATGAGGCACAACCAGTCATCAAAAATTCAATGTCAAAGGCCTTTGCTGATCGTGAAAATGAACAAAAGGGCTTTTGAAATTGCATTTCATATTTGGATCCAATTAACACATTCATAAGTAAGAAAGGAAAACGCTATTGTGAAATTACGTTTTGATTTAGAGTGCCAATTGCTTTCACATTAAAACAGAAGGGTCGGGAAAAAAAATAGAGATCCTCAGGGAGTTACAACAACTGCTGAGAGGAAAAGGAGCATTTCCCTAAAGATCTATTTTTCTTCCTTTTTAATAATAAAAACCATACATAATGAATACAATACAAGAAGCCACTAACATTATTCTTCAGGGTAAACAGGGAGAAATAAATGGTTTCAGTGAAAGTGAGTTATTTTACCATATTACACGAAGAGGCCGGTCCCATTGACAACCTATGGACCTCGCTCATGGGAATTCATTTACTCTCCTAATTATCAATTGTGCGCCATGTATTACAGTCCCCCCCCCCCCCTCCTCCTCCCACCGGCCCCCGACCTCCAATTACAACGGCACCAATCAGAGTGGGGTTAATACCGGGCGACCATCACATTCTGCTTCACTCCCGTGAGTGACACTGCAGCAGGCAAACGTTATTTCCAGCCCGACATATTTCCTTTCGCTTCACTCTCTGTTAATAGGGTACATTCATCAGAACCGCTTTTCATCTTGCCGTACATCTGAATGCAGCGTGAATGGCGCTGAGCCGGACGTTGATTTGAGATTCATGCAATGGGACGCTGGCGGACCCTTTTTTTTTTATTACGTGTAGTTTTTATCTCCTTCATGCTTTTGTTCAGCTGACTGGTGGCGGTCGATCAGAACACGAAAGAGTGTCCTTGACTCCTCGTCCAAACTGGAATAATTTCACTTTAAAAAAGTCAATGTAGGGAGCTGATAAAGTGAACATTTTCTGAAAACATTCTACACTTTCTCGGTCGTAAAGGTCGCCGGTGAATTAGTGTTTCTGAATAGAGAGGTTGAGGAAACGTGGGTATTAAGCGCAGCCGGACGAAACGAGAAGTTGGCGTTTGGAAGTGTGCGCCCTACAAAAGCGCCGCACGTTGTCTCCTGAGTATATTTTCCGCTGAACAGCCAACAGCACCTGCCTTTGAAGGCAAAGTACAATGGAGGGGGGAAACAAACACTTTGCTCCAGTGTAACCCGGGACTGAAGTCGGTATATGCCTAAACAATGACAGCATGTCCTTGAGTTATAAATATATAATACCCTTCAAGTGGCACTGGGAGACAGCAGCTTCTGATTGGCTTGGGTTATAAATCATTCATTACAGTTCATATCAATAATTAATATTCCAACCAAGCCTGAATCCTTTATGTAAATACTGTCACACGTTGGAAGTTCACCATGGTAAACTTGCATGGACAGCAGTTTTTGAACTTTTGATTGCCACGTTTGTCTCTGTAGTCTTTTCAACCCCCGAGCCGCCGATTGAGTGCAAAGCAAAGACGCCGTCAAGGGTGCCGTGAATATCTAGTGATGTGATTGAGCCGGCACACAGAGTGTGTCCTTGCGTGTAGCGCGGCTTATAAGGTTTAGTGGCACGAAATAGGAATGAAAGCTTTTCAAGTGATATTTTGATAATGGCCTAATGCATGAATGGGAAAAGACCAATAATAAGAGAATAAATCATGGTATATTGAATAAGTATTACAACAGGAACTGAACTGAAGACTTCCGTGGAGAATGAGTGAGACTGAGATGTGTGCCTGTGTGAGGTGGGACGCAGTGTCTCCTCTAAAGTCTCCAACTCCAAGAGGCGAGGCCGGGTGCCGCCGACCGGACAGGAGTATGACAAGAAGGTCGCGGGGTAGAAGATCAATACCACCACGTTCGAGGTGGCAGTGGAGGGCGCGAGTCTCTATGAGCTGCAGAAGATTTAATTCCAAAAGGGAATTTGAGAGAGTTGGAGAAAAAGATGAACCAGAGTCACACTGAAATCCGGGAAGTTTTGCCTCAGTTGCTTTCATAGACCAGAAACCAGATGTTGAAAAAAAGGAGCTGAATTCCTGCAGAGCGCCATAGCTTGGCAGGCAAAATACAATCCTCTGGAGGAAGGGTCCTCAAAGGACCTCAACGTGTAAGAACAGAGCCGTGAGATCATGATATGGATTTGGAAGCAGACGCTACGGTGTTCTGTATGTGAAGATCAAGAAGGAACTGGCCCGAGAGAAGAAAAACTGCAAGGGGAAGGTAAAGCATATGGAGGACAAGAACATAGGAACCGAGGACACATCACAGAGAACCTGGCCCACTTGGATAGGAGCTGTGAGACAAAAGTCAAACAGATGGAGGACAAGACCTGAGGGAGCGCTGCCTGGAAAAGAGAAGAAAGAGAGGAGAGGCTTTTTTCAGAGTTACAGAAAAGAAGGAGATGGAAAAGGAGGAGGAAGCTGAAAAGAAGGCAGAAGATGGTAAGGCTGCGAAGTATCAAAAGGAGGGAGCAAGAAGAGTGACAGTCCAACCTCAACACCTCTTCTTTACCCCTTCGACTCCCACCTGATTCATTCTTTCCCCGCCGGTTCATCCCGTTGGATCCCTGGATCCGGGGCGGGTGCATTGATTAGAAGGGCACAGGGGACGGCTGTATGTCGCCTGAATAACGTGACTTCCTTGGTCATGTGACTCAGGAGTGTGAATTCAACGCGGACCACTGTCTCTATTTGAACCTAAGTAACTATTTCATGTTTTTTTTTTGTATTAAATCCCACGTAACAAGCGTGAATTTTACAGTCTCACAGTTGTGTCATCCCATTGGGTGAGATAAGCTCAGTTTTTACCTCAAACCATGGGTCAAGGCGGCAAGACTGGTGCTGTCTGAGGGTAAAAGTAATAACGGCCTTATAGTTCATCTTGGAAAAACTGAAGGAAGCCTCCAGCTGGCTTAGTTTAGCATTAATGATTCCATTTAAGTTAATTGCTTCTGGACAAGAATTAGTATTGATTCTGCTCATTGTTTGTTTTTCATTTCAATTTCACTATTCAAGCTAAGCAACTGCCGGATGCCGTTTAATATTAACTGGATCAAATGTGCCATCCATCCATCCATCGTCAAACCGCTTATCCTGCACACAGGGTCGCGGGGGGGCTGGAGTCCATCCCAGCCAACTTCGGGCGAGAGGCGGGGTTCACCTTGGATTGGTCGCCAGCCAATCGCAGGGCTACACAGAGACACGATCAAATGTGCATATTGTTTAAATGAATTCTCTAATTCTATTTGATAAAACGATTCATTTTAAGAGCTGCGTGGTCCCAAACAACAGGACAAACAGGCTATAAAAAGGTCAAAGGTTACTTGACTTGACACTTTTTTTGTTTAGCTTTCATCCAGTACCTGTTTCACACACAGCAGCACTGATGAAACAATCAATCACAGCTCATTAATGACAAGAAATGGGCCGATGAAACAGAACCATATGGCTCTGGCTCCCGACTACCAGTCTCCCCATCTGGAACCTGCAAAAAAAAAAGAGAAGCTACCGTGCCTGCCTTTCCCTAAATACTTACGACTATATATATATATGACTTTGATTTACCTCCTGAAAAATCCTGTGAAATTAGCTGCTGCAGAATTGTTGTTGTCACCTTGTTGGACTTGGATTCAGTTTGAAATACTTACTGCATGTTGCATGCAGAGTGCAAATATTTATCAATTTAACAACAATTACACGGCAACCATTTGTGATTCTATCAATTATGAATGTCACTTAAAACTGACATGATATTGATGGTTAAATGCAACAATTGGCTTGACATGACAACACTTTTGTAGATGAAGCCCCGACAAGGAGAACGAGTTGCCAGGGGCGACCACTTTTGATAGGTCAAATGGTTGAAACTAGAAAAAGAGAATCCACGCAGCTGCTGTTGCCCTCCGAAGCAAAACAATTTAAAAGTCACGTTTTTTTTTTTTTTTACAGAGGATTTGACATTGAACGAAAGCGGCGCGATAGATACTTGCTTCGAAAGGCCTGCATGCATGTTCACTGTCGTCATGCCTTGATCCCACTTAACTCTGCTGTGACAACATCCAAGATGTACGTGGTTTTAACGCGTGAGGGAGAGAGACTGCCGAGACGTCATGGATTGCCGTTTAGTTCCCGCCGGTGTTTGTCTGACCGCGAAGGCTTTTATCTGCCGCCTCATCGGCGTTAACGCCTCCGTAGTACCAACTACAGCTTTCCTGATGGACACCAGTTGGCACTCTGGTATCCTATAAAATGCTTCGGCGGGCGATAATACGCGCAGGAGCAAAGCACGGCGGCTGCAGACTGCTACTTTTGTCATGTTAATGTGGCCGCATATGACGCTTCGCAAATAGGATTTACTGTATAGGGCCCCCTATGAAATGGAATTGCAGTCTCATAAAATGTACTTTTAAAGAAATTGTGTGAGGGAACTCTTGGCAGTAAATTGAACTCCTCTGACAGGATTAGATAGAAAAAGGGAGGAAGGGGAGGGTGTCTGGATGAGTACGTAGGGCGGCTGGAGAGCTCAAACTCACAGAGGTCACGGATCTGCTTCCTCCATTCCACCCAGTACGTATTATAACCCTCCCTGAAAACAGGCACCTGTATGTACGGCCAACTCGCCTCCCATTCCATGTAAACCCCGTTTGGCTTTGTGTACAGAAAGTGTGATGTTGATTCACAGCTAAAGTCCCCCCCCTCTCTCTCTCTCTCTCTTGGGGATGATTCTCCACCGTGCAGCCTCAAAGCTCTCCTCTCATTAGGGCCAAATGCAACGACCGGTGAATGCTAACGGTTTGGCGACCGAGCCGCAGCCCGTGCCGAAGCCGCTCAGGACCTTAACATCGCTCTGGTCACTGACATTTGAGAGTTTCTCCAAGAGTCTCCCCACCGTGCCTTTTAAAGGCCTCCCCTCTATCAACTCCTAAATCCCTGAATCCCTTGCCCTGGTGTGTGTGTGTGTGTGTGTGTGTGTGTGTGGAAGGCTCCCCGGTAGATATCAAGCAGCTGTGGCTGCTGATAGGAGCTCGGATGAAACCCTTAACAAGCTTGTGTGTAAAGATGCAGAAAAAAAAAAGAGAAGCAGGAAATGACTTCCTCCTGCTTTTAAAAAAAAATATCTGAAAAAAAATCCCCCTCCTCGTCTACGGAATGTAGTGTCAGTTGAAAACAGACACCGCGACCACTCAACCTTCAAGTGTGAAAAACTGAGCAACAGCGTACTCCAAATATTTTTCCAACGAGCTGAAGCGAGCGCACTCCTCTCTCTTCCTCCGACGCGCGGAACCCTGACATTTTGAAAAGAACCACCGATTCTTTACAAGAGCCTTTTTGAAAAGGCAGAGCCGTTAAAATGGCCGACGACTTCAAAACGTCGAAATGAGACATAAAAGACGGCCGGGGAGCGTTAGTTTCTGTCGAGACCGGCAGTGAGCGCGCGTTGGGGTTGTAAAGGGCAGCTACAGTAAACCGAGAAGCTGTTAACAGATGTTTGGCATTTGCTTTTTCTGCAACCGGGGCGGCGCTGGAATAAAGGTGATGCAACGCTTGGCCTCTCCCTCGTGTCGTTTTCCCTCGTGTCGTTTTCCCTCGTGTCGTTTTCCCCGCATGGACGGACTACGACGCATTTGTCCACATTCAGTCAACAGGCGTCCCGTCGTGCATTGGACCAATCCCAGAGATGGACTTTAATGGAGCATCCTCCATTTCTTAAGGTCAAAACAATAAAACACTCAAGCGATCCAATTCGTGAAAGCTTTCTAGATTGAATTAAGAATGAAATATTGATTAGTAAGACTGTAACGTTTAAGCGTCTCTGTGCTAAAATTGAATGCTGGTAGTCTGATGCGTTAATCGACCTCGACTTGAGTCTGTTACATTTTTAGACATTTCTAGCTCATGTCTTTGCGCCCGTCCCCGGCCCCCCCCCCCCCCCACTCCTCCTCCGTGCCATTTCGCGCATCATTTCTCTGTTTAATTGCTGCTGGCTGAAACCTTCTCCATATTCCCCTGCAGCTCAGCATTCCTCCGGTCCAATGTTTTTTTTTTTTTTTTTTTGCAGCCCTGCACTATTCAATTACCCGCCGGTAGACTGAACCGGCCCGGCGACGTTCGGGCCTCTCGATCACTGAAACACAACTCCGGACGATGGGGATGATGAAGCGGAACGCCGCCACCATTGTTGATTCTGACGGAGAGTCCAACAAACCCGTATCCTAGGCGATGTGTCGTCGTGCAGCGGGGTGATCTCGAGGTTTTCCTTCCGTGAAGCATTTGAGGTGCTTAAAGCAGGAAAAGTCTGCTGTCTTATTTAGTCAAATGTGTTTTTATGGATTAACTGGGTTTTTATTACCTTCGTTAAGGGACTTAATGATTTGTTTGTCCTTAGCTAGGGGCCTGTTGTACCATTTAAAGCCATCTGAGAGGTACATGTAATCGTATTGGCCCATCACGCCGTGCTGTCTCTGATGCCAGGTGATGATGTTTGTTTCCATAGTGACGTGTCTTGGGCCAGTGATACAAACAGGGAAGTGAATGCTAATGAACCCGCTGAATAAACAAGTTAAGACGAAGCGGGAGATTCAAACGTTTGTCTCGAACGTACAAAATGTAGGGGAGCTGTGTCAAAACGAGACTCCGATGAGCGGGTTTTAATTCGAGCTAAAAGCCACGTTTGGATCGTCATTTCTTCAGATGAAAGGAAAAACGAGCAGTTGGCGGGAGCGTTTTTTTCGCTGCCTCACAGACGCCCTGAATGCCCGGCGTCCATCACGCTTCCTTAATCAGGCCATTGTTGTTTCACCTCCACGCTGAAAGAATGTGCCTGCATTTGCTACTGTGCGCATGCATGTGCAACACAAAGCCGGAGCTGGGAGGTTTTCTAGACCACACGCACGCAAACGATACAGCAAACAAACAGCAAAAAAATAACACACAACCACGGCGCTTATCTGTCTCTCTCTGAGGCCTCACACGTGGTAATGGCTCTATCTGCAACCCGCCGAGGTATCCGGAGTAATTATCAGGCTGTTAATGATTGCCGCGCATCAGCAGTGCTCCAACCGTTCATTACGAGAGCTTCTTCAGGCCCCTACTGGCCCCCGCGAGACGGCTTATCAGGCACCACACCACTCGATGGGCTTAATGCATCCTATTAACCAAACAAAAGTCCGGATTTGAAGTTTGCCAAAACCCCTCCCACCCCGTAATACTTTATTGATGATTTATGTTTTTAAGTCCAAAGTCAAGCACTGGATTGGGAGGAGATGGATTGTTCAATTTTTTCTATCTTCTTAGGGGAGAATGTTGCCCTGAAAAACTGTAATTACCCGTCTAGGAGGGAAGGACGGCCGATCGGCAAAACAAAGTCGTTTTACCGCAAGCCCACCGTGAGCAGCAGCAGCCAGCAGGCTGTGTGTTGACATGTGCCATCATAATGCCGGCCCACGCCGGCCACGTCTTGACAGCCGGCGGCCCCTCCGGGTCGCCCCTCCGATGCCTCAATCCATCCCATCCACTTACACGTTCACCCTCTCTCTCTCGCTCTCTCTCTCTTGAGACAATGACCCCTGTCACCACACCCCGCTCGGGGGGGTTCATCACGAGATGGAGAGGGGTCGATAATCCACATCAAAGCCGAGAGGTGTCGCCGGGCCCCCTCGTGTCCGGCCATGTGAGTGGGAGGCCACACAAGATATACACACAAGAGTATAAAAAGAGACAATGGGATTAGATTTTTTTTTTGTAGTAATGTACAGTATTTTTTTGAAGGGTTTTTGAGATATTTCTCTGGGATGACATTGATAATGAAACATAAATACAGAAGAACAAACCGTGTGCCTGGTGCTTCTCACGCGGCTGAATGGAAATGACCATAATTGGTGTAAGAAGTCTTTCCTCCCTCTAGATTTCTTTAATTGTATCCATGATAAAAGTCACTGAGGGAAATGCCAAGTGATGAAAAGACACATCTTTCTAGTAAACGAAGGAAGTTGCTTTTGCTCCTTTTTGTCCTACAATGAACATTTTATCTAAACTTATCTGAATAAGAAAACAAATCAAATAGAACCCGAGTTTTCACTTATCAAAGGGCTTCAATTGGCTGCAGTGCAAAGCCCCGCCCACATCCCACATGTCAAAAACAAGACATCTGAAATGAGTTAAGCTTGATTAATCTTGATGTGTGCATCTTCTCACTGAACATGACTTGCGTTACATGAACCGACGTCACGCCGCACTGAGAGAATCATCCTCACTATACGACACAGTTTTGAAAGGGAGACTTTTTTTTTTGTTTTGTTTTAGTGTCGTTGTAGTTTCTAAGCAACAGAAATCCGGGTAGGAAGAGTTCGATGAAGCAGCAGACGGCTTCACGAGGAACGAGCGACTTCATCTCAAGTTGAACAACAAGTAGTGAGTGCGAGTCTTTTCTTACACTTCGTGTTGTGTTGCTTGTGTTTCGTCGGCTGCCAGACTTTTACTTTTTGTTTGCATAGTTTGCATAGTTTGAGTCATGTTTGCTTCCATGTCTTTTTGCCCAAATATTGGGTCATTGGCTTTTTTTCTGGTACATCTACACACACACACACACACACACACACACACACGGACAGAACTTTTATTCGGTTGTTTTGTTTGTGCGGTTTGCTCTTAAGTTGTTCTGACTGCTGAAGTTGTGTTTGTGTGCATTGTGCACTGAATGTCTGTTGGCTTTGTTTCAGATACATCATTTGGGTCATTATTTGATTTTTTTTATCCCAGTTGGTGTGTTTATTGTGTTATTTCTCAGCCGTTGTGCTGCGGGTGTTCAAAGTGCACGACAATCAACGTTCGGCCTTTTCATTTGATTTGATCTGTTATTTGCATTCTGATGTTATTTGACAAATGCCCGGCAATGGATTTTCTGCACGCTTGCAGTCTTAACTAGTTAACCTGAAAAACTGTCTTTGTACACAGTAGTGCACCTTTTTGTAATGAGCTTTATGTGAACAAGCCAAACTCTTTCAACTGCCACTCTTTCAAGTATGTTTATGTATCTTGTTTTTCAGATAGATTATGTATTTTTTTTAAGCTTGTTCTGTTTAGGCCGCCGTGCCTCATTCGGTGCTTTTTGCTTTTGGAATGAAGCTGGTTCTTGTACCGGTCTGGCGCCGAGCAAACCCTTTGGTTACATCTTTGCCGCACTGGTTTCTTTTTCAGGTAGACCTTCAAGCGGTAAGTCTCGTCTAAATGATCTTTTAATTTTTGATGCTGTGCTTCTCTGCGTCCGCGCAGACGCCGCCTCGTTTTTCTGCCGTCACGCTTGCTCCAGTACGTCTCCCGTGTGCATCTTTACAAGGAGGAGACCGTGGCGATATTGATGTGACGTTAAATGATTGTATTATGTCTGTGGATGCTTTCATGGAAGATGAAGACAAATTCTTTTGTCTTGTCATATTTCAACTTTTTAGGCTGGCGAGTTTTCCAACCTGGATAAAGCATTTTTATGTTTGCTGCGTTATGGCCGTTCTGTTCCGGCCCCAATCAATCATCAGCTGTATTCATGGTTTAAAAAAATGTTTCTATCATCACACTCAGTTTGAGTAAAAAGCGATTACACATCTTTACGCATCTCCCATTCTTTGGGCCTCCTCGCAAGTTCCATAGTGCCCAACGTAATGGGACTTTTAACAAATTCAGTTCTTTTCCCTTCTCATCGAAATGCCTGAAACCGACTTTTTAGGCATCTCAGAAAGCACAAGCGTTCATGAAAGAGAACACGACTCTTTCTCTATTCATCTTTCACCTGTTTTCAGACCTCTTTTTTTTTTTTCGTGCTCTCTGGTGAGAATAAGGGCGACGCCGCCAGGCTTTGAGCGAGTGCTGTTTGAACTGTGAGTGACTCGCTCACCCCGGATGACTCTGTTACAGGCAGCGGGGGAATAGAGAGAGGAGGAGGTTTGGCTGCGTTCAACCCGTTGCCGCGTACTGAGTGCTCGGCTGGTCCTGGAGCGATGCCGTTTTGTTTGTCCGACCAACGTCTATCAATAAACCGCTTATTGTGGTCTCTGGGTAACTGGGGGTATTGTGCCATTGTGCTGTGCTGTCTGTGGCTCGTGTGTGTGACGAAGCGTGCAGTGCATGACTATCATATAATGTAATACACAGTAAAACTTTTTTGTATTTCTCACAAATACCTGAATACACCAACGGTGACGGCAAAACCCGCCCAAAATATATAAGAGATTTTTCTTGTTGTCGGACGTTCGTTAACATTTTATCATCTGCCCCTTTTTCACCCGACAGAAATACTCATTTATTCCAAGCTTTGTGCTGAATGCTCAGTTCACACGTCTGTGCTCCTTGTGGATGCCCGTTTATTATCCATTATTGGCCTAAGATTGAGGAAAAATAATGATGAACCTGTGGCTGTACATCGATGCTCAGAATGCTAATTGGCTGCTTCAAGTCCACTAATAATGTGCACGTTGGAAGGACCAACTGAAGAGGTGATTATCAAGTGCTTTGGTGCCGGTGGGAACCGCTCAGGCTCATGCAAAATGAAAGAAGCACTTTCTCCCCAAAATACCGCTGAAATCCCACCATCCTGCAATGACGGCCTTCTTGGTTCTAGTAATAATTGAATATGGCTGCTTACCAGCGAACAGACCTCGTTTCAGCCAGGCGATGTTCGAGGGGCCTTGGGAGTCATCAGATCATTTCCTGGTAGAATCATGTCATGATCCCGGGAGGGGGCGAGTTTTGTAGCCTTTAGCTTATTCATCACTACGAGGCAGCGCACTCAGCACAACATAACCCCCCCATGTCCCGGCAAGCTAATACATTTTTATTACTTGTGTCAGGCTGTTTTTAAGGTACCACACTATGCAAATGATGAATTTATCCCCGGGTATATTTTCCTGCTGACAGTTAGGAGAAAAAGCTCAGTGTCACACTGATTTCTATTTATTCTTTTGCTACTGGCCTGGCTTGTAACGGTGTGTATATTATTTATATATATATAATATATATATATATATATATATATATATATATATGCACTTTATCTCTAGAGCATAGGACTTTTTGTTAGGTAAGTAGTTTCAGCTGCGGCCAGACAGTGAAAAAGTAAACTTCATTAAGACGTGACGCACGAGGGCAAGAGAACGAAGTGAATGCCGGCCGACAATTTCAACCGGGTATCAATGGATCGCGACCTGTTGCCATTTGCCGCGAAGATGTAGTTGGCGGCGAGGGTAGGTGTTGCGTTCCTAATGGCGGCGAGTCTGAAAAGGGAGCGGCGCGAGCGGTCGCCTATTACTTACGCGTTCTCTCCACTCTCGACCCGAGCTAATGGGATATGCCTCAAACTGAACAATAGTTCCATTTAAAAAGCCCAGTAAGAAACAAGAAGTTGAACACCGCCGCCCCGCCAACCTTTCAAGCCGGCGAGCCACCCTGAAAGATGGAATTGCAGCTGCTTGAGATTAAAAAAAAAACCTACAGCGGCAGATGGAAGCGGTGACGAATGAGACGAGGGGGGGAAAGAAAAGAAGTCGTAGACGGAGGGTAAAAACCAGGAAGCACAGGAGCAAGACCGAGGTGACAGGCAGTCAAAGTGGCAGCTACACAGTAAATAAGATCTCCCCACGGGGTGCTTAGCGGTGGGCCGCCTCTGTCTGGCCTTTTTAATAGCTTAATGGGCTGAGAAAGACCGATTAGAGCAAAACTGCAGGGACACAGAAATATAGGCTTTTGTCTGTTAGCAGGGATTTATCTCCCAGCCTGGATCTGAAACTTTTTGTTTTTCCTGGCGGCCTCGGACTCGCTCCCCCCGGTCAGTTCCTCGGTTCCCCGCCGCCGACGGGCTCGT
The DNA here is from genome assembly GCF_964276395.1 of Gasterosteus aculeatus. Taxonomy (NCBI): domain Eukaryota; kingdom Metazoa; phylum Chordata; class Actinopteri; order Perciformes; family Gasterosteidae; genus Gasterosteus; species Gasterosteus aculeatus. The sequence continues at coordinate 4,622,630 of NC_135694.1, read as the reverse complement.
GAATCGTTGTCGCCCGGAAGAGATCCGCTCGACTGTCGGGGAACGCGCCGCCCGCGCTGAGGTTGATGCACGACGGTAGTTTGTAAACTTTCGCAACTTTTATTGGGATGTATTTTCCTCCCGTTGAGGCACAGCAGCGCACAGTGAACCGGGCTCATTAATCAAAGTGCAGCCTTAAGGGAAAACATACTGGGCTACATTAATTTTCACAGCAGAGTGGCTGAGGGAAATGATTCATATATTACCGCGAGGAAACGGGTTAAGAAGACCTGATTACTGTCATACAACCGATCAATGACCAAGTTATGCATTATTTACCTATTTCATCATGGCGAAAGTGAGAAGACATTCGCCCGTATCCATTGTGCTCCATTCTCCATCAAGCAGATGTGAGAACATGAATAAATAATGCCTTTTGCAAAATATTACGTAGCGCCGGGAACGGGTGATGGTGGTGAAATCTAAAATGATGCAGCTCGAGTTTTGTTTTTGCAGGTGTTGTTAATAATGAGCCCTTGTGTTTTTGAAGGAGCTTCTTCATTAGTGCGAAATGACGGCGCGATTGCCCCGAGCTTTGAAGTGACTTCACACGGCACGACCGGATCGGGCTGGCTAATGAAGTTCTGCGAAAGGGCCGCCGAGTTCAGCCAACGCCCGAAGTCCCTCTGACGGGACACCGCCACGTTTTAAGGGAGCGTCTGACGCGCGTGGTTGTGACGCATCTCATTTGCTCGGGCACAGCGGCGGTGCGCGTCGTGCGTCCTCGCGCGTAACCGAGACGTTCATAAATGTCCCCCCCCCCCCCCGCACCCATCGCTCTCTGATAGAATTCTCTCTCATTTAATTGTCTGAAAAGGGTGATCGGCACACGTTGCTCAAAGTGGTCTTGGGAGGAGGGGGGGGGGGGGCAACAGCGGCGGCACCTGCGTGTTTTGATGGCGGTATGCTAATTAGCCGCCGCGCGAGCGGATGCTGCTTTTCGGAAAGCGAGAAGAGCCTAATTAATTTTCCGATTCGGGCTTTGATGTGTCTAATTGGTCTAAGCTTCCCGACTTCATTAGTCAGCGAGCTCCCTCGGCGGACGGCGGCGGCGGGTCCCTGCGGTCGCAGAAGAGAGATTTACCTGTGTATTTTTAGGCCCTGTTGTTGTTGTTATTAGATGCGCGACTCTTAAAAACCAATAACTTGATTTTGAAAATGTCCACGCCGGCTCGTCAAATGTCGTTTTTTTTTTTTTGTCTCCTCTGAAGTTTGAAGGACAATGCCGCCTCAAAGTGACCGTGTGCGGGTCGCGGTGGCCCTCCACTGTTTCACCGTTGGATTTTGCCATTTCGTGCCGCCGTGTGTGTGTGTGTGTGTGTGTGTGTGTGTGTGTGTGTGTGTGTGTGTGTGTGTGTGTGTGTGTGTGTGTGTGTGTGTGTGTGTGTGTGTGTGTGTGTGTGTGTGTGTGTGTGTGTGTGTGTGTGTGTGTGTGTGTGTGTGTGTGTGTTCAATTTCTGGATTTAAGAAAACAACAATCGCCCGATGGGATCATCTTTGCAAGACTCACGGATAGATTGATACAATTTTCAAGGTCAAAGGTTTACGTCACCGTGACCACGTGTCTTAGGAAGACTTTTGAAGAAATTTTGCTTTCCACTTACACAAAAGGTTCAAGCAATATGAAGTGAATCAAGCTATTTTCTTTCAGCAAATCGGGTTCAAAATTTGACCCGGTTGGGGTTATTTGTCATGTAATTCACGCCTATTAAATCGGTTTAAAACATATTTATTAAAACTGTTTACAAGGATAAACCATTTCTTTTGTTGACATCATACCAAATCTGATGAGATGATCACCCGGTTGCAGCAGTTTGGACGCGGTTGTCTTTTGGAGGACGTGCGGGCCCACTGGAGTCTTTTCTCGCCATTTTGTCACCAGACGGGGAGTGATGCATATGACACCTCATTACCCGAGACACTATTGATTGTAAGGGAGAGTTTTGTCGGGGCGTGTTTCTGCCTCACGTTTTTCAAAAGCAGATATTTTTACTGCGATTCATCATTCAGGGGACACGTTGCAGCAAAGCTGCGATTGGGTATAAGTGAACATCGCTCATTGTCCTAATAGATCTCCTTCTCCCTCCTTGTGTCTCCGTAATTCGAATACTTTCTCTGCTTACATGTGACATTTGGGCACGCATGAACATCCTCATTAGCGTGACCATTGTTTCCAGACAGGGACATTAGTGAGGGGCACCGATTCCCCACATGGTACCCAGAGGAGAAATACGTTGATATTTTGGGTGGCCTGTCTGACAACGCCGGCCTCATTAGCGAGCTCCTTGGTGATTGTGCGCTGGGCATTTCAGCTCTCCGCTGTTCCGCTCGGCTTTTTATTTTTTCCTTCTCTACGCGCCATTTTTGAAACCTCCCCAAAAGAGCCATTGACCTCCATAGGTTCACCTGTTTGAAAGTGCAGGGTCACTCTCTTTGCATTGAGATGAATAATTGGCTTTTGGCTCCGCAGCTTTGCTGTTGTATTATAATCATTTCATGAATAAGCGGGCGCGTCACCGACATACGGAGCAGGGGACTATTGTTGTTTGTGTAGACATTCAGCAAATATTATTGCCTCTGCCGAGCACATTCTGCATATTTACATGGGATAATAAAAGAGGAACAGTACTGTCCTAGAGGCAGATTTCTACTAGAGTTCATTATAGGGAGTCTGTACTTCTTTCGCTTGAGCGCGGTTAATGACACTACTGTATTCTAAATGCTTTTTGTTACCCATTGGCGATCTCATGCCGTGATTATAAACCAATTTGCCTTCGAAAGGCCACGGCAATGTTTTTTCTTTTAATTTGTTGAATACAGTGAGGCAGCGGTCAAATAGGCAGCCTTACTTACAGCCTTCCTCTCGCTTCAAAAGGTCTCTGACGGAGTAAAATGAACCACAAGTATCTGCAGTACGTGTCAGCGGTGCTAAGAGATGGTTATCGAGACTATCGTAATGCAAAGGAAGGTGATTCCTTTCCAATATAATTCCATCCAATGAGATGATCATATAATTTCCCCTCGAGGTCGGGAGAAGTGGTTAGAAAAAGACAAAGGATGCTATTTTGTTGACTATTGGACTGTAACCCAAGAGTACCTTTAGTGAAACGCTATCACTTTTCATTTGGCGCTGTGGATCCATAGTTCCGTCTCATTTTGACACGTTACATTCGGGGCCCACGTTGTCATTTGCCTGATTTATTCCAAACTGCAAAAGAATCAGCAGTTTGGGACTTCAGACTCCTTCTTTTTCTTATCATGCTGCTGCGACTAAGCTCTCTGCTGCAATACTGTCTGTCCTTCCATATCTTCTCTGTGGATCTTCAGTTGGTGACAATGCTGACTGGGGACGCGTCGCCTTGGTCTCAAATCCGTAAACATGGTCTCTGGAGCAGTCTGTGCGTAGTTCAGTGCCACTACTGTATTTAACAAAGGGGAATCCTCTGCGATCGCAAACCGCATTCCTCAAGTGGGACTTAATTCAAGTCAATTGTCCATTAAAGTCAAATTCACTAGAAAGTCAAGTACGCACATTCCCGCAGTCCACTGCACACCGGCTGTCTGCTCAGTAGCGTATTTACATTCCCATACACGGGCACTGGTTAATTAAAGGGGAGACCAAAGTTCCCTGCCAGGGTTATGTTGCGGCCCACACGTCCCACTAAACCATTCCCATTTGCCCTTGGCTGTCTAGGTCAAGCCGAATGAGGAGGAATCTGCATATCACGTTTGTTCTTGTCAACCTATGGGCAAACGTTGAACCGGCGCGGCCACATATTTGCATTACAATGAGCTGTACCCAAGCGTGAAGCGGGTTACATTTTTCAGCACGGGGTGAACTGCGCCGCAGAGACTGATGCAAAGAGCTTGTGTGTGTCCACGGAAATGGTTCCAAGTGGTATTTGATATTTTACTCCTGTTTTTTGGGGATTTGTTATTTTGTGTGCGGCTGCTCCGATTTGTCTCCTTACCTTTTTAATTCATAATGCTGTGTGTGTGTGTGTGTGTGTGTGTGTGTGTGTGTGTGTGTGTGTGCATGCACGTGCCCCCTGGGAGAAGATGTTACAGGCAGCGACATGCTCAGTGCTTAAGTACATTGGAGTTGCACAAATTGAGCATGACAAGCTGCAGACAGGATGGTCGGCACAAAGCAGCCATGCGAGAGTTTACGTACAAAAAAGAAGAAAAAAACGATGCCGCTTCCAATAACTTTTATTGAGCAGATTGAAACAAATGTTAGACTTATCCGATGGCTAACACAATTCATCCGAGGGGGGAAATAAAAGACCTCTCCGGTCGGGCTTATTATCAGTATCATGTGGTTACGTGTGACTAGTTACACACTTAAAAAGACACCGTTGTATTTCATACAGCAGTTAAGGAGACATCACTTAATATAATACATTCCAGTCTAAACTAAGGCCTCAAGAATGTCCATGAAAGGTAGTCAACACCGGTCTGACAGTCAGAGTTTGGCCTTCTAGATTCATTGAAGTGCTGTCACATTAATCTGCACCTGCAGCAGCATTTACATGTATTTATAGATCATTTTTGAAGAAGAAAAAAAAAAAAACCTGTTGGAAATGAAGTGTAAATAAAACTTCCAACAAAAGTTAAATCGAAATAATTCATGCTGACGGCAACTTTGAGTTCCTGCCTCTTCGCCAGCGTTGCTATGGTTACGTTGTCACCGGCTCTGTGGTGAGCGGTCGGCTGATTAGCATTCTGTGGCTTTTAGCACTCGGAAATGGGTGAAGTCACATTCTAACAACTAATCACAGCAACGCCAGCGACGTGCAAACCCCGTTAAAAGCTGCACTTATTTGTGCCGCGCTGATGTTTTGTCACAACTAAACAAAGCATATTCATGAGAAACAACAACATCTCTCCCTGAACAAAGGAATTCCTGAATTCCTAATAGCAGGAGCACAGTTGTTTTTGTCTCTTATGTCTGGTGTGACGCTCGACTCATTTAACCAAGCAGAGAGCTGGGGTCTCGTCTATAGGTGCACCTCGCGTCGTTATCTAACACTGGTTTTTCTTTATTCATGTTGACAACATTAGGCAGTGGTTGTAATTAACATTCACCATAGGCCGTCGTATAGATGGTGAAGCGCTTTAATTTCTTTAAACGTTTTTTTGACAAACTGTGTTGGTGTACTTTGACTGAAAGAGGCACAATGAGAAGAAGCAATAAAAAATGTCACAATGTGGCACCAAGCGACCACAGAGGGACACAAACTGAGTTCACAAGAAGCTGTTGCAATTTTAAAGAAATTGCTACAAAGAGACTCAAAACCACAGAGGGACACAAAAAGGACAACACGGGCTAAACGGCTAAACGTTCCCTTTGTCTTGCTTTTCGGAAGCCCTTTGCCGGTCTTTACCCAGGAGCCCGTAGTTAAAACCTTTCTTCAATCAGACCTCGTCTCGTGTCACCGGCAGGTTTTACGGCGTCACTATTAGCGGTGACATGGGACCTGTTCTGCTAAAGGGCCGTGGTAAGCCGGGGTATCGTGAGTCAACGGCTTAGAAAAGTACTTTTCCTTAATCGTAAAAGCACTTCCTTCGAAAGCAACTCTTTGGGCCTCGCATACAGCAGCCACATGGCTGTGAAAATAGTTTTTAAAAAATATTTTTATTCTAATCTTGTACTCCTCGACGACTCGTTTCTTGCACTTTTCAAAAACTGTTTCCAAAATCTCCGGTATTTCCAACAAGTTCCCTGCAAAGGAGAAAAAAAAAGCCTACAAGCCGGGCGGCAAAAGAATCGTTTTTAGCATCTAACCTTTTTGACCTCATGTTCAGAGACTAATGCCCTTCAGGGATGAATGAACATGCATTACACTCTTCAATTGAGTTGCAAATTGAAAGCGCTTTTTAAGTTTTAGTGTCAGCTTCAGTGTGACCCGAGACTATTTGGGTCACTGGACGATACTTTAATTGCGTGTGTTACTCTCAACTGTCGAGGCGTCCAAGTTGTTCGCGGTGCTAAACACTAAAAATGAAATGAAATGGAAATTGAACTTGAAACAAACTTTGGGCCGTGCACAACGCTTTCCTCCTCTTAAGAGCATAAGCTGTTTGTTTATTGTTACATCCTCGTTTACTCGGCCAATTATTGCTTTTTCCTGTGGAAAAAAACAACAACTAAAAGGCATCTCGCAGGCGCCACTGTTGCAACGTATAAGCGCTCGGGGCGGATTCTCTTTTTCATAACTCCTTTTCGGTGAAGCGTGCGTGGCGGAGAGGGCGATTAGCGATAGATATGAAGATGGAGGGAAAGGGAGGAGAAAAATCTTTAAAAAAAAATAAAAATAAATGGTGACTGCTGCACAGAAAATAGATATCTGTGGCGCATCAGCGCCAGACATTCCACCGCCATGAACCTTCAGCTCAGCCGGGCGATTTTCAATTCCGATTGACACTCTGAAGATAATGAGCTTTATAGATGTTTTTTCTTTTTTTTAAATGTATTTTTGCTCATGTCTGTTGCAGGGATTATAGTTTGGAATTTAATGTGTGTCTCTGGCTTTGACACACAGAGCCCGGTGGAAAGGACTCGGCTGACAGTTTAAAAAGCCCTCATATGCCACGTTATTTCTACACCATGTTCTTCAATTTGTGCCGTGATTGGCTATTTATACATCAAGCAGCTGATGTGATTGTGTACAAACAACTCTTTAAGACTTCAAAACGTATTATTCCGAAGTGCAACAGATAAAGCGGTGTCGAATTTGTCGCAGCTCCTCTGACATTTAGAGACAACGCGTCGCTTTCAACATCATCATCAGCGCGTCATCCATCGAAATAATGAGCTTGAATTTTTTCTGCTTATCGACCGTTCAGGTTCAATGCAGCAATACTGTTACTTTTTACTCGTCACCCATCAGTAAAAAAACCATTCCAGCCTTTCAAACTAGAAGTTAATCAGTTATTGGAGCCATTGACAGGCTTATGTATCGTCATTGTACAAAAAATGCAGTTTTGCAAGTAATGTGCACTTTTTGCATACACGTATGTCAAAACCGAGTTGAGGTTATTTCTCACCCCCTTTTATTGGAAATGTACAGTGATTACTGCAGATTCTGGTGTCTAGATGCTCTTCACATGTACATGCTGTGTGCCTTTGAAGCAGGTTTTGAAGACCATTCATCTCTTCAAATGAATAGTGCCATTATGTGAAAAATGGAATTGGACATATGAATTAAAATATGACCTTGGTTTTCTTAACGATGGTGCCGATTCATTATTTTGATGTCGAACCTTTTTTGTCTAGTTTTTCTTTTCAGAATATAATGAATACTAGTGAAATAAAATGAAAAAAAAAACCACCTCCTTATATATGCTTATCAGTAGAGGTGATATGTAGGATTCATGAACAAAAACCCTACCAATCTGTACCAGGAAAGCATGAAAAACATTTCCTTCTAAGAATCTCTCAATGAAAAGCGTGTGTGCTCACTTTGAGGAACTCTCTCTACTTTAATTGGCAGAGAGAAGGATCTTTTTCAGGAACACATGAATCAACTTCACCAGAGCGTCACGTTGGCGCCATCAATGGCGCGTCGCCCACCACTGTGCCCATTATCCCATCGTGACGATTACCAGCACGCCGTGACCAGCGGGGGCCCCCGCGGAGTGAGCGCCGCAAAGGGGATCCTTTCCGCTTTGAAGCGATACGCGCACGGCAAACTGGCACCTGGAAAGACTGGTCGTGGTGTCCGTGAAAATAACCCCCTCAAGACGGGCTTCTAGAACTGTCCTGTTTGTTCATGGAGCCGCTGTAGTTTCGAGGGGGGGAAAAAAAGCAGCAAAGTGAGAGAACTTGCCTCAAGGACAAATACTGGTGGATTTGCGATCCCTGAGTCGACAACATTCAACCGCAGACGATCGTTTCAGTGGCGCGAAGCCACTTCGTATCCACTCTCATGTGCTCCCAATGAATTGATTGACTTTACCCCTGGATGGTGCTGAATATTCAGGGCATGTCAGGAAAAATAACCAAAAAAACAAAGTGGCGTGTACATGCACATTAATACAAATGCGATTCTTCTCCTCCTGAAAACATTTCCATTAAATGCAAATGATGCAGGTGACCTTGCCCGTTGGGGAAATGAAAGGGAGAAGCTGCACACATTGTTTGTCAAGAGAAGCGATAGAAGCATAAAGTATTCCCTCGAGGCAACTGGGACATCTCTATTCCTCCTCCCTCCCTGCAGGAGGAAAAAAGTTTCCAAAATTAACTGTTTCTCCCAGTCAAGCAGGTATCATCTGCATAGCTCTGGAGCTGTGTGTGTGTTTGTGTGTGTGTGTGTGTCCACCGTTTGTGAATAATGGATGAGTGGGTGTATTCGTGCGCACCAACACAATCGTAACGAGGTAGTTTCTAATTCATGGACTGCGACGTTAAAGCAGGAGCCGGTTCTACAGACGCCGGATTCCAGTGACCTTATGGATGCGAAAAAAAAAAAACGAAATCGAGTAGCCGAGTTTACTGCCAATGGTTCTGAACCAGCGCTTCAAACTAGATTCAAATGTCGCGGGTCAACAAATCCAGTTTCGACTTATCAAGCAACGCGTGCACTCTCACAAGAACGGTGTTTCTGTCATTGTTCAACATGTGGGGAAAAAACAATGATAAACTTCATTTCTGCGTCACGGAGATGTGATTGGTAAAATACATGTACAGCATGTGCATTGTTACAGTGATAGAAAGTGGCTGGAGGTTTCAACTCGTGGTCACTGTCCTGGTTTCCCATTAAAATACCTCCCTTATAACTGAACTACCTTCGCAATTATGTTCTGAGGGACACGTTATTTCTCCTAGGCATTCATTGAGTGTTCTAACAGTTTAAAAGTATTACACTATGAAGGTTTTGTAATACGGGTTCGACACTGGTGGGTTTGTTGCCCAGCCCATTGGAATATTCTGCCGGGGGAAAGAAAATATGTGAAAACAATGACGAAACGGAAACGTTTTGAAGTTGCCCTGAATCTGAGCAAAGGGGGTTCACTTCTCAAAAGGAAATATTTCAAAAAAAGCAACCAAGGCGATGGGACATTTTGGAAAACAATATGTGGGGTAATGGAGGAAGATCATTTTTGGACAGAGATGAAGTAGTTTGCGAGGTAATGCACAGCAAGGTTACAGGATGCAGCCGTCCAAGGCTGTAAATCAAAGCTCACTTCGAATTCCAAGTAGGTCTCCCTGCTTTTCCGCTCCCTACCTCTCCTCTGTTCAACAGCATCTCATATCATCGAATAAGACTCCCATTCCAGCCACAAAATGAAAAACTGATAATGCTTTTGCACTCTGATTCTTCAGTGGGTACTGTGTCTCCTCCATGTATGTAAGCGACTTGACACTCAAGTTCGCTGCTATCAAGTGTCAATTTCACACCCATTCTTCATCCGTCACGTCGGCGAATTCACCGCGTTCTCTCTGCGGCGTCGCTCCCGCGCGGCGACGGCCCGAGGAACTTACAGGAAATTAAATTTCCCCCTCCTCGACATATATGGCGAAACGCACGGGAGACACCAGAAGGGTAAATAAATAAAGCGGCGACGCGACGGTAAGACGCCGACGGCGGCTCTGAGCTTGATTGTCGCTCCCGGGAGGAGGCAGGCAGACTGGAAGTAAAGGCAGAGATTAAAACGAATCCACACACAACAAGATGCCTAACGTGGGAGAGCCGCATCTTTTGGAGGAGCCGAATTAAACGTAAATTACAAGTAATCATGCAAGTACTTGGCACCTCGTAATGCCTCTTCAGTTGTGTGTGTGTGTGTGTCTGTGTGTGAGAGGGAGATGGATATATTTTGACTACTGCTGTTAACATCCAATCATTGTATTTGTGGGTAGTGAGGAGGATTGTGGACTCTGGTGGTCATATATGTGCATCATTGCCTGCATGAAGTAAAAGCATTGGGAGGAATCTTTGTCGCGTCACACAAATGACTGGTTATCCTGCTGATGGAAGGGAATACACGGGGCTGTTTGCAAGGAGATGGGTGGAAGGATTGATGGAGGGCAAGATTCGGAGGGGCGGGATCACGGTGGATACTTGACCCTTTGGCCCCGAGAGATGGATGGATGGATGGATGGATGGATGGAGAAGCAGCCAGTTGAGTGTATGTGCCCGTGCACCGTTCAAACCCCCGCGGATGATGCTTTGAGAGCGCGGGCCGAGCTAATTTGCACCTTCTGGTCTGGGGAAAGGTTAGCGTGTCCTATGTCGGGCAGGTTGAGCGCCTGCAACCTCCTGTGTCCACCACCCCCCCGCTCGTCCGCCCCTCCAGCCTTTTTGAAAACGTTTCCCCCGACGCCACAGCTGGCGCACAAAGCTGACAATGAGCTTTTCACCGCTGCCATTCACCTAAACACAAGCTGGTGTAATTGCCTCTCTGTGTGATTCTAGCTTTGATTGTGCATCCTCCCCCCTCGGCCCCCCCCCCCGACACACTGGCAAGCGAACGCAACACCAAAAACGGCCTGCCACTGTTATCACTGCAGATGAATGGGTGTGGGAGGGATTTCCTTTTGGTCGGTTGGAATCGAATGAGCCGACCTCCCGTCGGCGGTCCAGCGTTTCCACGCCGAAGCGTGGAGATGCCCCACCGTCTGCAGAGGGTCCCGTGGAGTCCAGGACGGCGTGGGTTAGGTCAAAAGCCGGCACTTGCCTTCGACCTCGGGGACTTACCTTAAAATACAGACTGGCTCAGACACCCGTTCATTTAACCCCATAGACTTTCTTTACCGGGTTTCCCTTTGAGGACAGTGAGTCAAACTACCATAGCGACGGTATCCAGGTTTGAGAAAACACAAATAAATTGAAACTGTGACGGCTGTAATGAAAGCACAGCACTAACAAAGAGAAGGCGCCGCAGCGGCGACGTGATGAGCCGACAGGCGGGTACGGTAGCGGGGAGCACGCGGCGTGTCCTTGAAACACGTGTCCCCGGGATACTCCATCATCTTCCGCTCTGAAAGCGCATCTCCGCGACGCAACACGGCCCCTTGGTCACGTGGTTCTGTCTCGTGTGTCATGAATTGGAATGAACACGAGGCCGCGTCACTGCAATCGACTCCCCGGCAGCGTCGCATGTCACGATGCCACTGTGCGAGTTGATAAACTGAGAGATGGACGGGAAAACAGCAGGCGAGTGGATCGGGAATTGGTTGTGTGTCTGTGAGCATATTTTTCCTCCTTGAAAGCTGGAAAAAAAAAACTTCACAGACGAGACATTTTTAACTGAAATGGCGGGAGATTTAGGACCCACAATTTCAAGTTCAGTGGGGCTGGAATGACTTTATTCGTCGCCTCACGTTAAAGAGCTTTTAAAATTTTGATTTTAGTGAAGAAACACAAACCAACTTTTGGTTATGCACATTTCAGGCCATCAATAAAAATTGAAATATTACTGCCAACTATCGATTTGATACCTTCCCAGCAGCCTTTCCTTTCTAATGCATTTTATGACATTTTGGTTTCAGAGACTTGCAACTTGCCCGGAGATGGTTTATCCATCACTGTGAACAACTTCTTTCCTTTTTAGGTTTTGGGCCATGCTATGTCAAAGCTGAAGATTCAATGCTATACGGCAGTGAACCATACATTTATGGACTATTGTTGTTAAATGCACCACTTTTGATATTTGGGATCATGACACCTTTTTAATTTTCAGTAATGTTAAATAATAATAATGATGATATTGAGGATTCACATTTCTGAACTTGTTTGGTAATAATAATGCGCCTACAGATGGAGATGTTTAAACTAAGCCCACAAAATGCAGTAGTTAAAATGTCAATATTAAAATACTGCCTGCACATCGACACGTCAGTAATAATATCCAGTAATACAAATGCTAAATGTAACACTGTACCAGAGTTTTGCACAATAAGCACCTTTACTTTCAAACATTAGTCCACTTATAATTACCATCTTTGCCAGGGACTTTTAAAATAAGAGTAAAAATATGTCTACACGACATCTCTGTTCGAAGCTTATTTCCAGTTTCGTGCAGCGTCCAGAAAATGAACAAGCAACCATTTCTAATGATGATTCATGTAATTACAATCTTCCTGCACAAATGCTCAAATTCGCTGGATCTCTCAAACATGAAGGTTTTGTCTCTGTCTTTGTCTCATTTATTGACTGTCCTTGGGTTTTTTACTGCTTGAAAAATCGCTTTTAGCACTGCGTTCAAGGTAGCTACTTTGATAATGAGAATAGTTTTCATCCCTGGTAACAATATTATTGATAAATGGATACATTTTTCCCCCGAAAAACTGTTAAACTTTTGTTTCATACGCATAATGCCCTGATGGTACTGAAATCAGAACATGCCAGAGCTCATTGTACAGAGTAATTGCTTGCAGGGAAGGATGTCCTTTGGTTGAGACGTGGTCTGCTTATGTCCCGCCCAAGGTTCCTGCAAAAAAAACAGGAGAAAAGGAGAAGGAACTTCAAACGTTGTTGTAACGAAGCAATGAAAAGCTGCTGCGTTTTGATTTCACAATTTTTGTTACGCACGTTACTATGGTAACAGCATTTGGGAAAACTCGAAAAGACCCCGCATTAGATTTCATTAACGAGAGCAGAGACCGGAGCAGACGGTTGAAAGCTGCCGAGCACATAAGGACGACAACGGGACACTGTGTGCTTTCAGCAGGCCGAACAACGTGGCACACATGTTCCTGTAGCCGGAGGCCTATATTCTATACTATATATATTTAATGATATACTGTAGATCATTCCAATACAGTGCATCCCAGAAATATTTTCAAATGTAACTGAAGTGATTTCTTTTTTTGAAATAAAACACATTCTCAGATGAATGAATAATACATTATTTATATGTATATATTCTGTTTCCTTTCTCTCTAGTTGGGACAGTGCCATAGTGCTGGTTTTGCTTGACTACATCTTTGCTTGCAACCTATCAATGTGGTTTGATTTTAATAAAGCAACAGAGGTCTATCAGCAGCTCAATGTTTTCTGGGGAAAAAAAAAAAGAATGGTTCAAAAACTCCAGCAGTTGGACGGGTCTAAAACCAGCAACATCACACAGGAAAAAAGAAATGCAGTGATGCCGACATCACAAGAAGTAATACGGTGATGAAAAAATGCCTGAGTTGGTCATATAATATATACGCTGCAGAAAATATTCCTAGTTTTAAGCCCAATGTTAAGCCTTGCAAAGCATATATCTAATGCATTAAAATCTCATACAAACAAGTACAATAAATGTCATAAGAAAATTGTAGGCCCCTCACAGGCAGAGAAGCCGAGGTCAAAAGAGATGCATCTTGAATTCAAACTCCTATCTGGACACAAAGGATCATGTTTATTTGTACATAGGTCAATAGTTTTTGTTTGAACATTTGTAGATCGTCTTTAAACGAGAGCGTAATAATTAAAAATAACTGTCTTTTAGTCTGCGATTTGCAACCGGTGGATGATTTATATTCCACCATCACTTTGCCGCTCAGGCTCCAGCACTCTTATGAAGACTTTTCCGTCAGCCCGATGTCTCTCCAAAGAACAAAATTACACATTGCAGATTTGTTGCCGTGGGGTTTTGAGACTCAAATCGGGAATAACATCAAAAATGCTTAATGTCAAATTTTACACAACAGCAAGCTGCTCTCCAAGCAGTGCCATAAATCATGTATAACTACTTTCCCCATAACTTTTTCTCCTGACTTGTTTTTCCTTTTCTTCCCCCGCTCGCGCAAACGGTAGCCACCCGCTCCCCTTAACTTGTATATATGTTTGTTCAAAAGTGCCTCTTACTATGATTAATACTATTCTAAATGCATTTCCGTCCCGCATAAACAAACCACTGCAGAGCCTCGACTCCGTTTAACAGACGAGTCGTTTAAGTCAAGCTGTTGGACGGCCCCGGATTCCGCTGTGGAAGTGGTAAAAGTAACAGTCGGATGGAGTGAAATACCAACCCGAGGTCCGGTCCACCCGCCCGGGATCGCAAGCAATTAGGAGAATTCGAAATGATGAGTAGCTGGTCATATAAACTAGCATAAAACATCTTCCCTAAAATGCGGTAAGTCTCCAACGCCTCTGGTTCGTGAAATGAGAACTAGTTCAATGGTCACACAAAGAGGCAAAAAAAACCCAAATATGCGCATGTGGTCTGCTTTTGGACACTGCTGTCTTTTTTTCCCTCCTCCGCCCTGGTAAACTCCTTTTATTCAGTCCCCCTGAGACGGGGCCGTTGTATTTTTTAAAACTGTACAAAGATTAAAAGAAAGTAACATAAATTCACCCAAAGACTTTTCTCCATTTCTCACGCATTCCTGGAGTCCTTTTCATTCCTCTGTGAATGTTCCGACGCACTTTATATATAGAAATACCGAGGCCATGCATCATGTCAAATGAGTTTTACTGTATGTTTGCGTGCTATGACTGCCAGGGACCTTTTGTGTTGTCTTTTTTCCTTCTTGTTTGCTTCCCTCTCTCTCTCCCTCTCTCCATCTCGGCCTCTCTCTTTACATCTTTGCACTTTGTGAGAAAAACAACGCAAGAGAATATTTTTTTAATTCACTCCGCGATTGCAAAACAGCTTTAATGTGCACCACTGTTAATAGCTTGTGACTGAATAACCTGCCATTTAGTCTAACTTTTCCGAGAGGAAGGGGAGGGGGGGGGGGGGGGGGGGTGTGCAAATTATGCACAGCTATTTTGAGGAAGAGGTGGAAGAGGATGGTGTGTAATAGGGGGGACTGAAAGCTGTTTGGCAGTGGAGGCTGTCGGGCACGGGGTGCATTGCCCACATGGCGCGAAGGCAGAGAAAATAAAAAACAATTTTTCATCAGCTTCATGATTGATCCACATACGACTTTTCAGGCTGAGCCCCCAAAACACCTGAGAACTTCCATCATTAGAGAACAATCGTTCATTGGGTGGGTCACTGTTGTGTATCCTTGGTTGTCCTCAATGGAGAAAGAAAGAGGGGACAACCTGTAGCAGTGAACCCTGATTGGATGCATTGGTGGAGCACCAGTAGGTGAACACAGGAGTGGGGTTTCCCATTGTCCACACTCCTCTCTGCATGACATATAGCATGAGTATCATGCAAAAGATCCTTTTGTGTGCAATTTGTAACCTGCACAATATTTTGTGTTGCCAGCTGTCGCCGTGTGCTCAACAACCTCTGGCGGTTCCCGTGACGCCTTTGCAGTTAATCATCGGCCATCATTGATGCGCTACAGAACAAATGTAGTCCTAACTTCAAGGTGTTCCAAACAGAGGCTCTGCAACACATTTGAGGATTGCAAACTCATTCGACATATTTTCAATCCCTCGTGCGTATGTGCATTGCATTGAGGAGACAAACAAAACCGTGTTTGATTACGTTGAAAACTCTACAGAGTACCCTTCACGAAGCCGAACGGCGAAGGGGCGAGAATTAAGAGGACGCGTGGATGAATCCCACGGTGGCCGCACAGGCCGAGGTAACCGGTCTCTTGATGCGTTTTAAGATTCTAAGCTGTTAGAATAAACATACAGGACGATTACCGGAGGAAATTACGGATTCCGCCAACCAAGAGGCGCCAACTCCAAAAAGTGTCACTTGATGACATCAGCACTGAGAACACCAGCTTAAGGAGACCGCTGTACACAGCGATGATACGATCCAAGATCATGAAACGTATCCAAGTGTAGTTTTTTTTTTTTCCCTCTCTCCACTTCAAACGCAGTACGTCTAGTTGGACACACAGTATTGTGATAATCTCTGAAATTGTCAGTGTGACTTGTGATGGCTCACCGCAGGAGCAAAGCCACATCACACCAAGCGTCGCTCTGATGATAAAGGCGGCACGTCTCACTGGGGAAAACAAACTATTAGCTCTTTGAGAAATTCATCAAAAGCCTCCTTTTCAACAACTCGCAGCAATGTCATCGTAAAGATGAGGCTATCTGACTTTGCAATCGCTTTCTGTGATTTAACTGTGAAATGGTTTTAGTTCTCTGGCGGGAATATTAAAGTATAGGGATTGGACTAATCTTGGCGAGGTAACGGAGGACGTACACGTCTCTGTTTCAATGATTAAAGCGTTTTAGCTGAAGAGTTCTTTTTTGATTTTGTGTGTCTGCATGTGTGCATGTCTTTATGGTCAGAAATAAATGGGATGAAGGGCTATTTGTTTTATGACTGGACCTTTCACGTACTCCACTTTGTAGAGGAGGAGAGCCTTTGTAGCATGGAAATAAGTGTTCTTAGGCAAGGCCTTGGAACAAGGGCTGAAAATAGCGTGTCCCAGGTAGGAATAGATTCCAAGGGGTCTGGTGTTGTGAGTGGTTTTGGGTAAAGGGCAGGGGGTCCGCTTCAAAACCCCTGTTTATGGCGACCAGTTGTTACCACGCTGTTTAAAAGAAAAAAATAAAGAGATGTTTCCCCCGTCAGGTCGACTGTGAGCTGTGTGGACATTACATTTTATGAAGTTTACAGCCCGGAAGAAAAAAAAAAGGCAAATGTTCCCCTAAAATGATTTATTTGTTAATGTTTTATTTATGAATATCCTGCTGGACGCGGAACACATTACCATTCAACTATTTGTGACAATGGAAACATAATTAAGTTGTTTTCCCACATTGAATGTTTCATGGCCAAGTGTGATTGGTGCTTTCGCTCCGCGAGCACTGGGGCATAAGGATGCCAACGCTGGTCGCTCGACTCATCTGTCCGTCTTGATTCTCAATGGCACATTATTTCCAAGACGACTGGCCGGATTGACACACAATTTTCAGCGGGTTTTCCTTGGGCACATAAGACTAATAATGACTTTCCCTGTAAATATTTCAACCTAGAGGAAGGATTGCTCAACCTCCTTTTTTAGTGAAAATCATGGTCCCAACATTACCAACTTTGGAGCGACATTTCCTCATTTGCAATAATGAGGCTGACTTGGTGGTTTTGAGTGAGATGTCTTTACAACAATCAAATAGATCACCAAAAGATTTGAGTCCTGTTACCCTTTGAGTGAATGAATTATTTATCCATCTTTGCTCATCTTTTACAACTAAATACTGGGAAAAATTCCCTTCCCAGAGCTTTTGCCACCTAAAATTGTACCAAATTGTGGCCTGGCCATCAGACTATTAGCACAGCCTCACGCTGTGGACTCTTACAGTTGTTGTCGTGATTTCTCGTTCCAATGTGTTAAATGCGAAATGCTTTCACTGAGCACCTCTCACATGGCCTGCTATAATGAGTACCAGCCCGGCTTTGGCAGTTTAGTGTTAGCAAACGGACATCTCTACCGCAGAATGCATTCAGTCACCACGCGTCTGAGTATTTGCAGCCAATGGCCTTCGGTGGAAAAATAAAGGACGCCATTTGGGAGAGAATAGTGCTGTTGGACCAAAATCGTATTTAGCAAAAATTATCCAATAGACGGACTCAGCTGGCATTTTAACAACTCTGAATTTATCCCAGGAATATAAAAATGTGTGTATAATGGCCATTATGATCAACACTCCCACACAGGCACTGAAAACCAGAGGGATCCGAACCTCTTTGTTGCATATTCCAGCAAAGACACAATCACAAACACGCAAAAAAACAGACACAACTTCTCAGACAAAGCAGTAACTTCTCAAGGTTTTTTCCTCAATCTGAATAAAAAACTCTTTGGAAGACTTGACTTGTGACAGAGACACATTTTAAGATATTCTTAAAGAATTGTGCACACATTTGCATGTACAAGTCCACCATGACTGTACGTTGTCAGCAAAGAAGATCATATTGAACGTTGAAAGCACAGCGTGTACGGATGGACCTGGGACACGACAATGACATTTCAATCTTCTGCTGCTTCACCCCACGAGACAATTGACTCATGACGGTGGCGTTTTTAACGATGACACTTCATCTGCCGGAGGATTGGCTCATTAGCTTTTGTTGCATTTTTGACATTTCTGCTTCATAAATCCAGACCGATGTATTCATACAGTGCTTATGACAGACGGGTTCGTCACAAAGTGTTTTCTGGAACAAAACAGGCCACAGATTATTGATAAACTGGACAAGGACATTTTAGTTTAATTATACGACCAAGACAAATTGCTTCATGGGAAGAAGGCAGTTACACAAACGGAGCAGGTGGCATTCAACGTTTAGATTGTTCTAAAAAGTTCTAAAAAGAAATCTGTCATCTTTTAAAGTGTAAATATTCTGTTTGCAATTGGAACAAATACAATTTAACCAGTCTTTCATTTGAACAGAAGCCCTGCTACAATCTTAAAATAATCCAAACACTCAATAAATAAATGTAATCCCTGTTTTATCCTGAATCATTTTCAGATTGGAAAACATGTGGCGTAATCTTTGCAAAACAGTAAGTAATTGCTTTTTTTGCAGGACGTAGGTTGTGTACTACTATAGTAGCTTATTGTATTGTTTATGACGACATCTCATTTGTGTCTTCAGCTTCCAGTTGTGTCCATCAGATGTTGTTAAAATGTCCCTACAGCGTGTGATTAAATTTCTCATTAGCCAAGTTGCCCTCGAAACTTTCCAAACAATTTAGTCCGGAGGCCATCTTGCTAAAGCATCTTTGCGTGAGAGGCGACCAGAAATGGGGGGAAAAACACACACCGCCACAACCGACTGCTCCCCAATTCTCTGTCTCGTTACGACTGCTCCTATCATTCCATTCATTTGGAGATAATCAAAAAGTTGCCAAAATAACGGCGTTCAAATCTGTGAGCCAGAGCCATTAAAACTCTCTCTCTCGCTCTCTCTCCCTCTCTCTGCCAAGCTGAGGTGACTCTCCAGAATGGCCGGCTGTTATCGGCGCACTCCACACCAGTTGGTGTCAATGCTCCCGAGAATTGGTTTAATACCCCCCCCCCCCCCCCCCCTCGGGCTCGCCTCCCCCCCTCCTTCCCATTCCTTTCCCCTTTTGCCAAATTTGCATGTGGGGATAAGGGGCACCAAGAAGTTCCATGTTGCTACCGTGAAGACGTTGAAAATCCCTCCGTCTGACGGGCGGTCAACGCGGGCGAGGACGCGAGCAGTGGGGAAGAGTTTTTGTCTTCTGTTCACGGAACATCCATTGGTTGGTTGTCCCGATGTCCACCAGTAACGGAACAAAGCAGTGGCCAAACAAGATCCAAGATCCTTATTTTCTTTGAACTAAAAGCCGTTTAATTGTTTAATTGTCCAAACCGAGAGACCCTCGAGGTCAGATTGACTGACTGAAGTACAACAAGAGGTACCACAGACTTCTCCCTGTTTCTATTTTGACTGACTTTAAGCCACGGACATTAAACAGGGCTGATTTGGGGACAGCGCTGCACAACGGGGGGGGGGGGGGAGCACTCTCCAAGTTTGCTAATTCAGGACGTCCATCAGTGGGGTGGTTCCTGCCAGCGGGTTCTGTGGCTGAGTGGCACCGAAAGTGTTCCGCTTTTATTATGTTCCAAGAGAGACGCGGTTAACGTGTAATTAGAGATGTGAGCGCGGGCGACACGTGTCACATCTCTCACACACACACACACACACACACACACACACACACACACACACACACACAGGCAGAAGTGATTGGCTCCGATTTTTCTGCCGGTGCTTTAATTGCTTTCCAGAGAAAAACGCAAACAAACGCAGAAATCATGCAAGCAAATCCCTAATTTTCTTAATGTGATTCCAGTTCTCTCATTGCTACTCAGCCGTCCGCTGGAGCTGGGATCCTTTTTTTAGTTATACAAATACAAAGTCTGTATCGCGCTGCACGGACGCAGAATTTGATTTAGGAATTCTTGGAAATCTGTCACCTGAACACCCATCAGATAACAACATCTTTAAGTTTAAGTTTTTGTCACTGGGCGCTTAATTCATCGTTATTTCTCCCCATTTTGCTCTAATTAATAAAAATATAAAAAATGTAAATGAAATAGCTTTACAATAAACAATTTGATCAAGTTAATGAACATACATAAAAAGGACGTCGACGCAACGCCTTTGATGGAGGGTCACGGCCAATGTAGTGTAGGTGCAACTCCACCGTTTTGGCGTGTACTCAGCCAATCATGATGAAAACCGTATCAAAGGCATTTCCCTCTCCTGAGGACACAATGAAAAAATGTAAATGAAAACTACACCGCATGCTGATGTTATTCAGTCATACAGAAGCGAGCCGACGATGAGCCAAATCCACTGCACGTGGCTCTGCGTCCCGCCTTTGCTTCTACTCGCGCGCGCATCTTATGACATAACACACAACAACATACTTTACACTAGCTGGAATTAATCGTCTTGCAGTTAAATGAGACGCGGGATTACTCTGTGATTGCCCCGACGGTGCAGTGGGGGCTAAACGAGGGGGTCAGGGGTGGGATAAGAATGTGCTTTAAATGCATGAAACTCCGGGAAATCAAGATTGCAATCTGCAATTTGAATGTTATTGCCGCACTTCCGGGATCTTGTTATCGGAGTGTGGGAATGCGCTCTAACCCAATCAAAGACGCGTATGGATGACTGTAGTTTGGCTATTTGTTGCAAAGAGTCCCCCTCCCCATGAAAATAAACACTCATCCTCCGGCTGTATATCAATTGAGAATTGATTTGGATCACTTTTTTTGGGGTTATTTTTTTGTTACATTTCTGAAAGTTTCAGAAACGGCACAACATAAAAATGTTATGTCCAACCTATTTTAATAAAACTTTAAATCAAATGTGTAACGTGGTTGATAGTTTGTCCGCCGTGCATTTAAGGACATAAATTTGAAATGTTCAGAGTTGCTCCGAATGAGTTCAGGGAGGCTGTTTATTCCCAAAATAAAGCACAATTCAAAGTGAAACGTCCGCTGATGGGGTCGTATACAGTCTGTAGGCTATTTAAGTGCTAATGCAATGGGGGCGAATGCCTCTCCTCTTCGACCCACTGTTCTGACACACACACCAATCCAAAAGGCATTTACACTGCAGTGTTTCCGCTAAATGTGAGCATTTCAATTGTGAAACTCGACTACAATAACTCACTCGAATAGCTCGCACTTGAACAACTCTCTCAGCATTTAAAGCCACATTAATGCGTTCATTATGTGCAAGGAATCAGACATCTGGCTCCTTCTCCTCGCCAATATGTCCACAAAAAGCGGCTGCCCTGTGAACATTTTTACGCTACCAAGCAGTATTGAGAAGTGGCGTTAATGGCTTAATAAATTCAACTTTATACGACTGAGTATGCAGTATTCCAATTGTCTCTCCATTTAAACTGCAATAAGGGCAATTGTGACACTGAGTGGCTTTTGATCTCCATTTTAAATCTGTAAATTTTTAAAGCCCTTATTAACCTCATTAACTCAGTTATATAACCAAGTTACTCTAAACGGTTCTATCTAGCTGACAATTTCGTTGTGCATTTGGAAATCTGTCCTTGAACACAAAAGGCAATCGTATACTCAAATTTCTTTTTGAAATATTACCATCATTAGTTATTATTCTATTCGAGATATTTCACATTGATGTGACGGAAAGACAAACAGCCGTGTGGGATTAGTTCCAAACCAAAGTGTGAGCCAGTTCGTGAGCCAGTTCGAGTCCTTTTGTATTGATAAACACAGTTTATACCACGATCAGGTCCATCAAACACTCACTCATCACGCCAACAACCACGTCGAAGCCACGGGGCTGCAAAGGTGTGTGTGTGTGTTCGATAGAACCACTCAGGTGTTCTCCCCAAGCTCTCCTGGATATCATCAGTCATTATGCTCGTCATTCATCAAACACCGCAGGTGCACGAGAGCCCCCCCCCCCCCCACTACTCCAGCCCACCTCGTGTCTAGTCAACCTACCTTCTCTCTCCCGATGTTTCACTTGCCCCCCACCCCCCGTGGGGCCTATCCAAATGTACCCCCCCGGGAGGCCGCGGCAAATTTGCACATTCTGGAGTGGCGGCACTGATGCAGTCCATGGAGGAAGGAAAGGGAATCAATAAGGCTGAAAGAATAGCCGCTAACGTTGTTTCGATCCCGTCCTTAGTGCCGCGTCCGTTGCAAACAAATATAAAAACGATTTGACCCGTTTGATCCCAGCGGCGCTTTGGAAAGTTTAATTTTGCCAACGTCAAAAGTCTGTTGTGGGAAACGACAACCTGGCGTGTTTTAGTCGTGTGGTACATCGGCTCGGAGGGTCGCGACCTTTCCTTCTCTCACGTCTTTGCGGCGTGATGCAGCAAGTCTGATCTGTTGCAGATCCCATTTGAATGGGTCTGTGGGACTCATTGTGAGGACCGAGGGTGAAGGCTACCAGTGGGGTGAGCTTGCTGCATTCATCCCAGTGGAGCAGTTATTGCCAAAGAAGAGATCTGGCCCCCACAAGTGAGTCGTTGGACATTTTATTAGGGTCCCCAAATAAATGTGCGGATTTTCTTTCTGTGGTCTTTTTATTAAAGATTTATATGTGCAAGATAGCAAGAGGGAGCCTGTTTGCTCTATTTTGACAAAAATAATACCAAAAAAAAAAGGATAACGCCGATATTCTCTCCAGATGTTTGGTTTTAGTTGATGATTATTTTTTAGTAGAGCTTTGAAAATGGAATTTAATAATAAAAGTCCCCCTTATTTCTATCGGTCTTCGAATAGCTATGTATTTTTTGATTTCATTAATTAGAACTACTGGTCGGTTTTGTCTTTTTGCTGGGGTTTTTCTCCTTTTTTAAAGGTATCTGGCTGTATTATCCACAGCAACCACAGTATTTACCCCCCCCCCCCTGTCACTGCCCAGGTTGCTCTGTGACAGGCCTTGCATTCTTACCATCTTGACTTCTTGTTTTTCATGCAGACTTGTTTGTGGTCTTGTCCCTAAACCCAACACAGCGCCATCCCAGCCGCTACGCCCCCTAGTGGCCGATTGAACTGCTTCCGCTGTGGTTCGAACAAGATAAGATCCAAAGCCGAGTGCCTCCGCACTGGGCCTCTTCTGCTCTTCCACGCCACGCTTCGTCTAGCCTCCAAATGTTTCGTTTTCCCAACAACGGCCAGTAACTGAGGGGAGCCGTTGGTGCGGCGCGTAATGAAGAGGCAGCCTTCTCCATCACCCCCAAAACGAGTTTCCTAAAACTGATATTACGTTGCGCATCTGTTGTCTCTGATGCGTTTTCTTTCCCGATCGAAGTGGTGTGTCTGTCGCAAATGGAACTTTTCCATTCTGCCCCCCCCCAACCCCCCTCTTTAAATGTTTCATGTGACATCTGCGTGCCCTCGATATGATTTTATTTACTTCTTCCTTTCTTTAGTTTGTTTTTACATGGAGCCAATCACACATGTCATTAACATTAAATGAATACATCCCTGCTCCTTTTTCCAAACCCCCAGATGGTGACCAATGGAATGGTTTCTCCAAAACAAATTAAGGACGAGAGCAAATGTACAGATGGAGGGTATAAATTAATTTTCTGCAAATTACATTTCATATGTAGATTGCCGTCACATTAATGGCTTGCTTAATGCCTCTGCAAACCGGAATAAGAGGAGAAAGCCCAAGAGGGAAACTCAAACAGGAAATGAGAGAGGGAGACTGAGGAAATGAAACAAGCGAGTGAGCCAGAGGAAGGGTGTGAAACAAAAAAAATGAGTAATAGTGCTCTACACACTGGTGGAACACTATTGATATCAACACCTGCATGGGCGATCACAACCTCACGCAGGTGTCACACTTTTTTAATGGCCGCGCTGGGCTTTGCCCGGGTGGAATTAAACAGAAAGCATTTCTCCGCTATCTCTTAAATCACAGTTGCAATACATTCTGTGTGTACAGGGCTGAAATCTGTGTGTGTGTGCGGGGCAAACACTGAGGCTGTACTTTGGGTATCCAGTCCTATAGGTGTTAACTTTATGGTAGATTCAAAATCGGTGCTCAGATAGATATGAAACTCTCCCGGTTGGAGCTTTTTGTATACGGAGGGTGAACCAATGGGAAAATGTGTATTTGGTTGATAAAAAAAGCCAAAGGTTGAAGCAGTTTTTGGATTAACTCTGTGACCATGGCAACATGTTATGTTCACAACAATGGGTTTTGAATTCTCTACAGTTCTCATTCAGGTCCATGAAAGGCTTCTACTCGACAACAGCCGCTGAGGCTCATGGGTATTGTAGCGCCGTGCAAAATTGCGGTAAAAAGCAATATTTTGTCACAAAAAAGGTAATTAAAGCCAGTGACCATAACAAAAGCATAGTTGTGTGTATAGTTTTCTCTCTATAAGTAGTTTGCACTCCCTCATAAACACCTTTTGAAAATTCGTACTGTTATTGGCTATAGTAATTCCTCTATTCTTAATAGTTCCTACCAAATGAACAGTTTCGGATTGGAAATTTATGGAAAATTATTTTGACTAATGACATCATGCCATGTTAGTAAATGTGTGAGGAGGAGAGCATCAGAGCCATATGAACCGAAGCACGTTGTAGATTTCAGATTCCTGGCCATTCGTTAAACGAAGAAAGATCGCACCAACAGCAATTATTTTCAGAAGGACAACATTTTTAGCAAAGTCGGAAAAGCCATAGCCGGGTAATTAAGGTTTACACTGATGGGTGTGGACAACCGTCCAACCAATCCAAGGTTGTCTCTGAGACAATTAACAATGTATCAAGCAGACAAATTAAGCCCCAGCCCATGAAAGTAAAAAAGACATGAATACATCAATTAGTTCCCTAATATACAAAACTTTAAACCTCTTTTGAGCCTGACTGTCTTTTTCAGAATAAGGTCAGGCTTGATGAAATATGTCCCCACTTTATAAAGTTTGTTTCCTCTTCCAAAGTTTCTTTTTTCCTCTGGTTCGTTCAGTCATCTAGTGCTATTAAGCTTTTTAGCGGTGCTTTTCCAATCCACACGCCGTGGAAGAGCTAAAGTGCTGTGCAATTATCAAGCTCTCTAATGGTGTTCCCTCTCACGTACGGCTTCTAAAGGCGATTTTCTGTCAGTGGTCACAGAGGGGGGAAAAAAGAGACCGGTCCAACCCACTTCAGTAAACGTCCACATATAAATCGAGATTAAAGTCACAGTAACTCACCGGTGATCTGGGGGAAGCAATTTTCCGCACCACTTTCAGAAATGTCATCAACAAAAGAACAAGACATAATGCCCACCGCCTAGTAAATACATTTAAATGGATGTGACAAAAGCTAGATAAAAGCTGGAAAGAGAATGTGACAAAGAGAAACATTCATAACGGATCTAAAAAAGGTGCACTTTGAATTGTTTTTTAATCACTATTTATTACGTGCAGAGACCGATTACTGCATGCAGTTTGCATCTTCGTTAGTCCTGCAGCCTTGGTACAAACTGTTCCTGCCTTCATCAGGCGGTAACAAGTGGTGATATGCTCAATCTAGAATAATTACATTTAAATACGGTAAAATCTTTGGATGTCATGATCCCATGGGCCCGTTTATTAGCTTCAAACTTTGAATCGTATTGTCATGGAGTTCATCGGGAGGTCCTGTTTTTCTGGTGCTGTTGGAATTGGGGTTTTTCAAATTCCCAAATTTTCTCAGACCAAGTTTCAAAGTGCATTTTTAAATGCTAACAACCGGGTGTTCTGGACCGTATGACAACATCACATGATCTTCGGCAGTAAATGAAGCTTCCCAAGTTATCCGGAAATTTGATTTGATCCCTTAACATTTCTATTATATAAAATCTGTAGGTCAACAGTCAACCAGGAGAATATTTGGTGTAGAACAATATAGAACAAAGAACTCCCGCCCGCTGTCTACATCCTTTGCATACAAAGATATTCAGTGGCGCTCTGGTGCAAAGACCTTTATTGAGTCACTTTAGCTCCTTTTATTAAGTGCCAAAATAATAATAATATTACCTAAAAATGACATTTGTTGACCAAGAGTTTATCCATTTCGATAATCCATTTAGCTTGTATTTAGTATTATATAATTTAACCAATTCATTCCAGTTGGATGCATGAAAGACCATTGAGCAAATTTGACTGCAGGCAATATAGATTGGTGCTTCTCTTGGATATTTTGAAGTTGAACCCATTGATGGTGAACAAAGGTCAAAGGGTCTCCAAACTCCAAAGTTTGCTCACACTGAGAGCACAGAGATGCAGGCGAAATGTAACAGAATTAGAAATGTGTCAGGAAATGACAGCGGGAAGTTTGGCCTGATACTGGTGCTCCAGTAAAGGTCTCAAGGTCATGGAAATCAATAAGGTTCTTCTTCTTTGAGGAACAAAGTCTAGCTTTTTTGTTAGAAAAAGAAATCTGTTTTCAGAATTTGTTGGTCTTGGACAAACAAACCATGTGTAGCAGGAATGAGTCACCAGTTCACTCCCTCAACCTTTTCTGAGGCTTTTTTCAAAATAAATAAATATTGGTGCAGGTTATTATTTTACATTCTAATATTGTTCACCGAAGCAGCTTAACTGAAGCAGCTTCTTTATCACAGTAAAGAAGTCAAGCTTGTTTCAGTACCACTGGCAATTATTTGCAATTATCATTCTTGAATAAAGCAGTCCTTTAAAAATAAATGAATTGATCAACATTGAAATAAAATTCTCCTTTCACAATGATTTCCCTAACACACAGGAAATTAAAAGGCAAAAACAGTGGGAGCCTTTTTCCTGCTGCTGGAATGCATTGAAAAACGAACTTACTAAAAACTAAAAGTCAGTCAAGTCTGCAACCCTAGATGTGTTGACTTGGAGGGACCATGAACTACTTTCATTCAACTTTTTCAGTATTTCTTATCCTGCAGAAAAGTCCGTTCTGCTTTACGATACAACAAAGTGGAAACGGCGTCGCCTCACGCTGTTCCATGCTGTCCGTGCACTAATCTTAAGCTGGAGATGAAGAAAAAAAAAAAGCAGCAGATGGTTTTGCTTTTTTTTTTTTTCTTGTTGATTCCAGGGAGTGCAGAATTGTGTATTTAGGAATAAAATGAATATTTCTGCTTGCTAGTTCTTCGCAAGCTTCACACCTGATGCAACTAAAGCCCGGAACAAACAAAAAAACCAAACCATCTGTTCATACTGGAGGTCAGTGCGCTGAAGAGATGACGTCTCCCTCGGGGAGTTAAACTCTCTCCTTCTTCCCTGCGTATATATTCATCGCCTCCCATCTTCTGATCTTTGACCCCCCCCCCCCCCCCCCAACCGCCCTCAAGCACCACCTTCCTCCATCCTCCCCCCGCAGCTGTCACCTGAAAGCGCCTTCGTCTTGGTCCTCTGCTACCAACCTTCAGGTTCCTTTTCAAGGAAGCTGACTGGAACTGCGCCTCCGCTCCCCCTTAAATTGCTGCGTCTCGGCAAGAACGTATACACAGTGCGTGTTTGTGCTCGCGTGACCACGTGGAGCCCGCGCCCATTGATGTTTTCTCCCAGCTTCTCCCCTCGGCCAAAAGGAGCACGCGGCTCCTCCGACACCCAACTGTCTGTTTTCAATTCAAAGGCAGACGAGAGTAGCCGAACTCAAACAGCAGAGAGGCCTGGATGTAAGTCAGCCTGCGGGTTCTTCCATTCAAAGACCCTGACCCCGCGTGCCTGCGCGTACGTGTAGTTGAGCCGAACGTATACATACAGGTATGTGTGACACAGTGACAGGCACACATGAAAGACATAACATAAGCCCTACTTCAAAAGTGCACAGGGTCCGGTGTGGAGGGGCCCTGGAGATGCTACCGACAGCCTGGTACCGCTCGCCCACACGGACCTCGTGCGCGACGCAGTAAACACGGTCAACCTGGCCGTTGCGACTGTAGTTCAACGCACATTGCTGAGAAACCGCTGGTGTTTACAAGGCTTCATGTGGAAAATAGGGCACGGAATGATGTTAGAAAGGTATTTTTGCGGAGCACTTTGTGAAGGTGCAGCAAGCGTGCAAATCTCTGAAAACGCTGCCAAGTTTTCAGAATTCCCATCTGTGGATGGCTTGATATATCCTGTATATGAGATCTGTGTGCGGATGCTGCATATATTCTGTCCAAACACTGCGTTTGTAATTTGTAAAACAGGTGCATTATTTATTTATTCAATGTGTATACATGTAAGCAAAGACTATTTTTCTTAATGCCGGGCAAACAAATATCACAACAATCAAGATTTTGATAATTTCTTAACCTTTTCATCACATTTAATTGCTATTTATAAACAGCCAAAAGTGTTTTTAATCTCAAACTTTGTGAATTAATTAACTCTAGCACCTGTTGGGTTTTAGTTTGACAACTCCAATTTGTATTTTTTTTAAACGACTAAAAAACAGAACATTTGAAAAAAAAAAAGTCACATAATAAAGTGAAAAGCTAAACTACCTGTCCTTCCAAAGGGCATACAGAGACCAAATATCTTGTTATTTCATTGGATTGTTTTAAATATGGACTGCGGTTCCCCTCAACACGTAATATATTTCTCAAATAATAACTCAAGTTCAGTTTTTGATTTTATTAAAGCTTGTGATATTGTTACAGCAGTTAATTGTATGTTTCTAAAGCTTTCTTAAAATCGGACGTCAACAACTGCTGATCAACTAAAAATAAAGCTGTAAAATAAGTGACATATTTGAGATAAGTCTAATATAAAATGCAAGTTTCAGTTGCGGTAGAATGACAAAACACAGATTCACATGGATTAAGTTACTTACTAGCTTAGCTATTCAGCATACAACATTTCTCCGTGTATTACTTGTTCCGACTGTTCAGTTTAGTATGAATCTGGTACTGTTCATGGCTACAACACAATCACAGCAGCATGGATGTTTCTTTAGATTCAGTCCTTCATGAACTACTATTTGTCAATGAGAAAATTCAATTTTAGCTTGCTTACAAGTAGTTTGATGCTATATTACAGATAAGCTCCAATGTAAAAAAAGATGCCGGCCAACCCAATCTAAAAGTAAAAACTCCTCAACTCCGCCATATTCATGTATTTACTGTATTTTGGGAAAAGATTAAAGAAGAAAAGCTTATTAAGAGAAGCATATGAAGAAGCGCCGTTTTGTTGACACCCAACAAGCCATTATCGAGTCCTTTTTAAAAAGATTAAAGGGAGCAGAATCCAATCATTTTGAGCTACAATGTCCCCTTCGGTCTTACTCCTCGGTAATAATTAACATTACACTCAAGCCTCGGCAGATGAGGACCTTGTAATGAGGCTAGTGAAGTAATGATATCCCATTATGACATGCAGATCCCTTGCTGCATCGCTCGGCGGTTAGGTAGGTTGCTCCTCCGGAATACACTCCGAGTCCTTCATCCTCACTGAATTTAAGAACGTCAATATGACCAAGGGCACCGGCAAACACTACCGATAATTGACGAAATCGATTTTTGATACAATTTGGAAGGCGATAGCAAGTACGTCCGCAGCGGGGGAGCGAAGCGTAAAGCATGATGGGCGGCGTGGATGTGCGGTTTGACTGGGTCACTGGCCCATTTGTTTATTTAATGTTCCTCATTAGCGGCTCAAAGGAGAATAGAGGCTCGGGGATTTGTGGCCAAACAGGAAACACGGCGAGAACTAGGAAGCTTTGACAGCAGTGTCCCGGACGACACGTGGTTTGTGTCAAACCAAGGTCGCAGGTGGGGGGGGGGGGTGATGTACGACGGACGAAAGAAAAGATCTCTCCTTTTCTTTCATAATAGGCAGAACTACACCCGGGTGAAAAAATGTCATTGCATGTGACATAACCGACTTTAAAAAAGTCAAACTAATTAACATCCTATCTTATCAGAGTAGGTGCTTTATTTTGTATTTTTTTTTGCTTAATCCATTTCACAAAATTCCAAGCCATTGATGATGTGGGATTAAACAAAGTCCTGGGGTAAATCAGCTGATATAGTTACATGGTTCCACTTGTCTACTGTCTGTCGTGAGCGGAGGCGTAAAGCAGCAGAAGTGGCATGTGTTATTATGTGATGCAATTTAATGCCAGGTCGAGACCCTGCACTTGGATTAGCGTCCTCTCAAATATATTTAATGAGTAAATGTAATCAGCCACATCTGCTGGATCATTTATGCACTTGTGACACAGTGGTAAACAAGGTGCCGAGCGGATAAAAACAAAAGACCTTTTTTTTCCTTTACACAGAATAGCGGCGTAAACAGAGCAGTTGGAGGACATGTGGTTGAATGTTTGAGCCTGGGATTTAATTGGGCTTTTTAACCACAAATGAACGGAGTTGGTAACATTTACAGACCCCCCAAAACATTTAAGTGCTCCGGTAGAGAAGAGGTGCCTGCTCCCTGTTAATTCTCCCCGCGGTAGTGTACATTTTCCAGATGCAAACAACAACAACATTCTCTCAGTTTTGACCAAACTTGGCTGCATATTCCTTCATATAATGAATATCTCTCCGGGCATTTACTACACATGTCTGCCACAGCGGGCTTTTATTTCCCCTGTCTTATCGCCTCTGACAAATCCACAGAGGAATGGCAGCATTGTGGGCCCCGACCGACCCAAAAGTCACATGAAAAGGAAGCAAATTGAGCAGAGGCACGTGGAAATCTCCAAGGGGACCCCATTTGCAATTCAAAGGCAAATTAGCAAATCAAACACTTTGTCATTGCCAACGGAAATTGATGTGAGGAAACTTGAGTGACAAGTGTTTAATATTGAAAACTTGCCTTAATCAACACATCATGAGCTAAAAAGGTAATAGCCCTTGAGTGGAGGTAACGGTAAGACCTTGGAGGCTCTTTGAATGCAACGTCATCTGCATAAAGACATGTTTTAAGGTCACCACTGTCGTATCCAGTCTGTGGCGTGACTAGTCAGGATAAATCAATTACAAAGACATCATTGACACCTGCCCTTGTGCCAAGTCAACGCTTTCATCCATATGTACTTGAGATTTGCACAGTAATCAAGCTACAGAGTCTCACAAAGTTGAAAGTAATGTGAGTAATTAGATAAACCCGAGAGAATCCCGGACATGAG
Source organism: Gasterosteus aculeatus (assembly GCF_964276395.1). Lineage (NCBI taxonomy): Eukaryota > Metazoa > Chordata > Actinopteri > Perciformes > Gasterosteidae > Gasterosteus > Gasterosteus aculeatus. The sequence continues at coordinate 4,591,659 of NC_135694.1, read as the reverse complement.
TAGATGCTGCTCAGTGTCACGTGCATCAGAGAGTTTGTTATAATCATACAAATACAATATCCATCCAAAAATGGAGGACATCATACAAAAAGGAGCCTAGTTTTATTGGCTAGAGATTAGTGGGATCTTTCCCATGGGAGCATTTAGTTAAAGCCGTTTGTACCACAAAGGTCCATCCAACTTTACTAGTTGAAATACATCATAGTGTAGCAGCTAACATTACCATCTCTTGAACATTGGCTAAAAATCTGAATGGTCTACTTGGATGGGATGGATTACATCCATCCATTTTGATGTATGTGATAGTTCATGGAAGGTATGATGACATGCCTATCTGCCATCATTTCTGTGGGTCTCTGATTGATGATTGCAGACACCCCCGAGCGTCACTCAAGTTCACCCTTGGATTCCAATCAGAAAAGACACATGAATGGGCTGTTGGGGAAAGGTAACATTGAAAGAGACACAGGCAGTAGCTCCTCTGGGTAAATGAGCTCGTGTCGATGCAAGTGACCTGTAATTATAGATAAAAGCCCTTTTGCAGCAGACCATCATCTGCATCATTGACTCTTCTGCCTCCCGCTTAGACTCCTAAATCACTTATCAAACGGAGGTGGTGAAATCCCCAGGTCCTTCTCGTCAGGTTTGCAGATTTTTCACACGCCTATTTTGCATCCGCTTAAAATACTCTGCATCTACATGCAATGAATGCTCCTGCACCTTGATTCTCTTTGGAGAAGAGACGTGTTTTTTTTTTACCCAGAGAGATTGATTAGTGTGTGAGCGAGCATCCTTTTGTATAATGGCAGAGTATAATGGCAAGTGAATGGAAATGATGACTGTTGGTTAGAGGGCACGGGTATGTGTGAGGGTTCTCATATGACGTAGGATCCTCCGTGTACACTTGGTGATCGACTCTACAGTGGCTAAAGTCCCAGATTACCTCACTGTTCAGCTATTGAACCTTCAGCCATTGAATACATTTGAAAATAGATCATAGTAGTTTTTCCACCCGTGTGAAGTGCAATGTGTCGTCACAGCTGACAACCTTACCAGATGTTATACTCACCAGCATCTTCAAATATAGTAATGCCAGAACAAATTTTTGTTTGGTCGATGCAATTTCAGAGGATAATCACTCCTTTTTGAAGCCACGGTTGATGTGAGGTTGCCAGTGAAGCTCACATCTCTACAAATTCAGCTTTGATAATTTGTAAAGAAATACCCATGAGTAATCAACAATTCAGAGTGATTCAATATATGATGTGGAACGCAGTGAACCATGTGGTGAAGGGACAACATACACCTTGCTATTCTTCTGTTTGTTTTATTGCAGGGTAACTCTAAAACCACCCCTTTTTCTTGCCAGAAATGTAGCCTTTTCATGTTGTTTCAAAGACATCGCCTGCGATGAATGTCGCAGTTGCATCCTCAAAGGTTTTTTGGATGCCAGAGAGGAAAGGTCTTGATCTTTCATCTGGCATTGGCTAAGTGTAAAGAGAAAGGAAAAGATGTGAGGGAGCGTGCACTGGTATTGATGGCGACCCCTCCTCCCCACACCCCAGTGAAGCCGGATGCAAATGGTGGTGCTTCCCTTTGAGTGCCTGCCCCGGGTGCTTAAGTGGTGAAACTTCACGGATAGCCACTGTTTGAACTGGAACACTGGCTTGACAGGTTGCAGAAGTCTGGCTGTGAGGAATTTAAGCTCGGCCTTGAATTAAATTAAAATGTCCGATGGCGGCATGTTGAACGAATCAACATAAACGGTGGATTTGTGTTTTAAGCTTTCTCTGTTCACAATAGCCACGCATCTGTTTTTTGTTTGTTGTTTATCTAAGAAACACTCTTTTGGAAGCAACCGCGTCAAGAGTTTGTTACATCACAAATGTTTGACGCTACAAAGAAAATTCCCGCTACGCGAGTTAACACCTCCGGAAGTCCACTAATCGCATTGTAATGACAGACGTTGTGGACACAGCACGAGAGCAGATAGCAGTATGCATCATCTCTGTGTTGCGCGGCAACAGCTGAGCCCAGGTAGCAGGTGTGAGCGTTATTTTATTCAGGAAGTGTGTGTGTAGCCCCGTGCTGGCATTCGTAATGGAGCCGATCCTTCAGGGCTGCATGTGGATCTCCAAGCAGCTTGAGCCCTGAACGCAGAGGTGCCTTCGCTAACACGGAGGTGTCATTAACCCCCGTGTTAGCGGACAGTTATAACGTTGGCAGCTGCCAGATGCGAGCGGCGGATGGTGGGCCGGTTCGCGTCATCATATAATGTGGCAGGTGTTATTGTTCATGAGGGGTGGCGACATTAGGGGATAGACACAAAGGTACGTTTCCAACGATCTGCCGATACTTTGACCGTTCAGTAGTCATCTCTTTATCCTGTGTGTTTTTTTTACTATTGCTTTGGAAATCATCATGCAGCATTTTTCTTTTTGTAGATTTGTGTTATTTGCTATTCATTAGCGGCCATGGGTGAGACTCAAGACAAAATTGCACAAATGTAAAATAAGTTGAGTATGCCATGTGTTTACTACTTTTGCCTCTGTGGGAGCCATTTATTATTATGTATTTGATTTGACCAAAAGGTTTAAAAACACATTTTATATCTTCAAAAAAATTACATCAATCAACTCAAGAAAATATTGGAGCCTCGTTGCCCTTTTCCCGAGATCCTGGACCTGCTTCTTGTAGTGGGGTAATCGTACAGTTTATGCACCTAGGTTCTTAAAAACCCTTGAAGTAAAATGAACGAATCCTTTGATGGCAGCCTTGGCCTGCAGTGGGTCTGATCGTTCCGTGTCCTCAAGCTCCCTCACTCTGTGGGCACACGGTAGGATGATGTCTGCCTTTGCTGACTTGTAGTCTTCTTCCAGGAAATTATCAGTAATTGGCCGAGGTCCACGCATAAGACTGTGCTGTGCAATCAACCCTGAGATGATTCATCGGACGACGAAGATATCTCTGCATAGATAGAAGATGCCTGGCTGAAACGGTTTTAAAAGACCGGATCTTACTGGCACTATTAGACCACTGATAAAGCCTAGCAGTGAATGCATGCCAGGGGAGTCATCAAAGCCACGCATGGCGCGCTCAAATCCGAGGCAGCTGCTGTGGGATTTGTGGGAATCCACCAGTCACGAGTCCACAGCGCCTTGCAGCAGTTAGTGAATCCCATCGCTTGCCACTGTTAAGTCATGTTGTTGCATCTTGCTCGGGAGTCGAGTTGAAACGCAAGCTTTAACAACGATCCCTGCTCCCGTTTTGATTGGCTTTGCTTGTGAATTTAAATGGCTTGGATCCGTAAAGATGAGGGATCAAGTTTTAAAAAGGCCGTTTGTAACTCCCATCAAGAAAAAGTTTCCGCTGAACTCTTAAGCTCATGCATTTGACCCCCTCCTCCTCTCCCCCCGCTTAGCTTTTTCACAGACCCCTCTCAAGTAAAGTCTCAGACCGCCACGGATTCGTTTCATTTCCAGCTACAGATTATTTTATACAAGCTGTGCTCTTTATGTAAGCCTGTGGGCAGACTGAATTTAGCGGTCTCGTATGTGAGCAAGTTATAGCCCCCCCTTTGCAATATTTCCGCAGACAGTGGTCAGCGTTCATCCCAGACCCTACAGCGATTCATTTCCCAAAGGAAATTAGCTACTGATGTGCAGCAAATGTAAATTTCCCATGTATGGTGTATTGAATTACCTGGCCTCCATTGGTATTTAGTAATGTTTTGAATTATCAAATTAGTTTCTTTAGGGAACCAAACACAATTCATTGCCAGACGTGGTTTATGTTGAGAGATGGACGCATTTGCATTTCCCAGTGTGTTTTGAAAAACTTGTTTTATTCCATTTGGAAAGCATTGAATTGGAGCTGTGGATTTTCAGACAACTGTCGAGTAAATGCCCTTAAGTTGAACCAGCCCACGCTAATATAGTGAATGTTATTTTTGTGAGTTTTGCACCATGCTTGTAGATTCAGGTTCGGGGCATTTTTGTAAGCGGATTTCAACCTAGACTTTTTAATCAAATGTAGCAGACATGTGTATATATTTTTAGTTCAAACCGGCAGATCCCCCCCTCATTTACATTAAATAAAATATTACATATTATTAATATTAGATAGGTACATATTTTGTATGTGTATATGAAGCGTGAGTATACTTCCATCTATGCCTTTTTTTCAGCCTGTAATTTGGTTCATGTAACATTTAAATACACGTGGGTAGAAGTGAACCAGCTGTACAGCAGAGTAACAATCTGGGAAGTTAAAATGTTATACAGTATACTATTAAGAATTTTAGGCCATGCCTTTTCGAGTATTGTATGGTAGCCCAAACTCCAACTGTTGTTGTTTTTGGAGGAACTGATAAAAATACTGAAGTTGGTAACTACTTTGTGAAGAAAGTGGAATTTGCCTAATTGTATCTTTATGTTCTATACTTTGTGACTACAGATTACAGCGTTGTACATTGTACATATTACGTTGCTAAAATATACACCAGGGGTCCTACATATTCTGATTGTTTATATCAATTCTCCAATTCTGAGGAGATATGTTCAAGGTGAATCATGAAAGTGGTATAAATAGTGCAGACGAGTGGCATGCTGCATTCCATTGTTTGAATGCCCTTCTGGAGATCTGCTGCTGTCGAAGCACCAACGGCATGTTTCAACCTTGTGGAATCTACTTACGTCTCACAGTTCCAATTCGTTACCAGTTCCTGCACGGACTTAAAACACAGCTTTTGCACATATTTGCTGATGGCTCTTGTGAACGAGATGTTGCCGACATATCAAAGGATTTGCTGTTTTTCCACAATTTTCTTGCCATCTGCTCCCTATCCTCAATAAAGGTTTTTGAAGCTCAACATACAATACAAGGCCGTATATCAACAGCGTTTTATGTTTTGGGGCTTAAAAAAAAATCACAAAAGTTAATTTGTATATATTTCGTGAATAATTCAATGTCTAAATCAGAACAATAGTTGTCACTTCAACTAATACGTGTAAACTTTATTGTTGGAGACTCCAGTCTCCACAGCTGTCTCTCAACCTCAGGTGACACGTTGCAGTATGCCTCATATTCTAAGAAAAGAAAAAAAGATCCTTCAATATGGTGATTATACAGTATTTTCTTCCATGGTGCCAACCTTGATGGAAATCCTCCAGTTTCACTCATAGATGAGCAAATGAATAAACACACAAAAGCACTGTAATATCTCTGTGGATGATTAATAGAAGTGACAATCTTCTTATGCCAGCGCTTTTGTAAAATAGGTGTCTATTCTGTCACACAATTGGACAGTCTTGGATCAACCATAGCGAGATGATGACAACACGTCAACACATTTTAATATGAAGGGCTCAATCGTGCATATTGTTTGTCTGTTAGATAACTATAAACAGGATAATAAAAAACTGTCACTTCCACACACATTGGATATTTGCCGACTGAATTTGCAAATTTGTCGTCCCCACGCCGCTCTCACATGACGTCCCCATGTGAAGATACAGTTGACTAAGAAAAAAAACGTATAAAATTAGGTACATAAATCACACAAAACCCATGTGGAATCCGCTTCCACAATCTTAAATCCGACGCAGAGATCTGACAGTGCGTAACCTTGTGTGATTGGATCATAAAAATAGCCTTGACGCATCGGGGCGGATGGCAACATTAGAAATGTTGAGCTGGGTAATAAGAAACATAAATAATTTTCTAATGCGGATGATACTTTGGAACGGATGTCAGACCCCTTGACCTTTTTACCTCTGATGGATACAGGCATACATGAAAGGGTAAACGTAGAAAGCGACTCCAAGAACTTAACAATTTCAAATTTCGCCACTAAAATTGTTTTTCCTTTTATTCCAAAAACTTGCCTGGCTCTATCGAAAAGGCAGGCAGGACATTTTTTTTACGGAGGGTTAAATTAGTCTGAAGGGGATTTGCGTTCTTTTTTTTTGCGGATGGTTTAAATAATGATTGGTTTATTTTCTATGATTAATCAGAAAGGCTGACACTCCTGTCTTCTCATCTATGTGTTCTTGTCACTGTGACAATGATTAGCTGCCATAAGAGGAAGAAACCGTTAATGGGACTTATGCCTGACAATTCATCTCTTTGTGACGTTAGACAGTCCGCCACTTTGCGTGTTGTGATAATTGTGATGATTATAATTGATGATTGTCACGGAGTATTACACCGGCAGTATTACGCACTAAAGCAGACTCTCCCACTTGCATTCAGCACTCCAAAGATGAACCACAATCTTCAAATCCAGTGTGATAAATTAAGGAAAGGATGATGGATTGTTTCTTAAACCGTAAAGGAGCTCTGTTCCTATACTCTAATCCTTTCCTGGAGGTGCAATGCATCTGTGTGTGTGTGTGTGTGTGGTCGTTGTGTGTGGGCCGGGCGCGAGCCCCATGTACCTGTCAGCTTATGTAAATGTGACTATTTATTAATGGCAGGGCAGTGGCTCCTCACCAATGGCTGTCAATGTGTCGATTGGGGGCCGGGACTCCCTCGCGACAGTCATGATTAGTGGTTGTGTGCGAGGGTCACTTCAACGACTCTCCTCCTACGGGGGGAGGGCGGCGTGTTGCAACTCACTGACAACACCACTCACCTCTTTCACTTGACCTTAAGGAGTGAATGGAATAAAAGGAACAAGGAGGAAAGCATTTAAATAACTTCGGGACGCTAGTGGATGACAACAAATGTCAGAAATATTATCGTGATGGTAATAGCTGTCATTGTCAACGCCTGCGTCCCACTTCCTGTAAATCTGCCAGAAGGGCATAAAAAATTGACCGAAAATGGAAATGAATGGAGGTCGAATATGGATAAATAAATTTGAAGCCTTTCTATCCGTTTATAGAAGTCCTGATTGCCTGCTAGTTATGCCATTTAGTGAGGAGGAAAGGGAACATTGGCAGTTTGAGGATTTCATTTCCAAGTCTAAAATGACACCTGGGGCAACATGGTGTCACTCCAAATTCTCAGACGGCAAGAAAATGTATGACAGCTTGGAGAAGGATTTTCACTTCACAGCTTTTATTAGATTGAATGCAATAATGAGAGAGGACAGAATGCTTAACAATCTGTGCGGGATTTAAAAAGACTTGATGGTTGCTTGGGAAGTAAATGTAGCTTTTTGGGTCAACATCCTATTTAGTATCCGATTGTCTCTGTCCTTAGATTAGATTCAACTTTATTGTCATTGCGCAGAGTACAGGCACTGAGGCAACGATGCAAAAATGCAGTTTAGCATCTAACAAGAAGCGCAAGAGTGCAGATAAAGTGTATATATAAATGCACAGTGTGAAATATACATGGAGCAGTATATAAATTTAGCAGCAGGGTTGTAAATATGAATGACAAGGTAGTGCAAATGTGGCATAGTTGTGCAAATATGGCGTAATTTAAGTGCAGAATGTTCAGTGGCTGAAAGGTCGTGTGTCAGTGGGAGAGGTGTAGAGGGGGGAGGGGACTAGGGGCTGTCACCGTGGTGCTCAGCAGCAGGGAAGAAGCTGTTCCCGAACATGCTGGTCTGGGAACGGAGGGCCCTCTAGCGCCTCCCAGAGGGGAGGAGGGAAAACAGTTTATGTCTGGGGTGACCGTTGTCCTTCACGATGCTGCGCGCCCTCTGCGGACATCATTTGTGCTGGACAGTCTGGATGGTGGGGAGTGAGGAAGCGGTGATGCGCTGGGCAGTTTTCACCTTCTGGAGTGATTTCCGGTCCGCGGCAGAGCGACTGCCGTACCACAGCGTGATGCCGTTGGTGAGGATGCTCTCGATGGTGCAGCGATAGAAGTTCACCAGGATCTGAGGGGACAGATGAGCCTTCTTCAGTCTCCTCAGGAAGAAGAGGCGCTGGTGAGCCTTCTTGACCAGGGTTGAGGTGTTGAGGGTCCAAGAGAGGTCCTCAGAGATGTGGACATGTGGAACTCGAATCTGGCAACACGCTAAACCTCCGTGCCGTTGATGGAGATGGGGGGTGTGCGCCACCTTTGGTTTTCCTGAACTCCACAATGAGCTCCCTGGTCTTCTTGGTGTTTGCGAACTTGACAATGTTGTTGGAACTGTCCACAGGTCTGCAGTTGTAAGTGAAGAGGGAGTAGAGGAGGGGGCTCAGCACGCAGCCCTGTGGGACACCGGTGTTGAAGATGAGTGTTGAGGAGGTGAGGTTCTCTAACCTGACAAATTGGAGTGTGTTGGTGAGGAAGTCCAGTATCCAGTTACTGAGGGAGGTGTTGATCTTGATTGTCTGAAACCACCGAGAATTTTTGTTTAGGATCGCTCACTGTCCACACCATGAAAGAGGTAAACGTTGTCTAATATTACTAGTTTTACGTTACATGAAATAGCTTGGGTGGGGATTACAAACATTGTTTGAAATCTTGGACTTTTTTAAGGGGGAAACCTTTTTGCTGATGAATGCCTTCCAAGATAGGATTTTAATTTTTTTCCTATAATCATTCAGTCTTTTATGATTTTGGTGACCTAGGGAAAAAGGACGCATCCCAAGATCTTAACGTGAATGTTAAAGCAGTTAAGCGTAATCCAAATCCAAAGCACTCGGCAAAAGAAAAAAAAAAAGGGTGAAATTGAAGAAAGTTGGGCTGCTTTATTTATTTCAAAAGCTTTCCTCTTTCCCTGGTAGGGATTTCTGAATATGATCTTAATCTCTTCATTATCTTTGAAGGCATTTCACCTATAGGACCTTGCGAATAAGCCCAATCTGAGGGGAAAAAAGCGAAATATTGAGTCCTGGCTATGACTGATAAAACATGGCTTCATCCTGCTGTGTTCCTTTTTAGGACAAACGTGCTCCTTTTAGGCGCGCTCCTTTAATCGCAAAACAAGGTGACCGCACATTTGGTTATCAGGCTCGCTCAGCATGCTCGCACGTGTTTACACACACACACACACACACACACCAGCATAAACAAAAATGACTGCACACATGCTTATCTCACTTTAAGCCAGACACAAAGGCACACAACAAACTGAAGCTTCAATTATTAAGACTTTCAACCACTCACCCTAAATCAACATACAGTTAATGTATATTCCAGCACACACTCTTACTCACATTCTGCATTGTTTTTTTTTTATCAGCAGCGGTTGCCATTGACACAGCTACTGCCGCCTCCTCCTGGTGTACACGTGGGAACAAGCAGGGACCCACACCGTGATGATATATTTCTTCCACCGCATTGAAATTCTGTAGACGTCAGTCCGATGTTTCCCTTACCTCTTACTCACAGGAATCAATCTGTTAAAAGATTGTCCCCATCTTTGGGGAGGGAAGGGAATTGCTTTTAAGGTTTTGGGGGCTGAACAACATATTGATGATTCTGATTTGGTTCGGCAATTTATTTTTCCTCCCAATGAGAAGGCTGTTCTTTTTTTCACCGTGAGCCACTTCATGTACATCCTACCGAAGTTGGTGCAACTTTGTGAAATGATGTTTAGACTTTTGCCATTTCCAATACAGAATATTGCGGAATATTGTTGCATCTGATGAGACAGCAGGAGCTCTCAACCATATGTCATATCAATTATAAGAACGGCAAAGTTGTATTTGATTGTATTCGTAAAGGATGATTTGCAAAACAATCAATCAAATGGTCGCCATCTACACTCCGACAGAATCTGGCACGAATCAAAACGCTCCCGTAATTTCTAGCTTAATCCTTTGGCTGTATTTCATTGCCAGCAGATCTTCACACTTTACATTGGCAGACCATAAAGAGATTGTCCCGCTTGCCGCTCTGTTTCTTCCATCGATGCCCCCCCCCCCCCACCTGTCATCCATGCCGAGCATCTGTGACAACAGTGGGGGAAATAACCCAAACGAATCTCCCACAAAGCCCCGTCCCTCGGGAGGGTTACTCTTAATGTTGACATCCTCCATACCTGGAATGTTTCTGCAGCTCCTGCCCCCTAAAACCCCCGCCACCAGCCATGGTACAGTACACCCACCTCCATATGGCATCTCGGCTCGCTACCGTTCCCCTGGGAAGCCAAAGGCCTCTCACTTTGCTATTTCCAGATAAGACAATCATGTTGGTGTGCGCGTGCGGTCCGCAACTTTCTCCGTAAAACGAATATCGGTTCACAAACACCATTTGGTTTGATAAGATTTCTACTGACTTTGAATTGTGAATGTGGGAATTGTATCACTGTTAACAATTTAAAACAAAGAGGTGCTTGTTAGTATTCAGCAGGGAGTGCATTCAATGGCAAGGAGGGTCTCTTTTACAGGCAGCCTCAAGGATTTTTGTCATGTTTTTGTTTCAAGTTCATTGTTGAACTTGTTGTAGTGACACCAGAGCTGCTCTTCGCACTGGTTCAAAAATGCATATACTTATACCGTAACACCTATTTTACCGTTTTTTCCTAAAGTGTCAAACCTGCTAAACTGCACCTTCGTGAATGTGTTACTCCGACACATCATCAAACACTCTCGCACAATCGCCTGTACACAAAAGAGGTGATCAAATTAAAAGGAGCAAAACAATGAAATCAGCGCGCTGTATTGGACTGACCTTCACATTTGTGAACATGCGCCATTCACAACGTCAGGATTGGATTTATTTAATGAGGTAAAAGGCTTGAGTGTACAGTTCAGTGTACAGCCTCCAAATGGGCAAGGACGATGCAACTTGCTGACGCTTTCGCAAAGATCAATTCGTAAGGCCTTATTGTTTAATCCACGGTGTGTAATTATAAATCGGGGGGACTCACTCGGCCTGTTTTTTTTTCCTTGTAACATTTGGCGGGCTTCTCAAGGTAGCCGGATTCTCACAGCAGCATCCGGTGTTCAGTATGCTTCCCATTGTTTTTAAATGTGCACATGTGGGGGATGGAATCCGTCTAAATAGACGGTAAAGCATGACGGCGTGCTTTCAAACATCAACCGTGTATAAAAATTACAGCATGCGCAAACAAGTGGATGAGTCTGTTTAAGGCTGAGATAGTCTTTGCCTCACTCCTCTCTGTAGATGCACTCACACACACACACTTGCATTTGCATTGGAGCTAATCCCGGAGGTGTAATCAATGCAGGAATACATGGCATCAGCAGTATGACAGCATGCTGCAGCACAGCTAGCATAGCAATGAGTTCCGGGGAAATCAAGCCTCAGGAATGGGAACTGTATTAAATAAATGCAGGAATGGTCAATGCCAGCTATTGACGAGTTCATCCAGCCTGCACTTTAATGGTTTTTCCCCTTGTCCCCCCACCCCCCTCCTGTCCCCCCACAATTTGCTTTTTACCTGCCCAGCAGGGAGACAAGTCTGTGTCGAGCTGATGTCCTTGAACTATTGCTACCTCCTCGCGAGGTAACTTTATTGAGCTCTACAAGGGAATTTTTGAAATCCTACCACAAATCTGTGTACTGCAGGATCCCCGGAGCATTGGGCCCCCGGCGGTTTGGTTAAACACATGCACGGAGCCCGACGGCACGAGAGTCTTTCAACACACAAAGCCTCATAATCAATGAATTGTTCAAAGCGCTCGATGTCTGCAGCTAAAGGTCCTGTGTTTTCTTGTCACTGTCCGAGTGCTTTGTTGCCAAGGACGGCAGCAGCAGCAGCAGCAGGTATTCTATTCAACGACATGGCCCCTTCTACCTGTTCTCCCTTTGTCCTGATCCCCCTGACAATGAGACAATGAGCAAGCCCTTTTTTATTTGGGCAACGGTCAAATGTTCACACTGGCACGAGACACAATGCTCAAAAAGCTTCAATGCGCTTTGTGGTGAAAGCAAGGTTATTATGCACAATATTTAGTTAAATGAATCCAGTTCAGAGTATTTAACACGTAGTTCCAAGACCGCTCATGTACAATTTAATGACACATGCTGCGGACAAAACGGATATGCAAAATGTATTTTTTTTTTTTTTTTTCCCTTTTTTTGTCGCCGATATGACAAGTGGAGACTGCATGAATCCACCAGAAGAGGATAAGCCCGAAGACACTGAGGAAGATTGATACCGCTACACTAATGTTAAGAAGATTCCTGGGCTCAGAGGTGGAGCTCAAATGAACTTGAACATGTTCAGAAGCGCTTTGACAATAATCCGGAATGAAATTATTCGACGCAACACTTGAAGTTGGAATGATTGAAAAGGAATTAGACAAACTAATCATCTGCTTTTGTTTGGATTAATGCAAAATGTGTTATGTGTTAAATGTGCTAAAACCTACACTGGGTTCGTAGATGTAATACAGAATGAAATTACTTCCTGACATTTTTTCTTTCTGAAATAATGTTCTAGATAAAAAAGAACTTGAAATCAAAGCATAATAATTAGTGTACCATTGTCCCTTTAGACGTCAGCGCGTGTGACGCATTCACATGTGCTGTTCTTTTCACCATGAATGCTGCTAAATCCCAGTAGGATTAGTGGTTCTATCGGCTACTCGAAGACGAGGAGGAATAAAGCAGGTGAAATCACGAGCGGAGCCGCAATTCAATGGAGGAGGGAAGGAAAGGACGCACTTCACTGATACAGATTACTCTTCTGTTGTCGTTTTCCCAGCTCTTGCATTCTTTTATTTCTATTTTTTCCGTTGGAACAAACAATTATCAAGCAAAAGCTTGAGGGAAATCTAAATGAAGTTCTCTACGCTGTATTCGTTTTGTTTATTTGCTTTCTTACAAAGGAAACGGCTTCACTTTGATGCCCGCCAATGTTAAACTCTGACTGGAAATGTCTTGTTGCCTCAAACTTTTCACTTTAAATGCTGTTGACCTCAAGTCTTCTTAAGAGTTCAAGTAGGCCTCTAAATCCACATGTGCGCACACATCTCAGCAGATTGATGTGGCTCTGCAGTGAGTAGCTCCATTGATTTCATTTCACAGGGCGGACGATTCAGTAGATCACGGCACCTACAACAAGATTGGGTTGGCATGGATTTTCTCCATCAGGTCAAAGAGGCTTGGACCCTAATTGTTTTTTATTACTTTTTGGCTCTTAAAACATTCCCATGTATCATATTTTCAGACTACTGCTCGATATTGCGCACACATCACCAACGTAGGTCGATTTCATTCAATAGGATTCCGTTACTGCTTTTTATATTGGGAAACGCTATCGGATTAGCGATTAGCTCTTTTTAATGAAGAGAGTAGAGGTGCCCACTGGAAATATGTTTGTTTTCTTCTAAGCTTTGTTTAGCCAAAGCAGAGATCGTACGTGGCGCTATTTCTCCAGGGCATTTTGTGCAAGCTTTCTATTGCTTCGTGATTCTTTCCCCTTTTTAGCTTCATGCCAGTATCTTATGCTCAAATAATGAAATTGACTTTCACCACATTGAAATGTTGGAATTGCTTAATGCGCTTATTCACGCGGGATTTGTTCTCTCTGTTTGCCCGGCTGCTAACGTGCTAATCACCCGCTAAAGCACAACATGAACCAATCAAGAGATTTTGTTTTTTGTTTTTTTTGGGCAACATCTGTGCTTGTGCACGGCCGTAAACACGTTTTGTCCATAAATGTCACTGACATACCGTTAAACACAAGTGGTCCCATCAGGCTTTTGAAATAGATTATGGCCAGTGGCGTCACAACCCCCCCGAAACCCCCCCCCCCCCCCCCCCCGCCCTGATTAGCTGTGGAGCAGAGTTCTGGCCCTGCCTCGACTGCCAATTATCACCAAAGCAGAGGGCTAATTAAAGTTTGATTAAGTTCACAGTGTTCTTGAGGATATGCAGAGAGGGGGGGGGGGGGGGATCGGGAGGGGTCCCGCCCAAGATCACACGGTGTCTGTCAGAGGCAGGCGCTGTGAAATTGGATTGTTGGCCATTATCGACCTTTGACCTTGAGCGCGGCGGCGCTCGGCGAATTCAGCGGCCGGGGAAAAAGTCGCTCGGGGGAGAGACGAAGCCGTGCCGTCGGATGTCCGTACCGGGAAGATGCGCACAGTCACAGGGGAGCCAAGTTGCTAATGAGGTCGGGGGGGATCGAGATGTGCGGAGAAATATAAACAGAGGGGAAAAATATGTACAACCCACAAAGTCCATATTTCACCTGACAACAGGGAGCATTCAAAAACTTCTTTTCGTGAGTTCTCTAGAGCCGAAGGATTGTGCTGCAGGTATGGAATGGCCACATATCGCCCCACTGGATACATGGGGGAACAACAGTCCTGGCTCGTTCAACGGGAGGCAGGGAGGCGGGTTGGTACGGAGCTTGACATGCCTCGCGCTGGCAAGGGGGGGGGGGGGGGCGGGGGAGTACTGCGTTACTAATTCATGACATGTAGTTGCATATTAATGGCGCACCTTTTCGAACACATGCGTGAGGCGGCTCCGGGGTTGTATTTTTAAAAACCGTGGGGGAAAAAGGGTGAGGGCAGTCGGGTGGAAGAGCGGAAGACGACGGATGGGGGCGAGGCAAAAGTGGTGGGGTGATGGTGGTGGGGGGGAGGCATTCTGGGAGCGATGATTCTGGGGGACTTTGGCAGATTTCACACAAGTAAACAAAGGCCGTCGCCATAATGGACATTAATGGCTTCATAAGTAAGCACTAATGGCCGTGCCGTGGAGTGTACGTAGTAGAGCACCTGACCTTCAAGTTCCTCCTGAGAATCGCACCTAACTCGAGCCCTGACAGCAAATTTGATGAGCAAAATCTTCCGTATCGGGGCACAGCGTGATGTGGTTTGAGAGCGTTTTAAGTGCTGTCTCACAGGCCGGGCTGCAGAGGAAGGAGGACATTGTTTGAGCGCCACATTTTCACCTGCTCTCATCCGAGTGACTCGTGCCTTTTCTTGCAATTTTGGAAGATTAGCACTTCTGCTTCTTTTTCCCTCCCCTTCTCACCTTCTGTCTATATTTCTTTCCTCCTGAAAAAAAGAAAGACCCAGAAGAGAACGAATCCAGCTTCAGCACTTTTAAAGCTGATTCCTCCCCCTTCCACCTTTTCTCCTCTCATCTTGCCGCTCTCCTCTTGGCTGGGGGTTAAGGGATGAAGGCTGTCTGATCGTGTGTCTGCACATCAACCTTAGGGCCGGGCTTTCTTCTTTTCGCCGCAGACTTGGATGTTTTTTTTTTTTTTTTTCTTTTTCTTCTTTCTCCCCAGTAAAATGTTGGCCGTCTCCACATTTCTTTGTCAGCTTTAATGATTTTAGATTTCTTTCCCTAACGCGTCCCTCTGCACCTGCTTGTCTCCTCGGCTCAGATTTCATGTTCGGTGTCGTGTGCCGGCACCCTCATTTATCAATGTCAATCACTGGTTTTAAAACTCAACAGGCTCGCACACATCGATTGCCACTGAATAAAGAATAAAGTGCGATGCAAATCTCAGATCAAGGTCGATAATGGAATAATAAGTGCAAACGCCGACCTCTTAATGAACGACTTGATATTTCCCGCTGCCCTTCTACTCGGAAGAACCAATAAGGACGACGCAAACCTTTTTTTTTTTTTTTTTTTACTCCATTTCCTTTATTTATAGCCAAAAGCTCAAACCTTCGCAGATATGGACGTTATATGTTCGTGCAGCGCGTTGAGATGGCGACCGCTGTTAAATATGCAAATGCCGGTATTATGAGCAGCGTGTTGAAATGATCGATTGTCAAAGCACTTGTTGGTGATGCCAAACGAGGAGCCTGAAGTCATCAGAATGTCCATGACACTGAATGAAAAGATAATTTACATGAAGATTTACGGCCCGAATCAACTCGTTCTTTTCAGCCATTTTGGTCACGCATCCTTTTTCAGAGACGAAAAAAGGGGAAAAAGTAATTCTGGACACGGGCTTAGTGAAAGGAAAAAGAAAAAAAAAAATGATGAGAGAATTCCAATTTACCTGATACTTATTATTCTTTTCCCCCCCCTGGAAACAGAAGCTATTATGGCAGGAATGCTGTCATGCAGAAAATAAGTGTGTCTATGTAATTATACGCATAAGCCCTCTCGCTAAAAACCACACTGATCCAACCACAAAAAAAAGGATTCAAGTTTCGGAACCGCTATGCTTACACATAATTATCTCTGGTTTGACTTTTGATAGCCTGACATTGATGCATTTTTCTGTACTGTGTCCTCCGTGGGATGCAACCGATGTTCTCAAACAAAGTCTGAAGAGGCAGTACACAAACCATTAACTGTCCATTCAGCTGATCCGCCTTCAGATGGAACCAATGTGGCTGGAAGTGTGCACAGACTGAAACACGTTTTTAGCGATGCAGGGCGTAAACTGGGGAAAAGCAACAATACGAGTTCATTTTTCTTTGATTTAATCAAAAAACTTTTGCACTTTTTAATAATATTTTTTCTTTTAACTTGACTTCAAATGGGATAGTAAATGATTATCCTTCCACACAGTTTAGATCTGACTCGGTTTGACAACAATTCATTGATTCAGTTGCAAAATAATCAAGTCAAAACCGCACTTTAAAGCAATTACAAAAGGATACATGTATTACCGGGTGAATTAGGTGTAAATTCAACTGACCTGGACTTCTTGTCCTGACTGACTTCACATTCAATTTGGACTTAACTTTGGCCCAAAAACGAACACGTTTATTCCTTTCAGTCGGGAAATTATAAAAAAACAAAAGATGAGTTTGCTTCTCTCATAACCATCACTAGTACTACGATGGCTGTATTGTGCAGGTTACCGTCCTATGAATCCAGCTCCATGCGGCGGCTCCCTTTGGGGGCCCGGAGGAAGCGCGACGTCTTGTTTTGGTTGCTTTTGCCTTTTTGATTCCGGTCTTACAAAACGGCCCATCCCAGGTATTCGTCCAGAAGACATGGAGCGGTTTCAGAGCGTGATCTGGTTACACGTGGGAAGGCACCGCCAAGCCGAAGGGGCAAAAGCGGGACGACAAAGAAAGACCTTTTTTTTTTTTTAGACGATTCAGACAAAGAAATGGAAAGAGGGGTTCACGGTTTGTGAGAGAGTACGGAGGTGGAGAAGGGAGAGAGACAGAGATTGCCCCAGCTGGCGCAGTCTGCTGGGAGCAAGTAGTGTATTTGGGTCAGCACATTGCCTCATC
This sequence comes from Gasterosteus aculeatus, assembly GCF_964276395.1. Taxonomy (NCBI): domain Eukaryota; kingdom Metazoa; phylum Chordata; class Actinopteri; order Perciformes; family Gasterosteidae; genus Gasterosteus; species Gasterosteus aculeatus. The sequence continues at coordinate 4,574,626 of NC_135694.1, read as the reverse complement.
AGCACTTCTCCAAACCCGCCCAAGCAAATGGAGAAGCCCCCCCCCCCCCCCGACCTGCTCGGCGAGCTGCATTATTAAGTCGAGCTTCTGCCTACTCTACCTGTTCTCTGGTATCGCGGCCCGAAAGACAATATCCACGAGCGGCGGCCTCCGGCCAACGCGCACACGCGTGTACATCGCCCTCGTAGCCGGCCCTGATCAATATGGACACGCTGTGCGGTTCGTTAAAACCGATAATGACTTCTGCTTAGGCCTCCATCTCTCTCGCTCTCTCTCAAAGGGATTTGTTTTGTGCGATTGTATAACCAACACAGATAAAGATTTCCTATATGGTGAAAGTTTGAAAAAACACATTCTTTTTCACCACTTACTGACTAGCAGCCGGGATGGAGTATGAGTATGGCTGGTGTTGCTTTCGCTTTGTTAGTAAGACGGTCTGAGAACTTTACCACGTATTAGTGTTTCCGTTGATGCGCATAGTAGCGTCACAGCAGTGCAAGGAGCAGCAACCAAAACAGTTTTTTAAAACGGGGCGCGGGTGCCACAAAAGGGTCCCACACGTGATCTTCCCCAAGACACATAAATGGTGTTAAATAAGATTTAACAACAGGGATTGTGAACACATTTCTCCCAAAGAGCATTTCGGACACGATACACAAGCTACTACGGCATACAGATTCATGTTTTATTGTTTATTGGTTGCAGTTTTGCGTCCGACAAACAGGAACTCTATTATTTCCAAAGCCCCAGCGCCAGTAATGTTTTTACAAGGCATTTCATTTTCCTGTTGAATTGCTCTCCAATTGGCATCCTCATGGCCTACTTTCTTATCACTAGAACGGTGGTTCTCAACTGGTCCGGCTCCGGGACCCGCCATCACCCCTTAATGACAAGCCGTGACCCAAATCGCAGAACGCGATGCTAGAGAGGGAACTATTCCCTTTTACAGTTAGTCCCTTTTTCAATTAGCTAAAAACCCCAAAGTGTATCTTAAGAACAAGAGGTATTAGAACATACATAACAATTAAGAATCTTTAGCCATTTCAAACAAACTCAACAGCTTTCATGCACAAACAAAAAAAGACTCAAATGATCTAACTTTAACAGATCTATGACAAACACTGTGTCTTGAGGAGCAGCTTTTGCACAAATTCAAAATAAATTAAATAAACCTGGCACACAGTGCTGAAAACATAGACGGACGAGCCGGCAAAAAAAAAACCACACTCCGCTGCATTAAAAAAATATAATCACAGGATGATTATATATATTTTTTTTTTATTCAAATTTTTATTTTCTCAGGCAAAGGCCTGCGACCAATTTAAAAACGTGTCCGTGACCCACTAGTGGGTCGTGACCCACCAGTTGAGAATCACTGCACTAGAACACAGAGGATGTGACCTGCGGCCTCTTGGGGTTAACCTGAGGAATCCTTTTGAGGGAATTATAAAGAGCACAAGTCAAGGCTATTAAGACGAACGTAGCATGCAATGAATCTGATGTAATACTACTGGTCATAGGTTAACTATGAGGTTTTGTGTATTTCCGACTCACTCCAGAGACTTTTCAACTTTTCAAAAGGGTCATGATCCATCTACATTTCTCTAACAAAATCCACAAGCCTCTTTTGTGAGTTTTACATCACAATCATGTAAAGGGAAGTAAAATGACATTGATGCTCATGCAGAACACCCAAACAAATCAGGATCAGCACAAAGCGGCATTGACGTCACTTCAGAAACACGTTTGAGGTTGCACTGGAGAGGCAAACACCGACCCTATTTTTAACTGCAGTGCTGTATTGATGATTTTGCAGGGCTGTGTGTAATGCCCGCTTTTTAATTGCATATTTGAGGCGTCGGGGAATAAATGCAATTAACTCAATGTGGGTGGACTTCAATCACAAAGATGCACTGTAGTGAGAAAAAGGTTGTTAGAAGGTAATTATGACTATGTGATTATTCATTATACCGCATTGTGTGTGTGTGTGTGTGTGTGTGTGTGTGTGTGTGTGTGTGTGTTGGCTTTACACTCGTACAGTAAGCAGTATTTATTATTTAATAAATTGAAGAATATTGCTGAAAGAGGTATATTTTTGTCAACTTGGTTATTTAGTGGTTTGTAATTGTTTTTGTCATCAATGCTGAACAATCAGCAACTGAAATAGCATTTTGACCACTCAATAAAAAGTACATTTTCCATGTATCGTCTGTCCTAACGAGACTTTCCTCGCTTTATGAATGAAGAAAATGTGAATTTATCTGATATGAATACTGCTTTTAATGTGAAATCAATTACTCACAATGTTCCGGGTAGATAAACATCTCAGCGCAGAGCCTAATACATATGAAATCTTTAACGGTACTTTAGCGTGTAGCATAACTCTCAATGACGCATCCAAAACTGCGCCCCAAATGCTTATTATCCCCCTCCTCCTCCAACCGAGGGAGGCCCGTATGCAGCCCCGGGGCCCAAGTGGATCCATCACCCTCCCTATGTCCCTATGTGGGATGAGGAATGAGCCGCGGTGCATCCCCCCCACCCCCCCCCATCCTAATGGTTTCAGGTGTCAAGTTTGGGATGAGCCCCCCCCCCGACCCAACCCAGCACTCACTGCACCCCCACCGCCGCCACGACTAAGTGCTCCGTGAGGTGATGGAAGAGCGTTTTTTTGCAGATGCATGCGGCGGTTAATGCTCCGCACCGCGTCAGAGAGCGGCCATCGGTCTCCGCCTCAGTGACAGACAGGCGGAGATGGTGAATAGTTGTCTTTTCAAATCTGAGGCGATTACGCCTCACCGAGATCGCAATATCAAGCACTTTTTTTTTTTTTCCCTGAGGGCGTCAGCTGGATAAAAGGCAGGAAATGGTCCTGGTTCTACTCGGACCTGAAGGCTTATCTTAGGGCTGCATTGAAGTTGAAGTAGAAGTACTGGACAAGAGGAGGGAGAAGCAGTCATGTGACTCGTTTGTCATCGCCCGTGTATGCGAGTCCTCACTCACTTGGTGGTGATGGGAGCCGTTGGCGAGTCAAGTTGATGTCAACCAAGCTTTTGAAAGAGTTTTTCATTTTACAGGTCATTTAAATGTTTCTTTTGATCTACTAATTCATAAATTAAGCTTAAAGTCTGCCTTTAATTTACAAATGTATGACAATTTAATGAAATAATGTGTCTCCAACAGGGACTGAAAATGTACTCTCGAAGTTCCCACTTTGAGCAGACTGTGAAAACAGCCATTTAGTGTCAAACACCGTGAAGGTCGAACATCCGGGACGGCAAATTATTTCAGCGGAGGGCAACTTTCCTCTATATATGCACATGGAAGTAGCTGCGTGAGGAGTCCACATGGAAGTGAAACCCAAACCTTGCCAAATCCACGACGTGCATGATATAAGAACCATGTTTGCACAATGTAAAGCTCGTAGCTAAAGCTTAGTTTCACCACTCAAAAGTGGGAGAGGGTTTTTAACACGCAGGTTGTTTTTCGCAGTTCTGGGAACAAAACCATATTCTCTTTAAATTCAAAACATACAGTTAGTTTTTTTTTCATCATCGGCGCTGTCGCGCTATGAATTCAGACACAGTCCCTGTCATATATTTCTTTATTAAATTGCTCTGCCTGTTTTCGCAGCTGGATATGATTTTCTCTCCGCAGATGAGCATGAATAGCAATCAGATACTATGTATTTAGAGGGGATTCGGAGCTTATTCAGTGCTGCACACTGTGTTGTCATTACCCGTGACACGCTGAGCTCATAAAGCTTTGTGTCCACTCAATGTGACACTGGCCTTTTAAACGCGGCCTGTTGCGTGGCCGCCTCGAAGCCCCCCCGAGTATATTTAACAGGCAGATGTGGCGGACACCCCATGGGGAGCTCTGCGGGGTCCTTCGCGGTTATGTAATAGCGGCAGGCTTCAACATGACACACGTCAAAGTGGTGGAAAATGAAGATCTGGTTCACTCAGCCTCTCTGGTACCCCCTCCCTCCCTCTTCCACCCTTTCCTCCCTCCATCCCTCCTTCTATCCATCTCTTACCCAATCCTTCCACCACGGTGCAGTGGGGCAGTCCGCCGCACGAACGAGAGAGCGATGGATCCGGAGACAAGGCGGCAATTTGACGACGATATTCTGATTCCGCCAAATTGAAAGATGACTCGCCAGAGCGGACGAGGGAGCGCGCTGCCCTGTCAAAGTGTCAAGCACACTAATTTAATTTCAGCCCAAATGACAGCTTTTTTTTTTTTTTTTTTCACATGAGTAGGTGGAGGCCATTAAGGAACTCCTGTGGTACTCATCTTACTCGCACATTATGCCAATAACACGGCCGCATTATACCCGTCAGGATGAAAAATGGCCCCTATTTGGTGTAGACAAATAGCAAACCTCAAAGCTTTAGTCTTTTCATTGCTGCTCTAAAATGCTACTCAATAAGAGGAGCTGGGGAAATGTTTCTCATTTTAGGGAAATAAACATTCCTCATGCTGGCTTATGCTTAAGTTTCAATGGAGGCTGTTGTTTGTTAATTACATCGTCGAGCGCCGCTCCAACCCGACGCCAGAGCAAGATTGTTATTAGAAGCTGTGAATGAGTTTCTCCACGGCAAGTAAAACTCTTTCAATATGCAAAATGTAACGCAATCCGGATTTTCTGAGCTCTTTTCCTTTTACTAAGCTTTGTAATGGAGGGTATTTCGTCCATGCAATGTTCAAAAAATGCTCAATAGTTGTAGAACACAATGCTAGTGGCTAGGCCTAGTGATGCTTTACAATAATACCAGTAAAAGGTTTTCTATGTTAGGATTTGCTGATACATATTAGGTGCACCTAAAGACAAGACAAAGAACATGTCAGCTATCCCACGAGTAGCTAAGGTACATAATCTACAAACCGCACACAGAAACACAACACAAACGGCTGACCTAACAGAATCACAGGAATTCCTTGTTTTTTTTTCTGGAAAAAAATGGTGGACCAATAACCGTAATTGGTTTGTTTTTTTGCCTGGCTGATACACTGGCTGCTTTATGGGGTGAATATCAAAGCTAGAGCGATTTATTGATTTAATGAAGTAGCTCGGGCACTAAGTAATTCCAGTCACAGAAAACCATCTTTGCAGGTGAAGAACACAGAACGGAAGATCCTGCAATGTTCTCCCATGGTCTCACCCTTGTCCTCTGACAAAAGCATGTCTGCCGTAGAGCCGGCGGCCCACCGGCTCTGACGTCGTCGAGGGAAATTAAAAGCCCGCCGAACGGATAACGTGTCACCGCGCCGAAAAACGCAATTTTTCATCCTAACCCACCACTGATCTCGCGGGGGCGAAAACAGAGACGCTTAAAGACGGGATAATACACGAGAACAAGTGTGAGGAGTGGGAGAGCGGAGGTGGGAATGTGTGTCAGCGGAGCATTAGGTGGGTGGGGGGGGGGGGCGTGAAACAAACACTACACTTGTTTGAATCGCCCGTCATTGTTGCTGTCTTAGGGGACAGCGGAGAGCTGGAAGCTTACAGCCCGAATGTGGCACACAGGACACGTTGTGTGGGAGGTGAGGTTTATCTGCTCGGGGGCGTTAATGCTGGCTGACCAGCCGGATCTTAAGGCGGAGGAAATATTGCTCACCACGTCCCGTCCCCCCCGCCCCCCCTAAAGAGACGGGCTCACATTGATTTCTCCTGTTTTATATACGGCGCCCTAATAGAGGGGCTCCCTGAGGCTCTTATACCGGAGCACTGTGGCATGTAAACAAAATCAGAAGCAAGGACATGAAATACATTGAATAGGAGGGGGGGGGGTTGCACCACGCCAGCAGGGACGACATGTTTGGGATTTTTTTTTCTTCTAAGCACGTGTGCGTCGAGCCAGCGTTTATGTCTCGCGTGACGTCTTACGGCATTGACGCGTTGGGTTGGAAAGCGCAATGAAGGAGTTTAACCTTTCGTTCCACCCTGTCCCGATGTCCCGCCACGTCTCGGGAGGAATTCGTGGCCACCAAAAGGCTTGACTCCATTTGTGTATCCCGCCAGTTATTCATCTGCAAGCGCAATGAGGGGGGGGGCCGCCCCGAAAACAAGTGCAACACCTGTTCTGGACACGGAACAAAATCATCCGGCTCACATTTATTTATTTATTTATTTGTGAACTCCTTCGTTGCTGCGGCCATTGAAGCGCCGGCCAGCGAGCGCATTAATCAGCTCCAGAGACTCCATCCATCTGTCGCACGGGCACAGCTCGGTACACGCAGGACCCGCGAGCTGTTGGCACGGCCTCCGCCTGTGTTGTCTCCCATTACTTCTGCCCATTTTGACTGTGTTACCTATCAGGCATGCTGTGTGGAGGGGGGGCAGGGTGGGGGGATTGGATGGATGTTAAGTTTTTTGTCGGGTGAGAGGCCTGTTTAGCTTTGGGGCTGGTTTGTGTGATAGACTCACGTTGTCGCGAATGATTGTATTTATGCTTACAGACACAACGACACCGAGCACACAAACGCACAGGAGGCAAATACTTCATGTTAACACAACGCGCAAAACACAGGAACCGCGTCTCCAGCCTGCTTTCCACATGAAGTAGCACAAACGTGATGATATCTTTTTAAATGCAAAATTATTCATGATGTTTTTTGAAAAAAAAAAAAAAAGTAATGAGAAACATTTCCCCACAGTCGTTGCAGCTACAGATTCGACGGGCACAACTTGAGAGCAACTGGTCTCAGAGCTTCTGAATACATAAATATGGACTCCGCCCAAGTCTGAAATGTAAGTGTGAAGTGTTCCAAAGCCTGTGAAATTGATGCGTGCAAACCTCTGCAGCATTTGACTATACCTCCGCCTCGGCCCGTCACCGCCGGATGAATGTTCCTCCCGGGGACTTTCTGGTTGGGACTGAGCTATGTGTAGAGCTTGAGCATTGCTCGTATGTGTCTGCTTGTCATAATAATGTAAGATACGGTAACGCAATAACAGGGAAAATATGACAGCGGCCTAGTGAAGATTGAAAGGTCACAGGACAAATGAGCTTCTTCTCAGCATAGGTGTGTGTGGGTGTGTTTTTAGGATTATATATACAGTACCTTGAGTACACAATTTAGCCTAGGGCAGACATCGCTCACAATGAGGAATACAGCATTCAAATAGCATGGTGCTTCATCATCTTTATTAAAAATGTAAAACAGCGGAGAAAGCCGCAGCAGTTAATTAAGTTAAGGAACAAACTGCTCTAAAATATGAAATTTCAATAGCCGTACTATTCCCACTGTTCAGGTACGTTTCCTTTCTGAGAGCCTTGTATGTTCCAGTGCAACGATACAGCTCAACTGAAAAAGTAATAAGTTTGAGGAATCAAAATAATTTTCATCACATGGTTCCATTTGGCATTTTTCAGGCTAAGGAGCAACCTTAGTTCTTCACTACTCATCTCATGTGCTGACCACCGGCCTTCTAAAGCCAGGTCTTTGTTCTTTTTTTTCGAATTATCCGCTCCAAGCGTGACATTTCTCTCCTTTTTCATGTGTCATGAGTCAGGATCTGAATGGCGTAAACGGCTAACATGTCTGACTATGTGATTCACAGGTACAGCCAACACACATAGCAATATGTGTAACAGTCTGCATGGTAGATGTGGGAGAAGATTAGCATAAACCCACTCGTTTCTCATAAAGTGCACGCTGTGAGTGAGGCTGCTAGTGCGCCTGAGAAGAGAGGGTCCACGGGGTCTTGGGGTGTGTTCTTTAGTTGTTTGAAGCTAAAGAGAAATGTTCCTTTTCCTCACTGCTAGCGAGAGTTGACATCCTTTCACTCTGAGCGGCGCAAGCTTGTTAGCTGGCTAACGTTAGCGCCCGGACCAACTAGACGATACCATGTTCGTTCAACCGGACATCATTGCATTTGCTTACAGGTTAACACGCTGATCCGTCCGCATCCACTGTTTTCAACGTGAACAAGATGGCCGCTGCTGGGAGAAGGCCCTCTGGTCGGCGCGCCATGTGACCACGGCAACCACAGAAAACCTCAGCAAAGGAACCGATACAAGAGCCGGATATCACGATGACTTGGCCTCGGATTCCCTGTGCGGTTGCAAATTCCCAACGAGGACACTGAAGTCAATGCCCATCCAATTACTTCGTTCTAAAGTATGTAAAATCATGCAACGGTGAGGAAAGGAAGGATTAGGCTACGGCTCGACTATAGCATGAGGTTCTCTTTCCTTCCAAAGACTCTGAATGTCAAATCTTTTTTTTTCTTTTGTGTGTGTGTGTGTGTGTGTGTTGTTTAATTAGAGAATGCTTATCATAGACGCATGGCGCGCTACTGAGAGGTGACAGCACCCCAGTGTTGTAAAATTAATTATATCACTAATGTGGACCCTGTGCATGTGAAATAGCTGAACTCTCCCCAAATAGCTCATTAATCTTCAGACAGCCACTCCTGGACTAGGTGAAGTGGTCTTGAATTTCAATACCCATCCTTGCTGGTTGTAACCTTTCCCTCCTCTCGCTCGAGCAGCCGATGGGGGAACAGGAGCATTGGAGAGAGAATAATATTGTCTGCAGCGGTATCTCTAGCACTTCTCTCTGTGAGTCATATAATTACACACACCTACGCAGTTTTCCTAAACACACACACACTCTCTCTCACACACACACACTTGCGCAAAACCAGGCTTAGAGTTTAAAGTGGAGTACGCCCGAGAAGTGCTGATGTATCCTATGATTATTAAAAAAAGAAAAAATACTGCCCGCCGCACTAGCATAAACAAATCACTTGAAATGAAATTTTTCAGGTAATAAAAGTGCGTTCTTGAAAAAGACCAAACTGGACCCCACTGGTTCTTATCCGTTTTTAGCCGTCGCAGCAAAAGTATGCAGGAAATTAAAGTTCTCGATTTAAAGATTTGTTTGATACACTGCAAACCTTTCCACTTGTTATTAAAGCCCTCCAGAGATTTTTATCGTATCACATGATCATTAGTGGATGGAATGGAGTTTTTATCTGGAACCTTTTTCTTACTCCTGCATTAGAGCATCGCAAGCAGGAATAGCAAGAGAGAGCAATAAGAGGACTGTGAAGATTAAAGCGTCAGCGAAATTTTGGTTGCCAGGTGAAACTAAAGAATGATAGATCCTAAATTTCCCACAGTGCAACGTTTACAGTGTTTTTCATCACTTTCCACGCTTGGTTAATACCAACATCCATCAGTTCCCAAAACATCAGCAGTTCCGGATGATGTAAAGAAAAACAAATTATGTCAGTCAGTTCGACCTTAAACAACCGCTTTATTACTGGATGAACTTTGTGTGTAAAATCAATGCGGTGCTGTTTTATCAAATGGCTATTTTTTACCTCCCAAACAGCCGTTTATTAAACAATTTTGCATCAGTTATAATGTCTTTATGCTATTTTTTTTTCCAAATGAATTAAGATTTTAAAAAAGTAAAATATTTACTGTAGGTGTCCATCAGGGTGCTCTCCGTGGTGCTGATCTAAAGAGAAAACCAAGTGTATCCTCTGTTTGTTTGGCATCGGCTGCAGAGTGGTTTTGCAAACCCTCTTTAGGGCAGTATGGTTTCTGTAATCCGCCCCACTGTTTGTGTGACTCTCCCCACTGTTCGTCTGCCCCGTTGGCAGCAGTGTCTATTATTCCGCTTCTCTCCTGCTGTTGTGGTTATTCGAACACTTGGAGCCGTCCTCATGAACCCTGTTTCTTTATACTTACTGAGCCATTGTTGCACCGAAAGAAAGTGCATACATATATTTATGAATTGAGACAACATCTGCACAGGCTACAGGAAATGCGCCCTTCATCGTCGGGCATTATGAGCAGCAGAGCCTGTTTAAGACAATATCAAAATCTGTCGAGTGCAGCGGCGCCTCCTCTTGAAACCAGAGGTGGGCTGGAAAAATGCCTCGAACAAATGGGTTTGAACCACTCAACCACTTTATAGACTTGGCTCTTACGTGGCCGAAATAGGTACAAAGGTGCTCGCCAACGAAATGGAACAATGACGAACAGATAAAAGCAAGAACCAAAACATCATCAGATTACTTCCCATGCAAATAGGATTTTGTGAGAATGTAGTACATGATTGGTGTTTATTTTATTTATTTTTTTTTTTTTTTTTGGGAGTAGTCTTTCAGATTTCGTTTTAAACTGCTCATCTGGCCTTGCTCCACAATAACCTCATGTGCAGTGAACTCCTTATCAGCTGTAAGAAACATCTCAAACTGTGGAAATTCTGTTTCCTTCCTTACTACCACTCATTAGTGTGGCGCCATTTCGAGCCAAATTGTACCGGAGTGATCTACGGAATGTTCGGAGTGAAAGGTTCTGTAATTGGCTCTAAGGGTCTGCACGGTGGGCCCGGTGGTTTCCTCGATGTAAGGAAATCACAGATGATGAATCACTGACTAGCTTTTGAAGGGTTAATTATTACATCATTTAAATATGACATCATCCAAAAGTCTTGCCTAACGGGTCATTTATGGTTTCACACCCGTGTGCAGCGTGTGGCGACCAATTCCCATGCCATTCTTGGACAAGTATCCTTGAATCTCATTACTGACCGACGGCAGTGAACTCTCTTCACCTCGTCTTCATAAAACACATGTGCCAAAAGTGAAAAGCTGGTCATGTTAACTATGCTCCCCATCTTAGTTCAGCATGTGAGCATGTTAATATTTACCAATGGGGATCCTTCTTGGCCATCCATACAGATAAAAATAATTTGGATTCATCATCACATTTAAATAATGTATGAAATAAATATTCACTGAAGCCGTGAGTAATTAAATCCATTTATTGGTTCATTTTAGTCTGGTACACAGCAGGATCCTTTTTTGTGTTTATTAAGAATATAACAAAGGGAGATTTCCTCAGAATCTTTATGTTGCACGCTTGTTTGTTAATACACACACACACTATTATATCACATGCTGATAGTCATTCGCGTTCATTCATGGTGCAATAATATATATGATACATAGAATCCACCTGCTGGCTCGTATACTGTCGCAGTCAGTCACTTGCTATGAAAAAATATCACCACAGCGCGCTGCATGATTAAGTCACCAAAAGGGGGTCCGTTGCTTCACCACAGCCATCCTTCTAGTTCCTTTTTTTTTTCCTTTTTTCTTTTTGCCATCACAGGTTTTCATATCCCCGGGCCTCGGGAGAACTCGACACGGAGCTACATGACAAATGCAGTGCACAGAGAGCCTGCTAGGCCAAATCTATCTGCTTTATTGGTATTCACCGTTTCCTCCCTCCATCTGCTCAGCCCATAACAATCTGACGTGTTCTACCTCTGCCTCCACTATTTTTACCTGCCTCCTAGAGACTGTCTCCCGGCGCGTGACGTCAAGCAGGGGGGAGGGGGGGCGTGGAGGAACAGCCAGAGACGCAGAGAGCGGTGATGGTTGATCTACAGAGAGGTGCTGGTGAGCAGCGCCACTTGCAAATGAAGGGTACTGTTGGCCCTGTGCTGCAGGCTCGGCGTGCTCCTCTCTATTGGGAGTCGCTAAACTACAGCGTGGAACCGCTGAATGCAAAAGCATTCAATTGAACACGTCAACCCGTCAATCAATGTGGCTGCAGGATGAGCTCATGTGCTCTTTGTGGGTATTTAAATAACACATCGAAGATGCCGGCATCCTCGCTTTGTTGCAAGCTTTCAAAGTGTGCGTTGAAATAAATATGTAGTGCGCGGCCTGAACATGTAACATTGTGATTGATTAATTACCAATTACCCCGTCGTGTACACGGCCAACGTGCATAACCATGTGAACATAAGCGAGAGTGTTGTCTTGGATGCACGCCCACACCCCCCCGCCCACCCCCCCGTCTGTAAACCACACGGGTGTGAAACCGCCTTTGTCTCTGTGCATGTGTTTGTGTGTGTGTGTGTGTGTGTGCGCGCGCGCTCCCCCGCCTGTTCACGGCATTAACGCTCAACCTTGTCCAAGGTTAATCTGTCACTCTCGCTGTATATTTGCATTCATTCTTATCTGCACCTCGCCACTCAACTGACTGTGTATCTGCCCCAGCCGCTGCTCAAACTTAATCGTCTTTGTACATTATAGATGAGCCTCCACCAAAGTAGACACACACACACACACGCATCTCCCTTCCCATGCTGAAACTCCTCTTTCCTTGAGCAACCACACACACATGCAACATAGAGTCCAGGACTGCTTCATATGTAACGTGTCGGCGAGCCATTAAGCTGGCTGCTGCTCACAGGTAATATATTTATCCCGGTATGGGGGCCAGTGTTGGATCTAAGTGTTTCACTCTGCAGGCACCACTAACTTTGTGCAGCTAAGTAACAGAAGAACTCTGGCTCTTTCACGTTTACCTGAGAGAACAAACGGTCGGCTCTTAATCAGGAGCCCGGCGTTGTTTCTTCATTTGGAACAACGCAAGAGGCAAAAGTTGAATAGTTTCAACTTAACGGAGCTTGGCTTGCTTATTACCTTAAAAGAAAGAAAAATCAAATAAACTGGCTAAAGGCCGCCGTAAAATATCAAACCGGTGTCATTATGTAATCTTCTCTTTTTCCGTTGAATGAATAGATGAACACAGTAAGCTCACACGAACAAAGGAACATGCAGCACAGCCACTAATGATATGAATGTCGAGTGAGAGCCAGGTTAGCATTTGCCTCAAAGACAACCCAGTTCTCTTCTTTTCTCCATCACAGAGAAAGGGAACATTTTTTAGAATCCTACACTTGCTTCCTTTTTCTTTTTTTATTGTTCCAATGTATAAGCAGCACTGAGCCGTGACCATTGAAGGCGGGAGGCTGATCCTTGTGTGCTTTCAAAATACAACACAGTTGAGGGACAGATTTGGGGTGAGCACTTTCTCCACGCAATCGTGGACACCCCACTGTGACTGAATGAATATCAGACAAAACACTTAGAAATGAAGCCAGTTGCGCAGGAAACAAGTTGTTTTCCTGGTTCCCGTTGATCTAAAGTAACGGTGGCATCTCTGAGGAATACGGGCCCTGACTATTCCTCGGAGAAAACGTTTGTGTTGTGTAAACGCGCCGCGTGCGTTCGGTTCAACTTCCAGCCTACAAGCAATGTTGTAATTTAGCATCTTACCTTTTCGGCGTGTTTACCTACGGAAGCTACGCGGGAGCTTATTCCGCCGCATCACGGCAGCTGTCTCGGGAATCGGCTACGACAACAACGGGAAAACCGCCCTGCACACGTCAACAGCGTCAAACGGCAAACAGGCACGTTTCATTTGAAAAGGCAGAGTGCGTATACGAAATGGAAGCATTAGTCGATGAGGTCATGAGCGCGGGCCTGTGCTGTGTGAGGGTGAAGTAGGGCGCAGCTGTGCAACTCGGGGAGCTCTGTTGTGTCTTGGGTATATAAAGTTGCGTGTGTTTGTCTGCAGGTGTGTCCAAACCTTATCGCTCCCTTCGACGTGCAGAGAACTTTTTCGTGCAAACAGGACACTGTAAAGCATTTAGCTGCTAAAGAGACTTTAGCTGTATTAAGAGATATTAGTGATGTTTAAAAGATTCACTGAGGGGCGTTCACACGCAATCTGAATCCTGAGAACATTCCATCCATGAAAGCCAACATGACAACCTCATTATACTACTAATATTTTTTTTCTTTTACCTCCTCAGCAAACATTTTGGCTGGAAGTCTGCTTGTAATTAGCTAATTTTAGATATTAATTATTATCATTAATAAAAGAAGTGGAAAGAGACATGCAAACGAATAGTTATTGCATTTAATATATTCAATTTTGATGGAGGTTGCGTTGAATATATTTTAGGTCTTGAAGCATATGCAGGATATGAACGATCTTCCCCTAACTTTTTTTTTTTTTTGGCTGTTCAATGTCATCATGCAATTTACTATCATCAGATGTTGAACATTTTATCCAATACCAACAGACCGTCAGAAGACACATCTGTTTAATTAAGACTCTACTTGTACGTGTCTCTATGGTGTCTGGTACCTCTCAGGCACCTAATACTAAAACGGACCCATTACCGGACCCCCTGCTGATGACGCGCTGAGCACCACTCAAAGTGTCCGGGGTACGTTGCTAATGACGATGTGGTAATATGATTGAAAGCTCCACAGCGGTAAACGGCGATCCTTCTTTCAACCGCACACCTTGTCATTTGCACAGTGCGTGACCGAGCAATTTGTCGGTTTTTTTTTACACGTAGGTTTGAACGACGCGCTGAGGCCTCCACCTCCTTAATGCAACGTTGGACAGAGGACGCCCCTGACTGTTGTCTTTATTGATTCTTCCCGGGTGCCTGGATGTGATTAAGGGGGAATTAAACTCAAGCCTGCTGACTCAAATCGCAGCCGGAGGTAATGTAATGTCCAGATGAAGTGGGGAGAGCCATCCCAACGGGGGGGGTGGTGGCCCACTCTGACCCTGCGTGGGCTCGGGCAATTAGCATCGGCAAAGTGCAACTCAATAACAAAACCTCCAAAATGGTGCTTGTGCTCGCGCGGCTAATCCCCTCTGCCCGCCGAGGGGCCGCCGGCCTGCCGGCCCGCCTCCTTCAGGGGGCCATTGAGAATGCAGGTCAGGCACGTGGGGGAGGGGGCGGGGGGGGAGGCGAGCCGCGCTACCAAATCGGTCTCCATACTGGAGATGGCTGGACAGCCGCCAAGTGGAGAGTTATGTAAATGTTTGTTCTAATAATAAAATGGAATTGAATACATCAATATGTTAGTAGATGATGTGTTTTTTTTTTCTTCACCATATGTTGCTGAGAAGGGCAAAGCAGAGGCTTTTGAAGCCGTTCTGTGTGTTTTTATGAACATCTGTTTAAAGTTTACATAGACATGTTTGATCGTGTGTGTGTGTGTAAAAAGGTCATTACGATGCGCGTTCTGTTTGTAATGCAGAAATCGACCGCATATAGAAATGCACAAAAACACACATGGGGTGGCTCCTTTCATGCATTTGTGTAGCGTGTCCATCTCATTAGTCTCTTCCTGGTTTCTAAATGCTGGTGTTTGATGTGGAAAATAGTCGGACCATGTGTTGGGGGCTTGTAATAATGAATGTTTCATGCAGGTCGGGCCCAAATGATCCATCAGTTCCGATTAGATTGTAATTACTAGGCTCGAAATCTATTCAAATGAGTTCATTCTCAGTCAGATCAGGAGCAGGCCGACGGCCGTTTGACTATTTCCCAAAGCCTCCAGTGTTTACGCTGGGATTCAAGGGAATGCTGGAGCAATTCCTGCAATTAGGTGTGCGCATGTCTTACTGTATCATTTTAGTCAATTAGCCAAATGCTCTTCGATCCCCCATCTTCCCTACTCTGAACCTGCTGCCTGCAAACCTGTCTGATTATGGCGGGGGGGGGCGCGGGTTTCCTTTGGGCACTGTGGAGTTCAGAGTGTCGGGCAGATAAATAGGTGGGCTGACCGGATTCTTTTTCCCGCGTGCGTTTCCATTTCTCCAGGTCACCGCCGAACGACTGCAGATTACATCGGCCCGGCTCTCATGTCTGCGGGGACGAGGCCGTCGTGCTGAGCTGACGCGGGGGTGAGGGGGGGGTTGGTGACAGGCGGACCCCTCGCCACCCCCCCCCCCCCGGCGACATTAATCAGATTCTGGTCTGGAGGGCCTGCGTTGTGCCCAGCGGTTTCTGCTAAAACAGGAAATGACTGGCGGGGGGGGGGCGATGTCGGGTTGCGCAACTCGCAGGTAACGCAGAATAACTCCCCCCCCCCCCCCCCCCCCCCATGGTCCCCACCTGATTGTGTGGCTCGACCTTAATTCCGCGGTTTTGAATAAGTTAAGTCGGGTGACTTATTATTTTAAGTCATTAATTGGGTATTAGGGTGCTCACGGACCATAGAAGAAGTGCAAGCGCTGGTCAGCGTGCGCTGGAGCTTTTGAATTAAAAGCTTAAAATGTAGGTCACGGTGGGGAAAAGTTTCTACCTCCCAGAATTTTTTGTAAATGCAGCGTTTCTATAGCGGACAAAAGTCCTGTGCTTTGCCGGAAAAGGACCTTTCACAGATTCTCCGCCCGATCCCCGGCTCCGTCCTCCGGCTCCGTCCTCGAGGTTCGACCGGCACGCCGTGATCGGATAACGGCGTTAAAACCATCAGGGAGCACCAGCGCTGCTTTCAAAGCAACTTGGCCCTCCGACCACGTAGCTCTGGGACGTGCGAGGTGAAGCTGCGCCGGGTCGGCCCTGTTGTTTTGGGCCGAGAGGCGGGCCTCTAATTGGATACCATCTCCCTCTCTTTCCCCTAATTAACGCTGCATTGCTTTATGAACTGGTATCAAGATGCAGGAGAAATGGTAATTAGCTAAAGGTTAATAACAGCCAGGGGCGCAAGGGCATGGAGCATCCAGGGCAATGTAATGATTGCCCAAGGGTTTGTTTGTTTTGCTTAATGGGTCACCTTACCTGCAAGGTACAACTTCTCCACAACCGCTTTAGAGCTCCGTTAAATCATCAGATGATGCAATGGCACGGATGTAAATGGCGTTTTTCGAATGTTAGAAGCTGAAAAGGAGACTGCCGTGTTCATGTGGCATCTCGGCACAAAGAGTTTCTCCTGCTGTGAGAATCCTCCGAAACATCTTAGTGCCGTTTTCTAAGAATCTTCCTTCGCAGCTGAGATTGCGTCCTTGACGTTTTCACACAGCATAATGGCACATTAGAGAGCTCGTTGCGGGTTTTTAAAAGGTTTAGACGTTTTTCGATCGCGGGGCTGAAACGGCGGAAAGACACGGATGAAGGAGGAACATTCTCTAAAAGCTAAATGAGAGTGAGATAATGAAACGGCACCAAAAAAAAAGTCCCCGCAGGGCCGTTGTTTTGGGGCGATCTCATCAGATGCATATTACAGCTGGAAAAATACAGCCGTGTTCATGGTGGTTTACAAATGTTCTTCATCAAATACATTATAAATATCTAGACATGTATTTGCAAGGTTTGTAGCTCCCCGAGAATACAGGAATCCTTTACTAAACCAGTAACGCACTTGTTTTTGGAGTCACTCCAACAAGTACGACCTGCTATTTGTTCAATCTTTGGAGCTTGAATGGTGTAAACCGTAGTTAATTATCTAAGCAAAGTATGTAAGTAAGTAACACAAGTAACAGTATCATATCGTCATCAGATCTAAGAACTCCTTCTAAAACTATTATTTGTTTGGGGGTGAATAAATGTGGTGCCGTAGAAATGTTACCCCACTGAAGTAAACCAGTAAGACGAGGAAACGTGAAGGAACTGCAGTCAGATAAAACTGCAAGACACACAACTTGGATGAATGCACGGCATTGCATTCACAACACAACAAGTGCGTCTCCCCCTGAAGTTGAGCGCTGTAAGACGGTATATCGCAGGGAAAAGAAAGACCAGGCTGTAACTTTACAGTCACGGCAGAGCCATTTATCATGCTGCCACATCCAAAGTGCTCGCAGCTTTCTGAAGCCGTTTCTTCTCCCTAATAAGATGATAAGATCCTTTTTAAAAGAGAGGCCCTCGCTGCGATCGCCACCGACAACGATCATCGCCGTGATCGAGTCTACAGAAAGGCCACCTGCGCGCCGGCAGAGCACCGGTATCGGGGAGCAGCGTGTGATATTTGCAGGGACGGTCGAAGTGTTGACATCCAG
Source organism: Gasterosteus aculeatus (assembly GCF_964276395.1). Classification (NCBI taxonomy): domain Eukaryota; kingdom Metazoa; phylum Chordata; class Actinopteri; order Perciformes; family Gasterosteidae; genus Gasterosteus; species Gasterosteus aculeatus. The sequence continues at coordinate 4,556,987 of NC_135694.1, read as the reverse complement.
GCTGCGCACACGCAAACATCTTTGTGTGTCCTGCTTGCGTGCGTCTGCAGGGGGGGGGAGACTTTTTCCATCCGACGTCGAAAGCGACCTCAAACAAAACACGCAACGCCGTCTCTTCTTTTCTCTCTCTCTCAAGAGAGAGAGGATGCAGTTTGCCTCGTCATCCAAGAGAGGACAGTGTGGAACACGCTGCCGTCTCCGGGGAGGATGCGGAGAGATGGAGGCAGGCGCAGAGAGAGGGAGAGAGTGCGAATAGAAAACGCACCAACAAGCTGCGGTGAAACCTGTAATTTGTGTCATAAGGTCTGAGGGGAAAAAAAGAAGATTGACTGAAAATTTTCTTTACAATGAATCTAAAACTCAGATATAAGGCATGACATCTTTAGTCCTAACATTCCACCCGGCGTCCTGGTCTCGTCTGCTGACTCCCCCCTCTCTCCCTCCCCCGGCTCTTTAGACTCATTCTAAGTCCGGTCAGACGGTTTCGACGTGATGAGACGTCATTACAGCGGCGTGTCACTCTGCCCTGCATATTCAGCAGGCATAAAATCACTCTGAGGTGGAGGTGGAAAGGGGAGGACAGCGGAAGAGAGGAGGGGGGGGGGACAGGGAGATGAGTTGATGGCTAAAGACAAAGTGAGAGAGGGGGGGGAAGAGGGAGAGAACGGGCGATGCGGGGCGTCAGAGGAAGCGGAGCAGACAGCGGCGTGAGGCTCACGGGGAGCGGCAGCAGCCAGGGGAGAGATGCTGCGCGCTGCCGACGTGAGCCGTTCTGACACACGGGCAGCAGAGCGGACGGGGCCGACGCAGCGGGGGAGAGGGGGAGGGCGGGATCACTGGGAGGCAATATGATTTACAGCAGGGCTGCAGCCACTTCAGGGCTGCTGTGTCTCTGCAGCCAAATGCACAGTGGGAATTCGTCCTTTTCAGCTCAATCCGCTCCCACACCCCCCAAATGTTGAGATGCAGTATCGGATGAAGCAGCTTTATTTCACTTTTTATGACTGTTCAAGCTTCTTTTTGGAAGCAATGTTCTTTAATACAAAATAAATACACAATTTATAAGTTCAGAGTTTATAACAATGCATTTTCACTGAATTATGTAGTAACAACTGCATTTTGAGTCTGAACACCATTCATTAATCATCTTCATAATTGAATTCTAATGACGTTTGTGGTCTCCCACGTGAATAGAACAAACAAGGCCATGCGGTCGTGGGTGAACACACACACACACACACACACACAGAGAGAGAGAGATCCATTTCCTGGCCGATGCCGCGGCCCGATCGTCGTGTACTTCAAACTCCTCATTCCGCATTCTGGCGGAAAATGGGTTCGCTGAACGTTTGTGCACCCACGAAGTGACAAGGCCCGACAAACGCCGACATGTCAAGTGAATTGATAGCCTGTCAACAAAGCATCAAATTGCGGATTAGCACTGCTGGACTTTGGCGGGGCGAGTCATGTGTTCATAATGCCGCGTCGCGCCGCCATCGCTGCCCTTTTCACCGACTGATCAAGCAATTAAAGACGTGTTTCGCAGAGGGTCTCTGTAGCTATGGCAACGGCAACCTAGATGGAACTCTGCGTCCTCGGATAAATCGATGTGTCTCCAGTCTGACGTTTTCTATGAACGGAGCCTCCTGCTCCGTGGCTGCAGTGTTGAGGTTGGGGGTCCCCCCCCCCCCCATGTGATCACCAGGAGTGTGACCCAGAGGTCAATGAGTGGGCGCTCAAGGGGCGTTTGGTTTGTTTTCCAGCGGCCACGTTGCATGAATAGGGCCTCTGTGTCGGAATGAAAAAAAGTGGTGCTATTTGAACAAGAATCAAGCGCAGGTGAACGGGAGTGTCTGCGACACAGCGACGTGGCTCAAACCAGAAGGGGTGTCGCTCCACTCACTTAAGTCTCCGTTTAAACCACTGCAAATTGTCTGTGTTTCATCATTTATGAAGGTGGGAAACCTTTCAATGAGCCCCCGACCCCGCCCCTAAAAGAGAACAACAAAGCGTTAAATGCTACTTGATACGATGCGGAGCGCGTAGGAATCTGAGGGAAGTCGATTTTAATAATGGATTCATCTTTTGAAACAAAGACAATAACACCGATAAAGCAGTATCTCTTTTCTCTACGTGAGGTTTAATGGCTTTATAGGCTCCTCCAACGGAATTACAGTTGGACCTGTGGGAGACGTTCTACAAAAGGAGACATTCGCAGGAACCTAATTGCGAGGTGATCAAAGGATATCCGACAGTTTTCTGCATATTTCTGTGGCATCTTTATGTCTGAGGATTACTTTGACTCTTTATTGTAAGGTTGAACATTTTGAAAAACGATTTAAAGGATCTAAAGCGTATCAGTAACCTTTTGGTCTTCAATCTTTTTTCCTGTCTTAAGATGTAATGGCATTTCTTTTTTTTCTTTTTTTTTTTTTTTTCTTCCTAGCTTTGGCCCGGCTCTGATTCTATTTCAGTCATCGCTCATCTTTAGCAGCTGATGATACAAACAATAAACGTTTATAACTTCTTCTTTCTTTCTCCTTCAAGTTAAATCTGAATTTCCGCCACACAACTTTCACCCTCGCATCTGCATCCACATTCAGAGACCCAGTCATGCAAATGTGCAAATACCTTCACCCCCGCCAGGACAATCTGCTGCGAGTAAATGACACTTGCTGGAGCGACGTAAATACATGTGAATGGTCCATTGACGGAGCCGAGGCATTTAGGCGCCCGGATGGGCTTCAGCTACAAAGCTAGCGACAAGCTCGGGCGTGCGAAACGCCAATTCCAGCCCCTTCAGATCCGGAGGAAATGAGTTGTTTATGGTAAATGCGGCTCTCAGCAGCACCCCGAGTGTTCAATATTGATCCAATGAATCGCATTTGTAAATATGAGCAGCAGCAGCGGCGTCGGTTTTCCGCCCCTGCGAAACGTCTTCTCCCACACAAAGGAGCAGCTGGAGGGAGAAAGAACCGCAAAGCTGCGCCGCCGTTTTACTTGTGGCCGCGTGTGACAACGAGAAAATTGTTTTTTTTCGCGTTCAAATTTGTTAACCTCAATACATTTCAAACAATATATGGCATTTTGAAAGGCTCCGAGTATGATAAGGAGGTCTTTGGTCTACATGATTTGTCGAGTAATTCGGAGATTAAATGGAAAATGATTGCGTATGTTATCAGTGCACCAAATGGCATTTAACAAGATTTCAATCTTTTGACAACGAGGGGATAATTTATTTACTGAGCTTGTTGTGTTTCTTAGTGTTAAAAAGCAACCTCACCTTGTAGCGTCCTCTTCAAAAATAAAAAACAATCAAACAACACTCACACTGCTGTCAAGAGACATTTGAGCGGTTTTATTAGAGCTCCAACTGCAAGCTCAATGTTGGAAACGCTCACTTCACCTGACAGCTCAATGACTTCATTATAAAGTATTTAGGTAACGTGCAGTTCGAATGAGGCGTATTCACAATTTGGATATTTCCACATGGAATGGAGGGTTTTATCGAAACAAAACGTCATGAACTAAAACACTGTTCAAATCTCAACCTCAAACGAGCGGCTGGCATTAGATTCGCAACGTTAGAGTGAGGAGTTCTGTTTCGGTAGAAAGTGTCGACGCCCTCCTGGAGGCAGCGACACTCTTTGGCCATCACGGCGCCCGAGGCTCTAGAAATGGAAGTGGACGACGGCGAAACGTCTGCGTGAAAAAGGATCCGACGAGCGCTCCGACGGTACTGAGTCTGTCGGGTGATGTGAGGCGTCGCCTGTAAACCCGGCGAGCGCACCTCGATGAACTCTCGAACCGCAGGAAGCGAAAGGCGCCGCTCCAACACTCCACGACGCCGCCATTTTAAATTTGGATTAGCTGCCTTTTGTAAATCTAAGAGATACATCGAGAGCAACATTATCGTTTCATTTTATTTCTTTTTTCTTTTTTTTTTTACTTACCGGCTTCGTCTTGGCTTCCCCACATCGAACCGCTCGAGATGTGTCCTCGTCTCGGTACGACGCCAATGTGTTTGGAGGTTTGTGTTTTTTGTGGGCGAAGGTGTGCACATTTTAACGCGGCGGATGGATGACTGGAACGTTCTGAAGAGAGGGTCCGAGGGGGGCATCTTTTTAAATGTTATTGAGTGTTATTCCTTGGTTGCAGTTTGTCGGCAGCAGCACCACCACAGGAAGCAAGAACATGCATTAGTGGAGGAGTTCATCTGCGTGTCACATTTGTGGCAGCGCTTACTTTGGGATACTGAAGTATCAACTCACTCAAGATTCCGCCTTCACCGTTTGCACGTCACACCAATTGCCTTCACCTAAAAATCAACGTTTTTAGTTTTTGGTTCAGTTGGATGGAGCACATCAGTCGACACATGTTCTTTCGTTAGCGTAGAAATGTTCCCGTAAACAGGCGTCGCTCTTACCTGCCAAGGAAACGCGTAGGCTATAGAAATGTGTCGCATTGTCTCTCTTAATTCAGAGGAAAAGCGAGCGAGCGAGCGAACGCACCGACGAGATGCTGCAGACTTGGAGCCATAAAAAGAGAGGGAGAACATAATGGAACACTAGTGGCATTATATTGGCTGGAGTCGTAATCAAAGTTAATGAGATATAATCCGCTGTGAGGGATTGTCCAAAGAAGGCGTAAAAACATTTATGTAAATCCCTGACTGAAGGCAGGAAGGAGAACATTGAAGGGAATTCACGATTGAAGAGGTAAAAATCCCTTTTCAAGTCTGATAAATAATTTAACGTCGGTTTTATATATTAGAGCACTACTGAATACCCAATAACGAACAAATGAATGCTTTAAGCAGACTTGCATCCATATGAAACTGCAGCTTCACCTTGTTTTTAAAGGTTGCAAAATCAGTTCAATATTTAAAAGGATTTGCCTTCGAACTACTTCTATCACAATTGGATATTTGGATATGATGAACTTGTGCTTTTACCCGAGGGTGGTATTAATTATAACTTCCTCAGTCTCATTATGATATACTGGCCAAAAGAAAGGGGCTGACCTTTCTTAATATCCCTCCAAAAAGGGCCTTTTACTGCCTCTCAATCCACCCCAGCTTCCTCATTAACCTTGTGCTTTAAAGAGATCGGCACATATACAAAGGGATGCATATCACTTTTCTGACCCACAATCCTCAGCTACCCGCACTGGAGGGGTCAAAGTTCAAGCTGCCATGTTATGACAAAGTAGTGTGCCCCAATTGATTGCACGCTGCAGGCAACAGTTCCTCCTTTATTCAAAACATCTACAAGTAAAAAGAAGCGATGGAACAGCTTTCTATCCTGGAAAAGATTTCTGAGGATTTCAAACCCCCGGCGCTACCACAAGCTCAGCAGATGTTTCACCCGGCACTTCCATTACAAAACATTTTCTGTCGAGTGTCTTCATGAGTCCTCGCCATTTCAGAAATTACATTTTCATATATTAGCGTAGCTCTTGTTGGAGGGTAACAATGAAGTCCGGGAGCCGTCTCCAAAAAAAGAGCAAAATGCAAACATGCTTTTTAATTCGTATTTTATAGCTTTGGAGGAAGAGGCTCATGTCTGAGCTGCTGGTGAGAGGAACGGCACTAAAAACACACCAACAAACCCGCTCAGTGGCGTCGTCGGGAGGAAAGCCAACTCTTTGAAGGAGGCTCCAGGTTGGCCTGGACCATAAGGGCCGGTCAACGCGCAGCGCTCGTTCAGGAACATTCTTTGAACCGTGTAAACCTCGATCCCCCACATGCTACAACATTGTTTTCAATATATTAATTTTTTATCAAAAGCTGTGTTTTCAGTCTGTGCCAAAACTGGAGTTATTTGGGCCTTCGCTTAAATCCAGACGTTATCCAGCTGTGATGTCCTCTGTTTGGAGCGTTTTCTTTTGTAATATCAAATCATTATTGCAGAAAGATATTATTTCATGTTAAGCAAATTCATAATTTGGGACCACAGAGGAAATGAAAAGTTGGATTGGTCAGAATGAATGAAATGGGAAACAAGTCTGCAGTGTAGGTCGATATTACATCTTCACTTCAGTCACCAACAATCCTCATCGTACAGCACGACCCTCACGTATGACGTATAATCTCGTCGCGGGGAACATTCAAACGTCCAAACAGACGTCCGGTTTGTTCCATTGACGTTTCCAAGCACCATAGCATTTAGAGGCAGATATTGGATCAACTTTTTGTTGGTTCTTGTTCTTGATGACTGGCAAATCTACAGCTAGCTGCTAACTTTGTCTTCATGCCATTTGGCTGTGTGCTGATCTGCCACCGGCAGCTCCGAAAAATCCAGAAGAACAAAAAGTGCTACAAATAATTCTCTGCAGGTCCGTCTTAACCGTGCAGTAATGATTAAACAATTTGCATAGAAGCTTCTAATTTCCCCACTGTCATGTCTACGAGTGGGAAGTTACCGGCTCTGACTGATGCTTGTCTGCCACTCACTCTAACCTCATATTTCAATACTGCCTGTCTTCACAATGTCTACAGGATAAACCTTTCAATTCGAGGCACTATCTGCATGACATTCATGCCTTGTGAAGGCTTTGGTGGGACGACGCTCAGAAGCTTGCTGAGGGGAGGTGGGCGGGAGGGGGGGTTGTGGATCTGTACGCTCCCAGCATTCACCCTTGTTAGCCTTTACCAGTTAGACAATGCCCTGATGAAACATGACAGGATAGCTTTCCGAGCCGTGTTGGGGCAAATGCTTTAAAATGCTAGCAAGTGCACTGTTTTGTAGCTCTTGCAGGGAGGGAGAATTTGAAATGGCCTCTCGCTGCGGCTTTGTTTACCAGTGGCACTGTAGGAACGGCAAAGGAAAAAAGAAGTGAGACAAACGCCACAGAGGGACCAGCTGCAACGCCCAAGAGTGAGCGACTGCTGAAACGCTTTATTTGAAGTGAAAATCCAACCCGCACAAAAGTCCACGCAACGCCACGGATCCCCGAGAATATAAAATATCCTGAATATTAAAACGATTTGTCAGAATAAACCATCTCCAGAGGTCTGCCGTGCTGCAGACAACAAAAGAAACTCGTTTCCAGAGAATCTGAATTCGTAAAACCGCATTCCCAATATCTGCCAGTGCTGACGGACCAGAAACCACCTGATGTAACGTCCCCTAGTTCCTCAGCACATGCAGATCCTGACCATTTAAAAGCCAACGCCGATAGCGTTCCTCTCTGGAGGCGCTGCTTACCTTTTTTGTTGCGATCGGGCAGCAGCGGGTGGCCCACATGGGATCGCCTTTGTGTGTGTGTGTGTGTGTGTGTGTGTGTGTGTGTGTGTGTGTGTGTGTGTGTGTGTGTGTGTGTGAAGCCATGTTGGTAGCTGTGCAGCTGATTGGTATCTTTACTGAACCTTATAGGCTGAAAGTTCCCCAAGCGGCCAGATGAAAGGCCGGATTAACAGAGGAGGGGTCGAGCTGCGATGAGCACTGAGATGAGATGAGGAAATAATCTAGAAGGGGTCGCTTGCCTTCAGAGAGGGGGGCGGGACTTATGAGTTGCAGAAGAGTTTCAGGAGATTTGAACGATCTTGTTGCAGAGAGCTGGCAGCTCCCCCCCCGGCAACGTTTCCAGTCCTATGAAGAGGAGGAAGAAAGCCAATGGCGATTTGCGCAGAAAGATGTTAGAATTAGCAAAACACAATTTACCCAGAATCCCTTTCCCACATTCTGCCACTCCTTCCACACGTGACCCACAGTGAATGGACCGATGGGCCGTGAAGATTTCAGTCAGGTGCACGCCGCTCGGCCCAAACAAAAAATCGCCTCAAACAAAAAAAAAAAACACAAGTAGTACGATTGGTTCACGCGGCCCCAGCACTGAAAAATCTCAATCATGCGTCTTGATGATTAGGCGAAGACCACTATTGATCCGCTCGGGCACTCCGTTTCCCATCTGCCCGCCCACAACTGCCACCAAAGTGTGCGTGGGGGCTTTTTGCCATCGATTGCTTCACCCAGGAACGGCTTATCAAGGTTCTCCCCAAATGAAGCACTTTGTTTCGCCGTGTGTCTCAAGTCGTTACTTTCACCTTGTCAGACGGTGTAATTGGAGTGGACTTAATAGTTTGGTGCTGTGGTGTAACGCATGCTAACAATGGACACTCGATGAGAAAAGAATCAAATGAAAATCCAAAAAAGCATGTGAGGCGTTTGCATATTGTTAAGCGTGACATCAGGTATTTGCATTGGGCGCTTGGTTGAGTAAAAGGAACTTCACATTTTCTTTCCCTGCACTTAGAATCCAGTGACTGATGCAGCCGGCAATAAAAACACTTTGAGGAGACAAATACGCAGAATAAATCCTAAATAATTGCAGAACTTCTTCATTCGTGGCGAATGTCAGTTACTCAATTTAAAAGTAGTCGTATTCTTTATGGACTGCGCAAATAGTTTCCTGCATACAAATCAGATGTAAGCGGCTCTCAAAATGATAACTGTGAACAATTAAAGAGGAGTTTTTTTGGATGCATTTATTAATTTATCATAGATGAATGCAAAGCAAAAGAGCGAAGTCCTTTGCATTCTAATTGGCAATTGGAAATGTCCATGAGTCACCCTGCATCTTTTACCCTACTGTGTTTACCCAACATTCCCCTGCAACTAATGTAAAGTTAATTTTGAAGCCTTAGTCCGCATCGACTCACTAAAAACACGCCGTCAACGCCCACGAAACTGAAATGCAGGCGCCACACTGCTTTTCAATTATTTCACCCAGGTGAAGATGCCCCGTGGCAGTTGTTTGTTTTTGTTTTGATGATGATTGCGACGATACAAGAATGGCATTGTTTGCAAACCAGGCGGTGGACGTATCGGGGGGGCCGGGAACGGCTCACACGTGCAATCGATTTTTGCCGCACGGCGCTCCTGTGCATCCTTCTGACCGTACACGTACAACCGCGCCCACGGCCGCAGTAAATTCCCAGTGAGTGTGTTTATTGTGTTTTACTGATATACGCTTCCATTAGAATGGTGTATCGCAAACCAAAAGAGGACGGAGGGAATATGTAGATCTTTGCCCCGCTGAATAATTGACTCTGTTTTTACATTCACACCGTTGTTCTCAATCAAATGTCGGTGAGAGTGGAAGCCGGTGTGAGTCCCGATAAAAGCCGAGATGGCGTACGCTGCACATATTCCATGTTTTGACACGTCTGATGTGGAATCTCCACGTGGCTCTGGGAAACCTCTATTCCGCCACGACCCCTATCGTACCCTCACAGACGGTCCCAGCTCCTCCGCGCTGTGTCGCGTTTGCTCGATAACAAATAAAATGAATGACATGTTGCACTTTGTGGCACAAAACCAATTTACGGCCCGGTCTCTTCCGCTTCCTCTCCAAGATATACGCATGTGGTGTCACGAAAACACCATTGTGGATTTCTGGGCTGATGTTTGTGCGATGGGGAGGGGAGGAAAGAGGCCCCCGTTTTGACGGATTGGTACGTCGCTGCAACTGTCTGAGAGGATCTCGGGGGTCAAACTGAAGACAATCGACTGTCTGGCAGCATCAGGCCCGTTAGCTGCGGCAAAGGACACACTGCATTTAAGGGGGAGTTGGTGTTTTCTCTCCGTATAGTGGAATACAGATTTATTCATGAAGTGGATTTGTTCCCAAGTATTTGCTGGGAAGTGCTAATTCCCTCTTTTTGTTCTTAATCCTTTTTCGGTAAAAGATTCTTAAAAAGGATGTGAAAAAAACAATATAATGAACAAAACTACAATGCAAGTGGCGAATTATGTTGATGGAAAAGAAACCGTGTTTCTTCATAGAGCATGACGTTATTCATTTCAACCACAGTACAAGATTTGTGTTGTATTTTGGATCATCAAATTGAAGGTATCATTATGAAATATATGTTCTTTCTGCACTTTTTTGTTCACAAAATGTAAATTTTATCATGTTTGAGTCCTTTTTTAAGGTTGACAAAAGAATAGAGGACACGCAATCTGTCATACTATTACACCGAGCTGATGATGGTGCAAAGCCAAAAGCATATGCTAAAGATAAATTCTAAATATATTCCCAGAATGCAAATCCGTGTGAATGTTTGTACTAAAACCTGTCATTTTCTGGCTAATTGTTTGCCACAAAATATGCCGGGGCTTCATCATGACACATGAATGGCTACAAAATTTGGTCTCGACAATTTTCTTCGGTTCTCATTTTAAAAAATATTCATTATTTTGCAGCATTTAGCTCAAGATTTTTCTCCTTTCTTTTCAGTCCTTTTCTATCCATTTCAATTGTCTTTTTATTCAACATGCTTTTTTTTTAATGTGTTGATTTTAATTGATATTGCTCACTTGACCTTTGACATCACACGACGAGTGGATCCACTTGAAGCGCCGCTGGAAGTGACGACGCTCACCACCTGCCGTACACAAAAGGTCACTTTTACACGGCAAAAAAACATAATTGATTCAATTTTATTTATTTTTTTTGCACACCGGACATGTCCCAGAATTCCCTCCACCATGCAATCCATTTAAGTCAACTACGTACATCCCCAACTTACCCCGAATCACATTCCTTCATGTTGCAACTTTCTTCTCCAACACCAGTCAGAAAACGTCGCCTGCCTCGATGCCTCAAGAAAGAGCTCCAATTAAGTAACAATCTGTTTCCTTGTAATTATATGTACCAGCTTGCTTAAATTAGGCTGAAACCCATTAAAGAATTAGAACTTGAAATTGGGTCAAGAGCGTGTCAGTATTTCTACTCCAGCAGTTGTGGTACTTGGGGTGGGTGGGGGGGGGGGGGGGGGGGGGTCGGGGGGTTGTAGTGTACACGAGGCTCTGGAGGTGTCACGACGGCCCGGCTCGCTAGCGGAGACGAGGCCCCCCGGGAGTCACTGGTGCTTCGTTCAAAACACCCGGTCAAGATTCTCCAGACAGCCACAGAGCAGCCGTGTCGACAAACAAATGCTTGTTTTCTACTCATTAGTGCGCTGTGGGAAAGGAGGGAGGGAAGAAGAAGAAGAAAAAAGAGTAGCTTGAAGGAATGACGTGTCAACTCGTGTTACATATTCTGCCGCTTTATTTCCATGCACGGTGTCAAAGGGGGTGGGGGGGGTGGATAACTGCACTGGGGCTGAAATGGCAGCATGTTTGTGTCCTGGTTGTTTGTGCTTTTGTTCATTTATCTTTGTGCAACAATGTGAGGCCTCTTGTGGTCATTTGCTCTATGAAAGTTTTTTTTAAAATTGGTTATTTTTTTTTGGGGGGGGGGGGGGGGTAAAAGCTTGAATTGGGTTTAGTCCAGTCTGACATTTTTAGGAAATTGGCATGTTTTGTTGTCTTGTTTAAAATGAGAAAATTGAAGCCAGAGGTAGTAATTACTTAGCCTTTTGATCCAACACTGCGACATTCTGTGAATTATGCCATCGATCTTCAAAACGACTGCTTTAAATTACGTTCATTAGTCTTGATAAGAAATGAACAAGCCCTTTTTTTCTTCTACTGTACTAATTAGACCAAAAGATATGATCAATTAAAACATGTTGTTGCTGTTGTTTTGTGGCCGGTGTGCGTGAGGCTCGCTGGTGTTTTTGTCACGTCAAGGACCAGAGCCTTTCTCCACAGGTTTTTATTAGTGTCGAGCTCCAATTAGCCTCAGTGAACAAAAGTGAGGCAAACAAACAATAAATTAGACGAAGGAGCAACCGCTCTATTCGCCGAGACGGGCTTCAGATGACTTGGTTGGGAACGCAATTTTCCTCACCGGATGTTTTTCGACCATTTAGAGATATAACCCTACAGATTATGTACCGTGTATGCTCCTCTGAATCCAACTGCAACCCCCCCCCCCCCGTGTAGAACGGTGCCTATAGTAGATATAATACAAACCAAAACGATATAGGACCTATTATTTGTTTGCAAAAAACAATGCTGCGTTCCATGGTTATATTTGGAAATTAGTACCTGATTCGCCGCTTATCAATGCAACCAGCTGGTCCTCGGGCCTGTTGTCCCAGGAAAAGGCCCTAATTGCTTCCCACGTGTGGTTAATGTAAGTTCATATGGTCACTAATGAGAACTGTCATAGAGTAGAGGGTTTTTTTTGTCCAAAGCTAAGAATTGTTTACCCAATGCACACAATGAGCAAACAATATGTAATTGGAATTGGATGTTTTTTTTTATTATTTAGCTCTATCGTTAATACAGAGCAGAGAATAACTTTGCTTCATCTGTCATGGAATTTTGCAGCGCCTCAATTCTTTTAGAAAACAATAGGTGCTTCAACAGCAGTTTGCTGCATTGTTTTATAACCTGTTCAGAGTTTCATGATACCAGATTAACTTTTAATGTTCATTATGTTTTATCATAAAATCTGCACATCTCTGTGAATTGAATACCATTGCTTCCAAACAATCCCATTACTGTTTATTTACAAATGCAACAATGATGAAATTAAACAAAGTTTATCACTTTATAAAAGGAACATTCATCCGAATGGTTTGTGTCGGCTTTAGCCCATTCCTCGTATAACCTCTATTTAACAGAGACCATGGCTGCTCTGTCCAGAACACGCAAGCAATTGCTTTTAAAATGTCCAGAATATTTTGACGATGACCCAGTCAGCTGCCACTTATAGAGCCTGGTGCCTGAGACTCTGGCAGCACGGACTCCTCCATCTGCCCGTCTGCCTCCCGTTCCAGATTCTGCAGCGGCACCGAGCCCGGGCACCAAGCCACAGTTCTGCATTGGGTCCAATATCGGTGGGCCAACACCTGCCCGTACCAGAACCGCTAAGGACCAAAGCTAACGCACGAAAAGTCACTAAATCAGTTCTCGTCAATCGCTATAAATGTATTTCTGACACGTTCTGCAGGCCTGTTAGTTCTAACAGTTGCGAATGCAGGCGGTTTACATTTTGGTTTAAAAAAAAAAGTTTCCATAAAATTCTGGAATTGCTTTTTGATCAAAAGTAACCCGGGAGAATATAGAATCTGCTGGAAACTAGTTTCAGCCATTAAGAGGACTGTGGCACAGAGGTCATTATGTATCACAGAGACTGGGCGCCGGACCGAGTGGAGCTTCTATTCTTTCTCTCATTGAGGAAATGAAAAAGTCTCATCACATTTTCAGAAAAACTTTAATACTTATCAGGTGATTGAAACGTTGTGTTTTTCTAAAAACACAGTATTTGGTTGTAAAAGTAAAGCCCCGCCCTCCCCCACGCTTTTCTGTTTAGGTCCTAATAGTGATTAATTCCTCTCCCTCCTGCCTCTGTCTACTTTCCGTTGCAAACAACAGTCAGTGTGAGTCTTTGCCTCCTTCCCTGTGAGTTTGTCGATGCATCCACTAAAGGCGTCCACCAATCTTTAGTCGGTGAAGAGAATTGACACGTCGGTAATGGTGGCGGACAAAGACCTCGTCACTGCGAGAGCTTTTGCCGGAACTTTCAAAGGACGCAATACATAATGGAAGGTACGCGAAGGCGACGCTGCCGCCGCCGCCGAGTTGTCAGCACAGTCTGTGCTATGCTTTTTGCCCAACTTCACGTGTCTTTGTCACAAAACAGAGTAAAAGGGTTTTCCATTTTCCCCAACAGACAAATGAGAGCTACAGAAACCAGTCAGGGGTATTATCAGGTGCGCCCAAAAGAAACAGTGAGCTGCCCGCTGTCGCTTTTTCATGAGACATCTGGACCGAGGCGCCTTTTTCATTTGAACGAGATCAGTCACTGCTTTCGACTATTCAACGGCAATATTGAGTTTGGCAGTTGTGGGAGATTTCTCCTCGGCTGTCTGGCAGACGGAGTTTCTAAATAAACAGAGGTTTAAAAGAGGCCGCGCAGCAACAGCATTAAGAGATCCATTGTACATTTGTAACACCTGGTTTTTAACAGATGTTGATGGGGGTCTGGCAGTTACGAGAGGCTGTCAGTCTCAGTTACAGTTATCGTCGTTTGCTGATTGGCCAAAGACTCGTGCAGTCGAGCTCTATCGACTTTTTGTTTTCCACCGGAGGCACCGGATATTTCTGATTACCACGTGCGCCTCGTCTCTCCACCTGCCGTTCGGGATTATTGGTCAAATTTGATAACTCATCAACGCAAGATTTTCATTCAAGATTCATGGTCCCCAGTGGACGAATACTGCTGACTTTGATACGTTTTTCCTGCAGCTTCACGAGTCGGTAAATGTTATTAAGGGAGAAGAAAGTGGAACATATGTCATTTGAAGGTCAGTAAGAGATGGCCCGTCTGTGACCGTGTCAGTTTGGTTAATGTTTAGACATCAAGCTGGCAAGTTAACCGGAGTTCGTGCATCTCCCCGCCCCGTATTTGGAAGAGCTTGTTTGTGTCCTAGAGGACGGAAGGGTACGTCGGTAACGAGGAGCGCTGCCTTTACGCAATTGTGCAACAGCATCTCTCTTCATTCAGACCATCGTTTATCTTCATTCTCTCCGTTGCGTCTCTCCCATCGTACGGATCTGCTTTCACCTCGAGGTTTTCCCCCCATTCAGTCGGGTGTTTGAAACCGCTTTGTTTTTTTTTCATTCCAATTTTTTCTTGAATACCCGGAGGTTCAAAGCTGCCATTTGTTGCAGAGGCTTCGCTCGTAAGCGTTGACCAAAAGAGATCACCGCCCTTAAGAGACACGCTTCAACTCCGAGTCTCTAATCCCAGTTCGTGCCCTTTCACATGGCATCAGTTTTGAACGGAGCCAAAGGTTGTGCCTCTGGGCCGCTGAATTGTCTGCATGCGCTGACCTTTCGTCCGCATTTACTATACGATTGCTCAACATATCTAGGAGTGACTCTTTTTGTGTTTCTTTCGCGCGGTCAACCTCGGATCTTCCTCACCAGCGAAAGTGAACCCCCACCACGTACTGTGATTGGGATTCAGAATACCATCAGACGTATTATGTGGGATTGCATCCTGAACCCTGTTACTTCCCTGGGTTTGTCTGTGATGATATGAGCCCGTCAGGGGACCCTGGTGGATGTGGCCCGTGTAAATACCTGTCCTTTCCCTTGCAATGAGGACGAAAAAAAAGTTAGAGCGCCTTTGATCACAGGGATTTAAGTGAATGCAATGAGGAGGAAATGGAGAGATAGCAATTGGGACAAATCACTTCTAAAATTGAACATGACAAGCCTCTGATTGTAATCTCAATGTGGACTTTTAGGAAATGGAGTGTCTTTGATATCAGATAGGAGGGAATATGAAATTCATTTGAAAGGAGATGGGTAGAAAGAAACTTACCCAAAGGTGCACAGTTCAGCAATATGCACGTGTGTCTGCTCTGCTTGGATTTTCTGTTTATCAAAATGGGGTTTTTACTTTCATCATTTTCATTCGTCATGGCAACAGTCACATTGTACTTGCTAATTCTGGAAATACATTGCCAAGAATAATTTCATTTAGACAGCCTGAGTATTATCAGTATTACTTGGGTCGTACACATTAGGACTCAGTCTGTACTTTTTCCAAATGTATTTTATTTAATTTGCTTCAAACCTCTGAATTGGGGTCAAAGGGTGTCAGTGGAAGGTAATGCTGTCCAAGGCCATTATCTACCTAGTGAGACTCAAAGAAACCAAAAGTCACCCTTACCCGCTCAACTAACCTGCGCCCTGCATGTGCACGATTCTCTTCTCAGAGGTACGCGGATCGCGTGTCTGATCGGAAACAAAACCATTGAGACTCTGGCTCTTCTTCAGATATTATACAGTTTAACTAACAGCCAAGGAACCTTTGTTCAACCGAAACTGCAGGAGTGGCAGTGTTGTTTTCAAGCCTTTGTTTTGGCGTACGTTTACTATGAGCGCACAATTCACCAAGAGTGGTAGGACGCTAATCAGCAATAACCGAGCTGATGCATGGTGTGATTAAGACTACTTTAATGTGGATGCATTAAGTTGTTGTCTGTAGAGAAGTGAGAGTATATGGATGATTGCTGCTATTTTGATCGTAATTTTTCATATTCAACCTCTCCTCCACTGCATTCTGGTGCTCCGCTGTGTTTAACCTTGATGAGATCTGTCGCTCGTGCAGACCCCGGCCCCCTTAATTACAGCGTGTCGTCGCGCTGCCAGGCCCCATCGATGTCTTCGTGAAATATGAGCTGAAACCAAATGCAGATTTTAAGTGCGTCCTGTTTGGTTTGCAGCTGCATGTAGTGTGTCCGCTTGTGCATTTAAACTTTTTGATTTTTTTTTCTTGACAAAAAGGCTGGCTGCTGTTTGCCTGTCACCAACAGAAGATTAAAGCAGGCAGTAGTGCGTGAGAAATGGGTTCAACAGTTCATCAGTAACCGATCCTGTATGTTAACTATGACGTGTATGGAAACTGAATTATATCAACATCAAATCGTATAGGGACATTTTTCCAGGTCCTGCTTTGGCCGCACAGAGCGTTGCTCTGTAATTACACAGAAAGTACACTACAGGTTATGAGCCGAGGATGAAGTCTGTTGCCTCGTTGGGTGGGTGAAAGCACGCAGGAACACTTA
The DNA here is from genome assembly GCF_964276395.1 of Gasterosteus aculeatus. NCBI lineage: Eukaryota > Metazoa > Chordata > Actinopteri > Perciformes > Gasterosteidae > Gasterosteus > Gasterosteus aculeatus. The sequence goes on along the minus strand of NC_135694.1, from coordinate 4,540,507 downwards.
ACAGTTGCCTTCCCCTCGTGCACTGACCCGTGCACTGACATAGAGAAAAGATCATATATACCAAGTGTTCCTGCTCAGTGATGCAAAGTGAGGCATTAATACGATGCAAAAAGCCATGTGGGACAACACGGGCCTGTTACTCATGTGAAGTGGGTAACACTTTTGTGTTGATGCACTGTCAATGTCAGTTGTTCTAATCACTTTGTTTCGACGTTGCTTCTCTTCACCACAGTATTTACTAATTGTACTAAAATTCTAGATGTCATAACTAAATATTAGCTTCAACCGGGTATAAAACCCCTGACGTTTACAATTTAAGGAATTTATTCTGATGCATACAGTATTTACTTACTGATGCAAACTATTTCTTGTATTGGGAAAAATATTAAGGCAGCCTGCAGTTTTTTTACAATACATACCAAGTAGTGATGAATTTAAATACCCGAATGAAGCCAGTGTTAACTGTTTTAAAATGAACTCATCCATTCAAATAATAAAACGGCTTAACGACAATGGCATATCCCCTGGTATATTTAATTAAAACGATTTTGTAATAACTTTGTTTCTCTCCTTTCTGTTGGCGTATCGGGGGGGACAGCTGAGCAGGGTATCTGTGATGACTACCATTATCATGCCACTACTCTGGTGTTAATATGCAGTTTCTCTGGGATGGCATTTTGCACCGTGTTATTACTGCTGTCCAGATGTCACTGGATGGGTCGGCCAGGCCTCTGTGTGTGTGTGTGTGTGTGTGTGTGTGTGTCTTTACTGCCTTGCTCTCCCGCTCATTCTTTCCCTCCTAGTCCACCTCTACAGTCCTCACTTTGCATTTATGTTGATCGTTCTGTACGCTGAAAACTTTTTCCTATAATTTTCAATAATTTCAGCCAATTTTCCTGCATTTCATTTCTATTCGCTATTGTTTGCTTGTATCAATTCTGGCCCCTGGCTAATTCCGTACTATTAGTGTTACACAAATATGTACCCATATATCAAAATGGATTTGTTTGTGTTGTTTCAAAGTTTGTGTGCGCTACATATGTGCAGAGAAAACACAAATATATTCAGTATTCTGTGTGGTTACGTATGAGCTACTGCATTGTTCTGAGGTCAGGCTAATTCCTTTCCTTGATCGCCTGGACAGACAGCGAGCAGTCCAAGCCTCATTTGATCAGTCCATTTCACACAGGACTGTTTCCACGTCATTTAGCCGCCGAAGCACATTGCACATCTGCCGAAATGAGCGAGGGGTGATAGACAAGACCAGGCCACCCCCCCCCGTACCCCCGCCCCCCCCCCCCGCGCCGGCAATACCACATCACGGAAATACCTTGCAAGGCCGCGAGGCTTCTGCGTCCAAAAGTCAAGAGACGGGAGTGCGTTTGTTGTGCCGAGAGTACAGTTTATGAATACAGTGTATGAATGTAGATTATTTCTGTCGCTGGTGGGTTTCTTAATAACTTTCTACGGGCACCATTACAATATTTGGGTAAGCTTCAATAGCAGAAATAACAATGATTAAAAGGCTCTTTTCCAGTCTAAACAAGTGGGTGTACAGACAAGGGAAGGGCAAACACAAACACATGGAGAGTTTTCTGCCAACCTATTGATACAAATGGTAACGGCACCGTACACAAGATTTAGCACAAGACAGGCATAAAAAGTCGTCTTTGTTATGGGGGAGATTACTGCATGGCATTAAGGGTACATACGGCAGGTTGCTAAGAAACAACACACTTCGTTGGAACGTAAAAAATGCATCATTTTAATTCCATATTAGTGTTTGGGTCCAGAACATGCTTTAACTGGTAACATGTAATGCAGATTCACGTCTTTACTGCTCGTTTATGTCTCTATTTTAGGACAAAGGCCGGTACGTGACAAGGCTGCAATGCCCATTTGCGTCGAAGTTGAAGAGGATGCTGTTGCAAGGGAGTTTAAATGGACTAATTGTGTCTGAGAGAAATAGGGATGCTTTACTCTCAGAACCTCGGGGCATGCAAGTATCTCTCTCCGTCTTTGTATTCGTCCATCATTTATGGGCAGGACGTTGGGCAGCCATTCGGCTACAGTCCCTGACTTGGCTGAGGATACCCAGGAATAGACCTGCCCTCACACTCCCCTGGCACTCAATGCAACTACTTTTAATTACTGTTCAAGAGCTCATATTGGGAATAAACTAAAGTAGGAGTAAGGCGAGTTTGCCATCGCACCACCGATGGGCATGAAAAAAATAAATGAAAATGGCACAATGGGATTCCAACTAATCTCGCAACCTGACACACGGAGCGCAAAAAGCTCATCTCTACTTTGGTTGCCGTCCAGGTCATGTCCCTCCGTCTCTTTGACTCTCAGCATGTCGGGCCTGATGTGTGAGGCAGCCCGAACAATAAGAGACACAAAGCCTCTCCTAATTTAATCTTACAGCAGATGGCAAAATGTAACCTTTGGCCCGGACAGATTGCTGTTTTGGTAAAGCCGTCCAGCAACCGTCCCAAAAAATGGAGCGAGGCAGACGGATGAAGTTGGGAGGAGGCAAGATGACGCAGGCAGAATACAAAGAGAGGAGAGAGAAACGTCTGAAGCTGAAAAGTTAAAAGCAAAATAGATAGACACGAAGACAGCCAGAGTTTTAAAATGGGAACCACGAGTTAAACCTGACAGATTCATATCACATCAACAATCAGAGCGCAGGAGAAAGGTGTCAAGAACTACGAGCCAGGGCCAATTAAAGGCAAAATCAGAATGCCCGGGGAGGCGAAATGAGACGAGGAGCAGGGAAACCGCTCAAAGATGGGTGATAATTACGTGTGTAATATCCTGATCACTTGTCGTCCGTGATGCTGATGATGAAGCAAGTGAATCGGTTGTAATTAGGCATGCCATTCGGAAGGCTTACCTCCTTTAACCTGCATCAGTGACTTGTTTGGATGGCCCGATACGCTTCTTATTTCACTGCAGAAGAGGACGAGAAGAACACAAACACCGGAAAATAGCAGCTTCGCTGCCACACAATATTTCCCTCGCTCATTTCAAAGTCCATCAGCATTCCGCCGACCTTGAACATCCTTAATTAGACCTTAAGTTAGAGATTTTTAAATGTGAAAGGTAAACACTGCTTTAATTGATTTCCTAATCCTTAAAAAACACCTTGCTCGTTTGTTAGCAAAGAGTTGGCTCCTTGTACACCCAACGGATGTGGTTGTGTTTCTAACCCTACATTAAATGTACACAGCCACAGATTCTCATCTGAGAATGGACTCAGGATGACCAAAAAGATTCTACTTTAAATCGAGGAATCTTGTTCATATGTGGGGGTGGGGGGGGGACATGTTTGTGCGTATTGCCTTATTTATATGCTCAAGCAACTTCAACCCTGTTTGGCCTCTTTGTTGATGGCCATTTATAAATGATGATGCATAATGTGTGAGCTTAAAGTGACTGAAATGTTTAAATGTGTATATAAGTCAGGTGTTTTTTGTGGAATCATCTCTGGGAGTGACTCCTTTACCGCCGTAACGAATCATATGACTCTTTCTGAGGATATTAATATGGATTAGTGCAACTGTAATGTTCTCCTCCCTTTTACAGTAAATATCCAAAACCAGACAGGATACACGGGCGTGCATGGAAATTAAGCGCATTTAATCACGTACTATTACTGCAGCTCTGCATTCAGCCGGCTGCGCCGACGCCAACCTGTGGCGTGGACCTGCAAGCAGCTGCATCTCGTTACGGTCCGCGGCTAAAAGCGCCGGCGCTTTACGCCCCTCGAAGCCCCCGGCAGTAACACGAGGACCAATTTCCGACGTGACAATCTAAATACATGTAAATGAAGCTGCGCAGAGTGCTCCGTACTGCTGGCGCTAATGAAGTGGTGGGTTGCTGTGGGAGGACATTAGTGGCCCCTGGCTCTGTTTTGTGTGTTGAGAGGGGCTTTTAATCTGCTCCTCAAGGGGTACAGGGGACCCAGAGTGAGCATTTTTAGCGGGGCGGCCCCGCAACACCTGCCTCCACAGCGGCACGCTGGTTTTCGTTTTGTTTGTCGACTCCCGTTATGGCATCCAACAACCCATGAGGGGGTTTCCGAAGACCCGGGCAGACGCAGAGGGAAGAGGGACATTCTGAATGATAACTAACCGGTAATTTCTGTAACAAACTAACACATGCTCGGTACTAAATGAGATCCAAATTGCTGTGAGCAAGTTTGGAGAAGGTTAAATTGGCGCCGCCAAACTGCTGCAGAGATTTTCAGCAACCCGAAGTTAATCCAAGATGCGTGCTCTTTCGTTTGCAGACAGCTTTGTCTCACATCAGTGTCACTGTCATTGACAAATGCATCCGGTATGCAAACTTACTCTCATGTTTATTACATCTTCATAAAAGATCTATTTTTAATGACCACATCTTTCCGTTTGACTTTGATGGCGTTCTTAGAACAAGGCAAGCGGAGACGATGTCAACCTATTCATGGTATAAATTGCAAGCCTCTGTCCTAATTAGGGAGCTGCAGATGAAACGTTTTTATTTCTAAAAGGATGGCGTGCAGAGTTTCAGCCTGTGAGGCCTAGTGTTTGTATTGTCCCTGTGCTTTCTGTGCAACTGCAATCTTTGTTTACTTTTTTTGTTATTTTTTCAATAGACCATGCAAAATGCAAGATATCGGTTTCTTTGTGCATTTTGTGGACGGAGTAGCCAAAGCCATGGGACCCAAAATAAGTGTCTTTTTTTATAATCTGTTGATAACAAAGACAACAAGCATATCTGGTCTCACCGGTAACAATAAACAATATCCAGTGCAAATCCGACAAAACAGTGTTATCTTTGCATTATTTTTATTTTTTACAGAATACAGACAGAAATTCTGCAAACATAACTCTGACCTCAGCGAGACATTTCCAGAATCTGATTGTGGGAATTGCTTTTCTTTCCGGCGATATTGATTGTTGGTCACAATCCGGTGCGTGGGATCCCGACCTGATCGTCCAGAGTGGTGGTGAGTGATTGCTGCACGGCCGATCAATATTGTAGCCACGCGTTCCATTATGCTAGTGATTAGCTATACCAATGCTAAAGTAATGTATTATTTCTCAGGCTTCTAGCAGACTCAACAACACAAATCCTTTTGGGTGCTTCAAGTGACAACTTTTGCCCCGAAAGTTTGATCATTTACAAAATATCACGGACAGAAACGTGCGCAAGCCACAGAAATGCACCGGTGGTGAAAGTGAGACGGCGAAGGCCCAGCGGAGGCGGCCTCCATGTTCCATCTTCCTCTTCTTTGGATTGAAATATTTCTGCAAATCCAGAATATGACTAAAGGTATAATACTCGATTGTGATAGTTGGTATGGTCACTGTGGAGTACGAGCCGATTGGCCCCCACATAAAGTGTTCAAAATCACCTCTTGAAGATATATTGGCTTCATCTCCCAACTGAATATGAATACTGAATAATTTAAAGTATTTACATTCTGTCGATTTAAGATGAAGAGTAGGACACAACAACAGTGTCCTCAGTATTGTTACAGCCCATTTACTGGGCCAGAGTTGCATTCTGGTTGGGAACAAACACGCAATCCATCAAGAGCAACGTACAACAACCTGAGAACTATTCATGAACCTCAAGGACGACATGTGAAGACGTTTTGACGAATCAGACTTGACTGCGAACGCATTTTTTTAACCTTGAGCAAGTAACAACAATCATAACAACCTCCATTCAAGAGCTTTTGCATACATACATATATGGCCTTCATCGCCACATGGCTACTTTCTTTTACAGATCTCTAAATAGGGGTTTGCACCTGCAGGATCACTCATCTAAGTCAGCTTTTAAGCTCGTTCTTCACATCACAAGTTTTAGCTAGCAAATCAACCTCAGAGTTCTGTTGTCGTGTCCATCGGCTTTGAAAGACGATTGTAATTCATTGAGCGATTGATATCTAGCTTACAGTGCAAAATCAATTTACTGGGCATTACAGCAACTGTTTACGGGGGACAGCTATTCACGTGTTATTCCTTTCTAGGTATGAATCGAGTTTCAGCGACTTAAAAAACCCACCTACTCGTGGCCTTTAAGCTGTAACTAATTCCGGTGTCGACCATTATGTAGGGATTCTATCACAGCACCTGACGTCCCATTCAGGTTATTTACTCAGCTGCTGAAAACTCACTCTACCTACCACAGTTTTGCTCTATATCCATTGTACCATAGCAGCCATTTCTTTTTCAGTCTGAGGGTATCCGAGTCGAGGTTACAGTGACATCCAGACAGCCGCCCCGATGCCCCCCCCCCCCCCCCCCCCTCTTCTTGCCTGCTAATATCCTGTGAAATCCAGCAAAACTTAATTTGAGGGGAAAGGAGCTGAACCTGAACTAAGCGGATTGAATTAATAAACGTATTTTCCATTTAACGGTTTGATTTCTCCAAAGCCTGATTACAGCCACTGAATGAGCCGCCTTTAAGGAAGCCGCACGCCCAAATCTGCTTACAGTTGCCTAAATCTATTATCTGCGCTCCACCTTATGGCAAGTCACTGACTCTGTGTCGAATGTGTGTGTGTGTGTGTGTGAAGGTGTATGGGTCTGCATGTACCAGTTTGCGCGGCTGAGGTTAGCGCGACACAATAAAAGGGCCAATATTCCGATGTTTTCTTTTTCACTAGCGACTGAGTCAATGGATTATATTTGTTGGCTCACAGTCTTACCCGGGAGCACAAAGGTCCAAAGGCTGGGATCTTTCATTCGGAACATTTACAGCACCTCAAGTTGTTTCAATTGTAATATTTGAGGGAATGTGTTCTCTTCATCGCTGGAAATAAAAAACTCTGAACTCAAACTTTGGGTGAACAGAATTGACAGCTTTTCCCTCTATATAATCTATGATTTTAAACCTCTCAAACCCGGACATAATATGCACCATTTAAGTAAACCATCGCAAAACACTTCTATTGATGTAGGTCTTTACCTATTTTTGGAAGAAGGCGGCTCTGTCGAGGAAAATCAATTTGAGGCCTTTTCAGCATTTCAATTCTCTTAGGTAATTGAAACTGCATGGTCCAGAGCCTTTTTTTAATATTAATCGAAGGCGCCCCGGATGCTATAACTTTTTACAAAATACAGCTAATTTGGTGGGGCACTTTGATTCGACTTCATTAATTTCTCCGAGGTGAATGGGGACGCAAGATTGAGGCCGAGTGCATCAAATCATACTCCTTGCTTGCATCTAATATTCCTCATGATGAGCATAATCACCTCACTGCCCCCCCCCCAAAACCCCCTTACCCCCTCTGTGCATCAGTCAGTCAGTTAAAAAGAAGAACGTCTCAAATAAAGAACAAATTATTTTAGTGTTTGATAGATGTTGGACTCTCCAGATGGGGAAGTAGCTCTGTTTTCTTTAAATAAATAATACAAAAAAACATATCAATCACTAGAATCATATCAGTGTATATTTATTTGAATTTCTGGCATTTTGTTTAACTCACGTGAACTTGTTTCAATGTCTTTTAGGACAAAGCCGTAGAACAGAACAAGCACCGTTTAACCGCTGACAGGTCAATTCTCCAGGAGAATGAAAAAAAAAATAAGGTTGCAAAAGCCATCGGTGGTCAGTTGTAACCTATTCCTGACATTTTCAGACAAACTCAAAACTCCCTGTTTTTCAGATGTTGAATACGTGCGAGCTCTTTCTCAGCTTCGAGGTAGTACCCCGTGGAAACACGGAGAACAAAGCTAAGAACCCCAGTCACGCAAACTCCATGTCATTTCAACAAGTACTTATTTGATTGGATAAAAGCCTCTAATATTGATGTGAAACACATCTGTGTGTGTGAATGCAGCCTACGCCTGTGAAGCTAAATCTACCCTGCTTGGTTCCGTGTGGCCGCCGCTGTCCCTGGTCCTGAAACTGCCATCGGGCTGAAACACAATCTGGTCGCCATATAGCTGAGGTTGAGATGTACTTCTCATCACTGTTCTTAAGCTGAATGCAATGAACAAATGGACACGACACCCAAAACGGAATACAGAGCGCAGATTTATGTTATCAAAACCAATATTTGGTTCGGTTAGCAGCAGGGAAATCGTAACCAAATATACGAGTGAGGCCGTACCTGGCGTAAGCTGCCAGTGATGAGGATGTATACCAACCCTTCACTGAGCTTTTACTACAGGGCCAGCTGGGCAATAAAGTAGTGCCAACAAGACAGTTTGCCAATAACGGATTAAGAGCTCCGGCTCTTAGCAAAATAGGGAATTAAGTGCAAAGTACTGTCTGATGTGTGACAGGGGATGAGGGGAACAATTCCCCCATTTTTGGTTAAGAACGAACACCATTGCTAAGTAGACCGTTGTGGATCTAGCATGAAAATATACAATCATAAGATACGGTTCGGCCACTGTGAAGAAATAAAGGGGTTAACAATCAAAAGCAAGACTTCATAAAAATAAATAATTTTGTAATGGGTGTTTATTGTAACACCAACGTTGAGCTCCATACTGTGTTGTAGAATTGCAAATATATTCATTGAGCCTACATTACTTTATCTGACTTGCATTTTACAGAGACTGACCGCACCTGAAACTTTGAGAATCGGAGGGGAAAACAGCAGTTGACAGCAAGGAATCTATCAATTATCAATCTACAATTAACATGTGATGTATTGTGTGTTAAATCTGCACAAGGTAATTTAAAAAAGCCGTCTTTTTTTAAAAGTATGGGTCACTGCAACCACAAAAGTTTTCACTTTTCAGGATGTTTTTCTGCAGTAAGTGTCAGAACTACTGCGCGAGCTTAATCATTTCAGAAATTCTTTAAACTTCCTTCATTACTGCCACACACACACACACACACACACACACACACACACACACACACACACACACACACACACACACACACACACAATGACTAGTTGATTATATTTAGATCAGTCCGACAACTTTGCAACTTTTGTTTTAAGTAATAGATGGCTTTCATGTAATTTCGTAGGTTAAAATCTGGCACAAAATGGCGAAGATTACACGTTTCACACCGAGTCTGTCCTTTTTCTTTAAAGTTGTCCTTGTGAATATTCCACAAGTGCCAAAGTGCATCCCTTTTAAAAGCTACACGCCTTTCACGCCGTTAATTGAAATTCCACCAGGTCACCGCTAGAATTGAAATAAATTGTTTACAACATCTTCAGGCAAAAGATTTAGTTAATTACAGCCTGGCCCCGGCCTCACGGGGAGCCGCTTTCCCGGTTCATGAGAGAGATTCTGAAATAGGTAAATTGGAAAACGCACAACAGGGACACCGCAGTTTATCCGCTTTAAGCCAACATTTTTATTCAGTGCCGAGTCATCCCCGTCGCCGCTGACGTCTGTGATGAGTTTTAAAAGGCCTGTGAGGCTGCGTGTGTGTGTGTGTGTGTGTACGTAGACACCTTTTATTCTATGAGTCTTCATACACACAGAAAGGTATATTCAGAAATATCATCAAACTATTCATCAAAAAAACAATTATCTTCCAATTTGGAACTGCGCAGCCCGTTCACTTTGTTTCAGATGCACTTGGCTCGAGGGTATTTGGTGATGCTGAGCACAAGATTAATTAATAAGATATCACACCCTTGCCACTTTAGACAATTTCCAAAAAAGATTCTATCTGCTATGAATCCAACATCAACATGTTCACATATATAATGAGTCTACTAATTAACTGAGATGATAGCATACACCATATTGTGACTGTTCCATGTTTTGCCCGGCAGTGCAAACTTATTTATTTCAGTTATTATTTATTTATTTAAGCTGTTCACGTATTTTCTCCCACGGGAGCCATGTGAAGCCTTTGCCGGATTCCTATCTTTCCTCCTCCCAGAGAACGTGGAAGGTTTCTGATGAACTTGAAGTTTCATCTGATGAAGAAACTGTATTTTAGGCTGTGCTTTTGTCCGAAATTGACTCTCGCAGTTGAACTGTGTCAAGTATACAGAGTATAATGGTTTAAAATGAATTAAAAATGCGAATAAAGTAGCAGTTACCTACAGTGTTGATTTAAGATTCAAAGAATCCTATGAAGAATACAAAGGACACAACATCAGTGTCCTCGGCATTGTTACAGCCCTATTTATTTTAAAAGGAAACAACTATTATTGGACCCGTGTTGCATTCTGGGTAGAGAACAAACACGCAATCCATCAAGAGCAACGTATAACAACCTGAGAACTATTTATGAACCAAGAGGACAACATGTCTATGTATTTTCTTAACCTTGAGCCGTAACAACAATCATAACAATCTCCATTCAGGAGCTTTTGCATACATACATACATACATACATGACCTTCATTGCCACATGGCTACTTGCTTTTACAGAGCTCCAAATAGGTTGTAAAAAAAATCAATTAATATAATAAACAATTTAAGGACGCCTAATTTGCAAAATCTTACCTAATAAAACGCAATCATAGATGGAACTAACAACCTGCCTGTGACAAGCTTTTACACTCAATGGTATTGAAACTTCTGGATGTGTATTAAAAAAAATATCAGATTGAAGCAGTAGCCGCAGACCCCAAACTAATTCCTCTTTCAAATGGCTCACATTAATTACATTTCTTAAGACCCCAGAGGCCTTAAATGTCATCAACATTTCCATACCTGAAATGTCACCTGGTGTGTGTGTGTGTGTGTGTGTGTGTGTGGGTGTGGGTGTTCGCTGCCGGGCAAGAACATAATTTCATTTGAGGTAACTACAGGTTTAAAGATGTGGCGCATTGTGCACTTTAATAAAGCATCAGTTTTGAATGCTGAATACTAGTTCCATGTGCTCTGATGTGTTTCAACGCACAACAAGAAGTGGCTTGTAAAGATAGAACGGGCTGTTGTTACTCCGAATAACGCACAAACTTGGCCTCACGTAGACGGATGTGCAACCGAGGAGCTCGTAAATCGGACGTTCTTTCACATTCCGAGGGGGAAATGGCGGGAGACTGAGTGACTGAAGAAAATGGTGTTTTTATAATCTTGAGGAATTCCAACACATCTGGTGTTAAGTAAAAGGCTATTCACGCCTATCCAGAACGCTGGTGTCGTCTTCCCACCTCGCTGGGAAGCTCCATCCGTCATCAATGGAATAATAGCAGGCGGCGAACACAGTGACCAGCTTGCCAGAAATGGCATCTCTTTCAAATATTTGGTTTCGTGTTTGGCTCTAATATATTCTAATACTTATACTACTACACTTCCAATTTTAAAATGAACAAATTAGCCATTTGCTCTGTTGACTTTTCTTTTCTTACTAAATTGTTATTATTGAGCTTTGCAGTGTGAGCCGAAATAATTATAATTGTTTGATGTACATTCAATAGACGCACAAGAATATTTATTGTATATATTGTAAGAACAAATCTTACTTTGAAGAGGTTAAGAAGGCGATCCTAGGACGGGAAGGGGATTCAATCTTGAAGGGGCAAAGGTTTTTTTTCGGGTCGTAGAGGTTTGAAAGATTCTGATATAACGTGAAAAAGGCAATAGGTCCACGAACGGGTGTGAGGGCTTTCCCTCGGGGACAGACTCGAGATGGAGGTTAAGAGGTCTGCGGGGCGGATAGAGCAGGTCAATGGGAGGAGCAAAGAGATCCTCTCTTCCTCAGAGGGCAAATTGCCTTTTGCTGCAGTCTAGTCTATTAAATCTGGCCATCATCTCACAACTAGTAATCCCGCCAATCGACTGGAACCCTTCAATCACGCCAGATCCGCACCGGCTCTCTGCAACCTCCCCATGATAGGGGGCGGCTCGCCACCATTTCTTTTCCTCAGTGCCGTTGTTATTTGTGTTGAGCCACGGAGGTCTTCGTTCCAGTCGTTAGTTGTTATGAAATCCAAATAGCAAATTCAATTTATAAGCGAGCGTGTGTCACGGCGGCGCTGTCGAGGATTTGAAAGAGCGAGTGATGTAATATTGCATTTCTTGTAGTATTTGTTCATGATACTTGAAAGACAACATCCAACAGCAGGCTGTAAGTGAAATATGCTCATGTGTCAATACATAAGTCTTCTCTACCCAAACAGTGTCAGCTCACCTCTCCCTGTTTGAACATGAAAACGAGTATGTCAGGTATTTAGTCCAGATTCTATATGAACGTGTCAGAGGTTCTTGGAATCATCCCTTTTTTGGAATAAGTCACTTGAATATCCTTCAAGGCCACCAACCAAATATTTACCTAGATATCTCCGTACAAAACTGATAACCAGCTGGTGCAGAACAGATCACAAAGTGCAGTAGGCTTCATCCTTTGGACACCAAAAACAAATGGCGAGTCATTCGACGGCCGTCGAGATAATGCGCCTGGACCAGAGTGGCGGCGGGACGGCGTGACAGATGGGCTGACCAAAATGTCCGTCCTAAGAGCCGCAGTTTAAAAGCAGAATGGCTTTCCTCACAACCTTTGTGTTTTAAAGTCAACAGCTGATCTTTTTCGTTGCTAAAGAGAAATGGATCGATCCTCAAATGACAATTAGTCAAATCTGCTAACTGACGCAGGGGGCTTATGGCAAGAGACGGCGAGCGATTTCTTGCCTAACGGTGCATACAGCCATACAGTCATAGGGCTTTCATTTCTGTAAGGAAATAGACCTCAACCGAAGTCCGTCCAATATCCTCCGTGACAATAATTACTGGCCGTTTCTGAGGTTTGTGGGCAAATGAGAAGTATCCTGAGTGGGTCTCTGCACCAAAGCATACGCTAACTGCAGCCCTGTTTGGCTAGAGAGCTCATCGTGGAAATGTTACCCAGCAGGCAGGCGGATGGAAATCAATGTAGTTCATGTTGAGATGTTGTGAGTGTTGCCCTGAACAGCCATAACTCACACTGACGAATGTCCAGCAGTACAGACTTGAATATTTCGTTGCAGAGTGGTCATTTTTGCTGACACATTAACCAATTTATCTACCCTTACACCCAATTCAGTTTGGCAATTTTATACCCTTTTAAAAGGAAAATCAGCTTGTGTTTTTATCATCTTTCAGTAAAAGTGCAAGAATTGTTCTAATGGCTTTTGCGTTGATTGTATTTTATGCGCTTAATGGGCCACATCGCAGAGTTTTACTGGCAACAAATTGACCTTTATGGGGGTTGGTTTGGCAGCGTCGCAGTGGCTTTAGCCACAGAGAAAACGGCACACAACTCATTGCAAAACGTTGTATCTTCTCTTTGCCTTCATACTAATACCGATTAGTGTCTGAACCTCAGAATAAATGTTCAACAAATGTCCAAGATGAAGGCCAGTTGCATTGGATTTGGATTGTGTACTGGTGGGAAAAGTAAAAAATAAATGGTTGAAACACTGAGAGTATTAAAGTATGTGAACGTACTTTGCACCAGGTGTATAACGCATGGGCTACACTATGTACACCTCTTGTAATTAATTATAGAAGACAACAGCCAGAACCTCAAGGGATAAAACGATCTAATATATCAAACCTGAAAGATTGAAAACTACTTTACAGTTGCACTTTAAAGCAAATATTACTTCGGTCTCAGCAGAGATTTATCAGAACAGCCTATACAGATGTTGTGGAACAGTTTTGCCTGGAGTGCAGAAGGTACCACAGAGATTAGCCATCATTACAATTCCTGTCTCGTAGCCTCCTATTTTCCCGGCTTTGGTTTTTGATGTTTCACGCTCAACTCGTTACGCACGTCACCAAACCTGAATAATCAAGTGTGATAGAAATCGAAACACTAACAAGAGCAACATCTGCACGTTCGAATAACTACGCCGCGTTGACGAGAGACAAAATCGACATGGTTTTGTGGACACACACCTGAGCTTGTGTTGGTGTTCATGCATGTGAGTGATCCCGGTGAGAAGGAGAGGGGGGAGGTTTATGAATTAAGTCACCTTTTGTACACGTTTGCACACACACAACTTAATTCACATTGTGCTCAGCTCGTTGGAAATGCACAGCCATCCCGTTAGCTAATTAGTTCACTAAGTCCCATCATAAAGAGCTATCGATCCTCATCCCTGCTGGGAAGGAGTCGGGCAATTTGAATAACGCTTTGTTTCCTCGTGAGCTGCACACGCACACACGCACACGCTCCGATTCAATCGTCCTATCGTCAGGATTTCACTTGCTCCCTCACAACACAGATGACATACGAATATTGTCAGCTGAAAGCTCCTCACTGCACGCAATCTGATTTTGCAGCTTGGTTACAATGGCGTGTGTGTGTGTGTGTGTGTGTGGTGGAGGGAGGGGTGTGTATATTATTTTTCTACCTGTAACAGCCCATTGGTTGCGAGCGTGATCAAAGGGAGACGGGACTCATCTCATGTGCGGAGGAGAGGAAATGGTGGAGAGCCTGATCTGCGAGGCTGCACTGTAATCCTCTGCATGTGGACGCAGCCTCAGCACCATCCGTCTCCCTGAGTCTGTCTCCGTAGCCCCCCATTGGGGGGGGGCTGTGCGCTACCCGATCCGAGTTATGTGGCTGTTATGGGAGGAGGGAAGCCGGATAAGCAAAAAAGAGGGGATGCGTGGAAAGGGAGGGGGGGGGCGGCGGCATCTTCCCCCCCCCCCCCCCCCCACCGGCGATGCCTCTTCTTTATCGCCTTTTGGCGGCCCCTGTCATCTGTTTATTGTTTGTTCATGTGCTTTCGTCTTTATTTTATAGCTCCTGCTCCTGTTGAAATGCTCATCTCTCCGTCATGCCGCCGCCGCCCCCCCCCCCCCCTCCCGCCGCGCCATTCTCCATCGCCTCCCCACCCCTCCTGCTCTCCCCACTGGCACTGATTGCAGATTCCCGGCAACAAGGAAGCGAGTGAGGTAGAATGAAACAACAACAACAACCAAAACGCCTGCATTCAGGCCCTAATCCCTCCATCTAACCCCGGCCAGGCTTTCTCCCTTCTCTTTTTTCCGCCCTAAGTGGATGTATTTCTGTTCCTATTAAACGTGGATGGCTTGATGGACAAATATGCTGTTCATCAGTTTTGTCCTGCTACATTGTGAGTTTCTGTTTTAAGCATGTTTGTCTGGTGCTTTGGGGGTGAAATATATAAAAAGGAATATTCATGGAGTCAATGAGTTAGCTGAGGGCTGCAACTCGAACAGGGTTATATTGCTTTGGACCGACAAAATGAACATTGTTTGAAATGTACATGGTTCTGTTGTTGCAGAACAAAAAAAAAAGCTGATGATTCCCAGTAACCCACTAAACTACGGTAACTACAGGTTGATCGTAGACCACCTGTCCCTTAACCCTTTCCCTCGAAGGTCCAGTTTCACAACCTCTGATTCAGAATATTTCCTGGCACCAGCGTGCGATGGATAGAAAAACCGACATATGGTTGAGATCTCCAGCGAGAACCCCCTCCCTCCCCTCCGCCCCCGCTGGAGAGCAACATAAACAAAAATAATGTGAATGCAGAGGCGCTGGAGATGTGGAGTGCCGACTCAGCGCAGCCTTGTTTAATTACTGTTCACCTGGGCCAAAAGGCCTAATGGAGGACTTGGCTGCGGGCCCAGACAAACAACGTTCCACTTGGCCTCAACTGCTAGAAAATCTTCTGACTCATGCGCTGGGCCTGCCATGTTGTTGTTGTCGTCGTCGGCCCGCGAGCCGCACAGAAAGGCGGGCGACGGGGGAATTCTCGCTAACGACGTCCGCGCATCGGCCCGGGAGCCCAACCGCGATCGGGAAATTCGTAGCTGGAATCCGAAGCCGAAGAAGATGAGCGTGCCGACGGGATGATGGAATGCACAGCTGTAATGAGATGGCCTACCTGTGGTATTTATTCCCATTAAAATGACAAGTGCATCTCTATGTGAACGGCTTAACAATATAACTACATTCTCAATCATTTAGATATTTCTCTCAAAAAGAACGTTGCCATGGTTTTCCTAATATGTCCATTATAGTATTTAATCTGAAGGTATGTTGTTGACAGTGCCCACGCATTCCAGTCTCTCAGCACACAGGCCTCGGTAATTCTAAAGCTTCAAAGAGTCGCGTGTCCACGTGACAGATATGGAACGGAGTCAGCACTGTACTCGCTCTCATTTAGCCCCCGTCTTATTGATTTGTCCCTCTAAAGTCTCGATTGAAATTACAGAGAAGACAGCGGCAGTAAAATACTCGATGGACGAGCTCCCATCAATTACAGAAAAAGATTGCAGAGGGAAAATTGTGCTTGTGAGAGGAATGATTATTTTTCGAACTAGTCCGTAAGGATGGAGGGCGTTCGTCTGTGATGGGGGGGGAAGCACAAGCCCACAAATCGAGATGCCTAAAAACCATGAACGTGTGTGTGAAAGTAGGCAGAGTGACTGTGGCCCCTGGCCAGGTTGACATTACTGTGCAAATGCTGAGGATACAGTACGGCCGGAGCGCCGAGAGGAGGCTGCTTTGTTCGGCTCTCGGTGGGAAGACAGTGGAAGGTAGCACAGTCTGTATTAGAAGACGGATCACCTGTTCCTCCGACGGCTCATTATTCCAAGTCTGCAGCAGACATATAATGTGTCTCCTCACTCCGGCCCACCGTCACCCTGGAAATATATACGTCCATCGCTGCGAAAACAAACAATTATGTTACGAGGACTGATATGACCGAACATTCTCTCTCCACCGTGTACGGCCGGTGAGGGTACTAGACGTGGATTTGATGACTATACCTCGGTATAGGTGGCTCCAACATTTTAGCAACAAAGTCACTGGGTTTTACTGGAAAATAACATGCCAAGATGAACAGCTTCTGCCACGGATCGGCTTGTTAGCATTAACAAAGTAGATGTTTGACTAGATTTTTTGAAAATAGACATAGCAAGTCTATCTGAGTCAAAGAGATTTGAGACCTCAGAATATCTGTGGTGGGAAGCAAGGATCTGTGGTGCATCGGCATCCATTTCAGGGAATTGTTGGTGGAAAACGACCCTTTAAAACGGTGTCCGCCCCACTGAAGCAGGATAAAAGTTACTCTTCTCTCACTGTCTCTTGCCCCTTCACATCTCTCCATTTCTACATCCAGTTTAATCCTGCATTTTCTCCAGATTTTGCTTTCTCACACTTGTCCTCCTAGAAAAGTTCTCTAAAAGCGCCAAAATAGTGTTTGTTTTGTTATTTATATACATTTACAGGCCATTATGTCTTCTGATGATTTTCTCCAACTAGAAGGAAAGCGTGAGACTTTGACAGCAATTAGATTTAATCAAAATGGATAAAAAAATACTTGGAGCAACGGTGCTATTTTTCTTTCCTAATTTTTTGTTTACTCATAAAATGAAAAAGATGAGATACCATACTCCTCCATTAAAGTATGCATATAAATATAACCAGCGTTGATAAATCTTAATCTGTACAATACTATTGGCCCGTCAGCTGTTTGCCAAATGCATTACACTGTGTCAATTTTCGTCCATTATTCACAAATGCATTCAAGTCGATGTCGAACTGATTCACACACACTGATGAGTAAATGTTTGGATGCCGCGTTGCCACGGAATAATTCATCTTATCTGTGTCTGCTAACACAATCCATTCCAGCCTTGTTCCAATTGCGGTTGGCATTCGGCACCACGGAGAACCGTATTATCAAGTTCGCAACACACTTTGCCCCGATACAATATGCAGTGAAAATCAAGTCCATCTCAGGATTGGAAAATCCGCGGCGTCGCCTCCGTTTTTTGCAGTTTGTAGGTCACATCGATGGAGTGATGTAAATATTCTCTGGCACCCTTTAACAACAGAGTGCACATAGCGAAATTGCCATCACACGTCTGTATATAAAATGTATATTATGAGTGCAGGAGCGACACCGTGTGCTCTCTGTTTCCATGCAATCAATAGCCAGTTTGTTTGATGGAAATGATTTCGTATCCTCTTCCTTTCATCTCATGTACAAAACAAGTGTGGTTACTGAACAGATCTGTTGTTGCGCCGTCGTGTACATCATTGTCATTGATCAACTGTCGCATTTCTATTCATTGAAGCCCGTGTATTCCTTCATCGGTTCCTCATTTTTCGGAACTATTCATGAGGTGCTCTTTTGCTGCAATATCCATTCAATAAATTTACATTCTGTAGAAACCTTTCTAGTTTGTTGCTGCCATTGCTGTAGTCCAACATTCCCTGTTTTTGGATTTAAATGCAAAATGGGCGAACATATTAAAATTCAAGACGCAAGTGTAATTCAAACACATTAACAATCCTTCTAACCATTGTATGTTACACTGTGCTCTCCGTGTACACACGGGGTTAAAGTCCTGCCGCTCACTCCGTATCATCTCTTATTACTTCAGGGAGTCAATGCAGAAAACGGAGCGGCACCTCTCGAGCTATCGGATGAAGGGCTGCAGGCGACTGGCAAATTTTTAGCAAGGTAACCAGCTGTGCCCTGATGTTGTCAGAAAGACTACTTGCGCCACAAAATGGAATCCCATGACACGATTGAGGAAGGCACATTGAAGATGTGGTGTTTCAGACTAAACACATCCACCCGTTGCTCTGCAATAGCACCCTGCGTGCCATAACCGCTTCGGCCATGTGCATCTCCGTTAGCTGCCTTCTCCATCCTCGCCATTATCTTTTATTTGTGATCCGTCTTTTTTTTTCTTTCTTTTTTTGTGCACAATTTCTCTGCGTTCGACCTACACGGTCGAAGGCTCTCGCGCTCGGAGGAACGAGCGGGGGCCATTGTGAGCGGCTCCCATTGACCTCCATCCAGCGGGACAAAAGGGTTAAGCGTGCTGCTGTAGTCTAGTAGGTCGGCAGCAAAGCGAGGGTACGCGGCGGGTGCTATGAGCAGCCAGATGGTGCTCGCAGAAGCATCATATTACATCTTTTCACCAAAGGGCTCCGAGGGGAGTGGAGCGAGAAGGGGGAAAGGTGACAAAGGAAGGTACGGACGCCGGTACGGACGCCGGATGTGTGTGTTTTTTCTTCTTCTTAATTCTATCATTTTTACTTCATTTTCCCATTTTGAACCTTTTCAAACATCCCCCACATCTTACGCATTCCGCTGTTTTTGAGTTGGGGACGACATTCGCAACCGCTCCCGTCTGATATTTGGCCTCCTGTCTCGCGTCGGAATCGACACTTAATTGCTTTTGGCTTGGCATCGTTTACATGTTGTTCTCGAGCCGTGCCAACGGGGGCGAGCCCACCTCGCGCACGATTGGTACAAACACTTTGAGGCTTAGGCCGCGGCTGCACGTCCCGCATGCTCGTGCGTTTGTGCATTGCGCGTGTGCACATTTGCCACGAGTGCGCCCTTTCGACACACGTGAGTGAGCCGCCGAGCTGGATGTGCAGCTCTGTTGCGGCGTGCTCATTTGCCCCCTGCGACCAGAGGCGCACCTGCCCTGGGTGACTCGCCGCGGTGAATAACAATGCTGTCGGTCATGTTTACTTACTCAGGCGTCTGTCAGAGACCGAGGAAGCAAGAATGGTTGTTAAAAAAAAACAGCAACTTTGCTTTAAGGGAGTTGCAATGTTTGATATCTGTTGTGAATGAATAATAACTGATTGTGAGAAAGTCCCAAAAAATAGCTCGACACATTTTTTTTAATAAGACACTGCATTTTAACCGGCTTGCACCTGAATGAGAACCGAGACTGTTATAACTTGAATATAATATATAATGTGTGCACGCGAAATACGTTTCAGTCGGCTGTTTGCAGGATGTGCCAATGGCTCCGGTTTTCGAAGTGCTCCCCCCCCCCGCTGTTGTCTCAAGGGAAAACGTTAGTATGTGAAAGTGGACTGCAGTCCGTGGGCTTCCGCCTGCAAAGGGTCATTGCGGGCAACGTGCTGGACTGAGTCAGCCGAGCCCTCAGGTCCTGCCCTGCAAGCTGCGCAGAGGGGCCGTTGTCTGGTTTAATTAAAGTACAACTCTGAACGTGTCGCACGTCGAAATTGCGGCGAATTCGACGCGGCACTGCCTCCGGTCCCCAGCGTACGACACGCACACACACACACACACACACACACACACACACACACACACACACACACACACACACAGACGGTCGGATATTTTTTTTGCCTTTATAGTTTCTAAAAGTGTCACAAAATACATTCTTTTTTTTAAATGTTTTTTAGCCATTCAAGCATGTATACGTGAAGAAAATGAGGTTTCCTCAGCATTCCAAGAACTGCATATATTTCATCAGACATCATCATGCTGCACAGAGAAAAATATAATAGATGCACATTATAATCTAAAAACAGAATACATTTTGAATAGCTCTGGAAAAGCAAAGGAACTGACCTATTCACTGCAATGAGCAGTGCATGATGTAATTACAGATCTGGGGCAGCATTACATGTTGGGATACAATGCAGTCTTTCTGTGTTGCCCCCTCAAGGTAATCACATCCCCCATACAGATGGGATGGCACTCTTTATTGGCCCTCTGTATATTTTTCAAAGGAAGACGGAGAAAGAGCCATGACGAACCGAATCTTAAGTGTACCGATGAAAGACAAAAAAATCAGGGTGCATTTCTTGCTCAAGGCTCCATTCGCATTCTCTCATCCAATTATCATTAATGTGAGCCTTGTGGTTAATCAGCTCCAAAGCTCCACATACCCTCTTTTGGCTCTTTCATTCCGTTCCCTGGCCTTTTTTCTCCTCTCTGTGGCCTTAAGTAGTGCAGAGAGGTCAGGGACTAGAAGAAGCAATTCTCCTCAGGCTATAATTAGTGCCCTGCAGTAAGCAGCAACAAGAACAGGGAAGTAACTCCACAACAACCACGGGAGAGATGGTGGAGATGGTCGAACACAAATGACCAGTTGTTAGAAACAACATGCAATGACGCTCTCATTATGGCGAAAAACAAATTTCCACATGTTCATCAGCTGGAAAAGGAATCGAACAATGGGGGGCTTTACCCTTTGAAAAGTGATTACAAATTAACTTGAGGAAGAGTGGCAAAAATGGAAAAGAGGGACGGTGTAGCACACCCTTGTGTTCTATAATTCTTTTCGGAGGAGATTGCAGAAGTAATTCCACTTGACGGAACAAGGGTCCCTTTTTGGAAGCAATTGGGAAGAGAACCAAAGTCTTATTCAGGGAAGTTAATCCCCGTTAATGGGTTTGTTTAAATTCAATAAGAGGGGAATATGCACAGAATGAATTATGAAAAAAAACGATTAATGAATGCTCCAGCAAGTAATCATTTTCCGGATAAATATGCACATACATATTCATTCTTTTTCTCCGCCAGCCCCCCCACCCCTCCCCTCCTTTTCCACCAAACAATCTGCCTTATTGTTCGCAGTTCCTTACAGGAACTACACCATCCCACAAAGTCACTGACTGAAAAGAACACAACCCCCCCCCCCCCCCCCCCCCTCATGTTTTTTCTCTTTGTTTTAAAGATACTCAATGTAACCTGGGAGGCAACATCAATGTGTTTGATCTCCCGCCAAGCCGGTTTCAGGGGCATCTTGTCATGGGAGAGGGCCCCCTGATAGCGCTGATGACCCGAGTGGGAGGACCCTGAGGCACGAGTGACAGGTGGGGGGACAGAGAGGGACACAGTCTGCCACACCAGGTGACACCTCAGTCTGGCAAAGCCCAGAGAGGGAGGGGGGGGGGGGGAGAGAGGGAGAGGGAGGGAGAGGGAGAGAGCGAGAAGGTGGTTTGGTTTTTGCATTTTCCCCCCAAAACAAATATATTTTACTGTATACCTCCGCTATCTGTATTTCGACCTAGTGCTTAACTCTGGCTGCGGGACTTTAAATTCTTTCTCCACATTAAGTCCACAAGGTCATTTGTATGCATTACATGGCCTCTAGAAACAACCAACACAGGATTTCATTATATTTCCTCTTTGTTCTTTTTTTTTTTTTTTTTTAACAGGTAAATATTTGCACTTTCCCTGTTTGTTCAATTTGGCATTGGCATCTTACGTGTTTACACTGCGCACCCCGGCTCGGCAACCGAAGGTCACGGAGTGGGGCGACAAGTGTGGAGTCATCACGGCATCTGTCTGCGCAACGGTCGCTAATAAAAACGCCGACACACAAAATCAGGATGCAAAAGCCACACTTGGATGTGAACAGACACTCTTGTGGGAGCGCACAACAGCAGCAGCAGCAGCAGCAACCAAGAGACATTTACAAATTGGCTTCTTGGCTTGAACATTGCTTCCGTTCATAATTGTTTCCCCCTGTCATTGGGGCCTCTGCACACTGCCGGTCCCCTGCTAATGCTGTAAGCATGCCAAGCAACTCCAGAGCTGTCTCTGTGTTGAGGCAGCCAAGGAAATCTCCCTCTCTCCCTCCGCAGCTAAAAGCCAATTATTTCCTCGTAGATCAGCAGGACTATTTGACCCGATAATTATTCCTATACGACCTTTTTTACAGGAGGATATTGAAATAACAATGAGAGATGAATGAAAGAGGATAATTCCGCTGTGTGCGTTCGCCGTGGCTTGTCAGCCCGTGGACAAACGAGTGGTGCATTTCCGTGTTATTCCATACAGAAGATCCTGCTAAAACCTCCAATGCTTGTTTTCTAAGTGTGTCTAGAGGGAGTAGATGAGGATAAGTTGTGGCGTGCAGGATTCAGATGCTGTTTGACCATCGTAGAGGCACCTAACTAGAAGGATACAAACACCTTTAGGGCTCCTTTATTAAGTCCAATTCAAATTGCTAATACAGAGCCTTTATTATCTGTGATAAGAGTAAAGCTGAAGCTGAAATAAGTTAAAGTGAAGACTAATCTTCAGAGTTGATTATTAAGCCTCCGCTTCCTTCATCACTGTCGGCAAAAAAAATAAACACTTTTCAACAGAACGTACAGTTTCCTTTGACTCAGTCTCAGAAGGAAAAACACACAAGAGTAACGCGGTGACTTGCATCGTATGTGGGCCACATGAAGGGAGTGGAAGTACACAGCACACGCGAGATGTGCTGCACAGACAGAAGATGAATATAAAGTACTGGGGTAAGAATGTTGTCCTCCCCATGGAAGCAAGGCAACTCATGGATCCAAAAATAGGCAAATTGACATTCGTCACATGCCCCTTGCGCATAGCACTGAGCCCCTACTAACAATTTCCATATTGAAACGGAGTAAGAATATCACCAGTTACAAAAACATCATGGAAATTGGAATCATGCGCATGCGGAGCCTTTCTGTGATGCGGACTTTGACCTACACTATTTGCAGAATGCAGCGGTATGGTCTATTTCCTGAAAAACAAATGCATCCGAAGTGGTTTCAACTCAAACGTATAAAAAGAAATAAGAAATAAGCTAAAAGGGAATCGGCAGTTTAAGGACGTGCAATAAAAAATGTAAAATGAAACAAAGCTGTGTTTGAAGTCTGTAAATGATAAGAAAAAGGCCTTTAACAATTACTTTGTACCCGTGTACTTTGAACTAGGACAACAAAGACGGAAGGAAAGGAGAAGGTCCTAAAATAATCACATGTTCACAAATCTGAATAAGGAATTTGGATTTTTGGCAAAGCTGGGCCTGCACTTAGAGGCTGCTTCTTTTGTCCTAAAACGGCCTGTGCATATTTTAGACAATAGTTACCCCTGAGAAACATAAAAGGGAACGGATGAGAGGGGGAGATAGAAAGAAACATTATCTTTGGCTCAAAATCCCTTTAGTCCTCAAGTAGAAGATGGAAACAGACCAAGAATAGTGTGCCAACTTTTATCATTTTGAGATGTATTACATGTTCTTGGAAATAAAAGACACATTCTTCTTTTTTTTTTTTCATTCAGACTATCTATAATCCATGGGCGCTACAGACTATTTGGATTTAATTTGGGAGTTGGAACAATGTCACGGACCTTCAACAGAACATTTAGATTTAAGGGGAATGAGAAGGAAAGGACTTGGGGTGGATATGATGCTACAGGGTAGCAGCTATGTATTTAAATCAGCAGAACAGACCAGGAATATGAACACCGGTGTGTATGTGTGTGGAAGAGTGTTTTTCATCTCTAAATATTGGCTTTGGGCCGATTGGGGCTACGGTAGAAATTTCAGCCCAAAGCAACAGCCCAAAGTGAATGTATTACTGCATTACCTGAAATAATGAAAGAGGGAAGACAAGTTGAAGTGGCTTTAACATCACCCTCTTTTTTTTCATATTCCTGTGCACATGAGTTAAATGTATTAATAGTTTGAACGACAGAAAACAATTTGTATATACGTTGGTTTTCATCTGTATTCAAGGTTACAAATCCGTTGCTGGATCGCATGGATAGATGATATGAAACCATCTGACCCCAAGAGCAATACTCCCACAACCGCGGCAATGAAGACAAATGATAACTCTTACCCCCTCCGTGTAGTCCGTGGACCAGTTTGGTGATTACTCTCACAGCAGCGCGGCAGCAACAGCGAGGATGCATTTAGCCCAGCATTTCAATTAATTATTGGCAAAGTATAACTTGTAATTCACCAATTAGAATAGAGGCCGGTTTGACTCAATATTTCACAGCTAAATAGAGACTTGAGATGCAAAATCATGCATCCCCGTCTTTATTTCTTTCTTTTCTCAAATCAATTCCTTCCAGATGATGGGAGAGGATTATTGAGGAGTTTCATTTCCACAGTTTTTTTTTTTCCTTTTTCCAATTTCAATCTCAAACTCTTTTGATTACAGGTTTGTGCATCTGCAGCCGTCTCACCAGCGACGTTTAAACATACTAAACTGTCTTTTTCCTGGTTGATTAAGAATAAATCTCAATAATTGTAAGGTTTAGTTCAGATAATAGAATTATCCATTCACATCCCCTAGTCTTGCCCATGCAACTCCACCACTGATGTAGTGCAGTGAAATCATCTCACCCGATGAGGACGTAACGTTTAATAAAGTATTTTCAGAAACGTCAACTTGGCGTGCGGCCGCCTTTTTTCAGGGGGCCATTTGTGCACCATCATAAATCGTCAGACACCTACGTCAGCAAAATACATAGTCATAAACTGTGGGAAGTATAACAGATCACCACTAAAAGTCATCAGCAGCCTCATAAATATAACTGAAGTTCAGATGAGGGGAGAGGAGGCTAGAGGGAGGAGCGGCAGGCCCTAAATGTGATGAAGGTGGTGTGATGGGTGGATTGCTGAGCATTGGAATCACAGTGAATTCTGTACCATTTGTAGACACATGGTTAATACGTATGAAGCAGTAAACGTAACTAATAATGTGTTACCGTATACAAATGTGAGGGCACGGTTTGAATGCATGCATGACTATGTTAACACTTTGATGCTTCTCATAATTGAAGGTTAGCACCAAGCACCAGCTGGGGCTGATGGGAATATCTGTGAAAGTGACAAATATTATTATTTTTATAATCCGAAAGGACAAGATGAATGTGTGCACCGCAAGTCAATGCGAGCGTTTCAAAGACTGTACGAGACATTATTGTCCCATATGAATGAAACTCTGACCCGCTAGTGGATCACCGACATCATTTCACCAACATTTATTCCATCAATTGTTAAGCGATTTCAGTCGCGACTGCGCTGAACATACGCGCACTTTGACTCTGCCTCGAGCCTTTCTGCCATTGTGCAGAAAAGCAAGCAAGCAAACAAACAAAAAAAAAGAAAATCAGACAAGATTTTTGCAGGAAAAGTTGTTAAATCAATACTTTTTAATAAACTTTCTTCAAGCACTCATAGTCCTTTGGTTCGCTCACCTTAAGCAATAGTCCAGGCTTGATCTTCATAACCAAAAATGTGTCGCCACCGAGGGCCTGTTTGGCCTGTCAAGTGGTTACTAGTGAGATGCTAAACCCCTACCTGCCCTCTCACGGCGCGATAACAATGTCCACTAAATGCCAAGTGTAAATGTAAATGTGTATGCAGCTGATTTAAGGACACAATTAGGCACAGGGCAGCCTATTAAGACATATTTTAGATGGCTAATGGGAAACCGATGCAGGACCTACACTGCCCTGAATGCTAAACAAATGTTGTTTTTTTCTTCGGTGGTTTAATCTCCCAGCAGTGCTGCCTGACACGAACGGCATGTATGGAGATGGGTATTTTTTGCCTCAATCAGTCCTCCTTAGCCCCAACTCTCCTGCCCGAATATCGGCTGCGGCTTGATGGATGGCTTAATTAGAGCCCTGCATCCATAGTTGAATCACTTTCTAGGAATGAGCAAGCTGTCAACACTGCGAAGCGGATCAATCCTCCCGGCCGAGCTTATTCCAACATTAGTCGCTCCATTCCAGTCCAATTGTTTGATGGAGCCCCCTGCATGGATCGGGGTAAGGTGATTTTATTTTTTAAAGGAATTTGAACCTCAAACAAAACGATGAAAAATCCAAATGGATTCAGATCAAGATCTCATCAAGCCATTCGCCGTGTCAGGTCTACAGCACAGGCGTACACTAAAGACCTGAACCGTGTTGTTTGCACATCAATCATTGGAATGGTCAGGTGTGGTAATATGTACCATTGCCTGATTGTCACAGGATGAGTGGCCCTGGGGTGGTGGGTGCTGGGGGGGGTTGGTTTGCTCTACGGGTTCGGACAAGCGGTACTGTGTGCAGCGGTGGCAGGCGTTCAAGCTGGCTGTGCCCTCAGGGGATTGGTGGCTGGGTGGGGTTGGAAGGGGGCATTGCAGCAGATGTTTCCTGTCCAAGTTACAGGGGAGGGCGGGGTGGTGGGGAAGGGAGGAGGGGGGGGAGGGGGAGGGCGGCGGAATGAGAATGAGAGACGAGCGGACCGGTGACCTCTCCTCCCCTCTTGCTCACACCTCCCTCTCCCGACATGTGTCAGTCAGCGGCGGGTCAATATGGTGGCCCAGCGCGCCTGCCGACCCGCCATGTGTGTTTCTGAGGCGGGGACTGGCAGCGGCGCGCGCCGGCACGAGTCATTTCGGCCCCCCTCCACCTGCCAAGTGTGTCCAGGGCAACTGGACTAAAGGAAACCTTGCTTTTATTTCTGTACGTATACTCTGCCTGCAGTTGTGCATTCAACACTGTCAAGCGGGTACGAAGCCAAACCAAAAAGCACATATGGAGACACACACACACACACGCAATTGTACCCTATTTTCCCCTCACACTGACAAACATTCCTTCCCTCTCGTGCCACGGCTACGCACTCGCATCCACCCACAAACGCACATCACCCAGCCACTGCAGTTTATCCCATTTGTAACACATGGCTGGCCACCGTACAGCTATGACCAAAGGGGAACGCGACGGAGCCAGGCCGAGAGAAAGGGGGCGTCGGGGGTTGCGTCGGCCCGGATGGAGGGGCGGCTGGTGGACTGGAGCAGCGTTTGGCCCGGGTCTGGTTGGCTGTAATTGGTGTCCACTCTTCCAGAAGCCCCGCAGCGATGGCGGACAGGATGACTCTCGCCGCATTTTCCCTGCCATCCATATAATGTGTGCGTGTGTGTGTGTGTGTGTGTGTGTGTGTGTGTGTGGATGCATGATTGAATGGAAGCACGCACATTTAGGGGGCTTACAACTGGTGACAGAGACACTGACAATGTCCATAGGGGGTGTGTGAGTGGGCAGCCAAGGGGTAAGTGTTACGATAAACAGATGTAGCATCTCGTTTGATCACATTATAACCAACCAACATTATCTAATGCTTCGCCGTGTCCCGTGCAAACCCTTTTTTAACGATACGGTCATAGGTGAAGATTTATTCAAGGGGCAAGGTCGAAGCGGCTTTGAATTCAAATACAAAAGCCTGCTTCTGAGTGAATGAGACAAAAGCGCCATAATAAAAATGATGACCGTAACAGTAATATCTTCAGTCATTGGCGACACCCATCCAGTTGTTACAGACTAGTGATCAGTGACGCGCGTCGGTCGACTAACAGCATTTTATTGTTGCAGCAGACAAACATGCGTCAAGTTTCGTAAACATGCATTTAAATTATTGTTTTTTAACCAACAAACAAGTAGTAGTGAGCAATTGGCAGCGAGCAGTCCACTGATGGAGAGCATGAGTACCCTTTGTTTCATCCCCCTCTTGGTATTGACATTTTAAAACAGCTTTTTCTGAAGTTGGAAAATCTTCGGTTATAATAATAACAATATCATGTATATAATAATATCTGTTAATTTTGTAAATTGACGCTATAGTCTGATTCCTCTTTATCTTAGCTTCTGTCTCTCGTTCTCGCTCACTCCCACTCACTCTCTCTCTCTCTCTCTCTCTCTCTCTCTCTCTCATCACCGAGAGGTGATACCCTTGGCCGACAACTCCCCTATGAGTGGTAGAACAAAAGCCAGAGTTGGAAGCAAAGAGTAAAGGCTAAGTGGAATGAATGCCAAGAGGAGTTAGTTGAAACCTTTTGGCCTCACAAAGCTGGGAGGGCTGAGGAGGGATCACACCACCAGCCTGCAGTAGCGGGACGTAGGGAAAAATAAAAGACGGATATTTTCAGGTATGACGGAGGACAAAAGGCGAGTTGTGCTCTAAAATCAATACTTTAGTATACTTAGAAATAAGTACATGAATGTGCAGAATTTCACGTAGTCCTTCGTAGTATTGATGATATTTGAAAGCATCCCAATATCAACGAAGCTGCTGCCCCGCCGCAAATAATGAATCTGTTATTCTAGCAGTATCAACTTATTGGTTGCTGTGGTCCATCATTCAGGAACAATTACACATTCTAAGTGCCTACATATTAAATCATTTGAGATCTTGAATTGCTAATAATTTGTGCAAATATGTCAGCCGGCTCTGTAGATATGCATCGTAAAAGTGCGGCGGCGCGCAAACACGAATGGCATCAAAGACCTCATAACAGTATTTCCAATTAATTACCAGACTTGATCACGCTTTCCCGCTATTCTGCTCCAGGCGAGCTGTGCGCGCGGCAGCTGAAGAGAAATTCCAATTATTTCTCTTTATTAGTGTTTATACATTGCTGTGACACACATGAACGCACAGTGCAGAAATGACGCCACCAGTCCAAATAACCCGATTTAATATTTTGTGGGATACAACATTGTTTGGGTGGAAGCTGAGGTAGAGTCACCGTATCAGCCGTAACTGTCAGTAGTGATGAGGGACATGTCATTTTATAGGGTGGCAATATGTGATTAATCAGCTCTTTAGAGACTCAAATGTATTGCAAAGGGCCTTTCAGATGCACTGATGCAACACAGTGTCTTGGGCTTTTGTTTCCTTCCCTTCGCTTACTAGTTTATGGCTGACTTTAAAGCACGGCTTGTCATAAATAATACATCTTTTTAACGATTGATAACATCTTATATATCCAATGGGGAGATATCTTAATGGTAGGAAGTGAAATACATTTTAGTCCAGTGTTCTGAAGGGCAATTGCTTCTTTCTTGGAACTGGAGAATGGATGCGGAGAATGTCAATAATGTCAGCGTATGGAGGCATTTCAAAGCTGTCTTGGACTGACATCATCTGTGAAAGAATACATAATGAGGTCATGGCATCCGCGAAGTTAAATGTTCTTTTTAAAGTGTTGTTTTAGTGAAAATACTTCAAATCCCCATCGTAATGATGCATACCTTTTTTTTGTTCTCACTGAATGAGTGAGTATTATGAAAGGTTTTCGCTTGCTAATTGTTTTAACTGCGAATTATCACCCAGCTCGGCAGCTTTACAGACGAGAGTTCAGCCTCGTTTAGCTCATCGTTTGTTTTTATGGCCCCCATATTTATTGTACGGTTTAATCTCACTGCTATTACAAAGCTTGTTTTAGCAGCAGGAAACCGTTTTCAGCAAACCCTGACTGAAAAATGCCCGTGTGCTGCCTGCCCATCGGCAAGAAAGAAAGTCCAAAATGTAGCAGCCAAAGAGACAACTGCTTAAGACGGGACATAAAAGGACAGAGAATATCGGACTTGCACTAACTGAAATATCACGACAAAATACGATAAAAGCCCTTGCTGCTTCCCTAATGCCGGGCTGATATTTCCCCACTTACAGATTGCCCTTTTAGCAGATTATCTTTCTCAATAGTGAATCGATTTCAAAAACTGGTTGTCCTTATTAGTCACTTCAACACAATAACAATGCAAAAATAGCTTGAAAAATAAATGAAAAAAGCACTGCGGCCAACATTTCACTGCATGGTGTCCGTTTGGCGGTGTGAATGCACAGAGACCCCCCCGGGGTGTGTGTGGCCCTCTTCCCAATGAGACCTCAATGCCGAGCTCCACCAATGGAATCACACGCAGGTGTGAACCGATGGGTGGTGGGTTTTTTGGAGTCATTTTCACTGGAATCGGTCTGTGAGCATTTTGAGTAGGTCCAACGCTTCCTATTGTTACAGTGGGAGGGTGCGGGTCCCAACTGGAATAACTGCAATGTAACAATAAAAAGCATATATTTTTTTCCTCCCTCTAAACTATTCCCCAAACTTATACCAATATCAAACTTTTATATTATCAACTGTGTTTTTTTTTTTAATTTTCTGTTTTCAGAAAAGATAGTTCCTTCTTTTGGAGCTTATTAGATCTTTAGAGAAAAGACAATTGCTACTAAGGGAAACTCATCAGGCAATCCGGTGCCGGGCACGAAGCGTCCTGTTCGGGTAAAACAGGCCAGTGAAACTTTCTTAATGAAAAAATGGCTTGACACTTTTATTTAAGGTTAATGAAAAAAATAGGTAGTTGACCATAGATGTATGTCTGCCCCCCACACCTACCCCTCCTCTACTCAGTGTGCCTGGTCTGCCCTGTGAGATTTAGGTCAGTTTATATCTATTGACCCTACAGGCTCAGTCAGTGTAAGCCTGAGGACTACGACAGATGCCGTGTAGTGGCAGGCTGAAAAAAAACATATATGTATGTTCCCTTAAATAAAATTAAAAGGATAGCTGAGAAGCAAGCGTGTCTAAAAAATGCCTAAAAATGTATCTTTTGAGTTGCTGTCTGTCATTTGACTTTTGTTAAATGTGAATGTACAAGTCTGGATACGCAGACGCTGAACACAAAGTAATAGAGCGAATAAGCGGCCAGGTCACAGTGTCTACTTTCAATTTTGAACGATTTACCACCAGCAAGCAATCTCGTCAATGCTGAACTCAAAGGGGAAAATATTCCCAAGGAGATTTCAAAACTGTACATTCTTTTCAATTTAATTTCCTCCGTTGCACCTTAACAGAGCGGTGGTTTCCAGACTGTTCATAAAAGGCTTCATAAAGAGTTTGCTAAGAGCTTCATTTGACCTTCACAAAATGGCGAACAATGGTCAGCAAATGTCCATTGCTGAGTAAACGGACGTGGGGACAGGCACGATGTTTAGGGGTTCTTGTTAGTCACCAGTGCCAGATGAATACCAAGTTATCGGTCGTTTTTGCCAGAAGCACCTTGCTCGCTGCGGCACAGAGCTTCTAGGCCAAATATTTTTTGAAAAGACGTGCAGACTGGTTTGGCTTTATCACTCTTTGAAGTTCCAGGTCTTAAGAAATATCTACCATATTCCCAGCTGGAGAATAGGAACTATCCCTGCTACATGTCAATAAGCAGAAGGTTGCTACTTTTTTTATAGATGCTGGCGATCGAAGAATCAATTCTCGCTATAATAAATCAGTTTTTTGAAGTGGAAAGGTAATTTAATCAATTTGACCCAATTTAAAACTTACCTCCCATTCAACAATAGACGTTGATCATAGCCCTGAGGTCTTCAAAATATCCTCAGAATTGTTGTAGGAGATGAAGACAAGAGATACTACCAGCTGAAACCCAACAGCCATTTTTCAACAACAAGAGTAAATCTCAGTAAACTTCAATGAAGCCTCACATTGGTAAACAAAAACAAAAAAGGTGTCGACACACTCGGGCCATGTTTCGAGATGTGACAAACCCACCCGAGGATTGTTCACACGTAAAAGCAGCTCATATGCCTGTGTTTTATTTTGCATTAGGAGACGTTTCGGCGTCATTGTGGCTTTTGCCCTCCTTTGGCACACAACGGCGCTCGCGCATCTCATTGTTGTTATTGCTCGGCCGAGTGGGATGGCACCGTATCGCCTACAGCTGGGTCCCTCCGCACTGTTAATTCAGTTATGTGGCTGGCCTGCGAAAGCAACGGGACTTAATTAAACGTCTCACCTAGAGCAGTGGAGGATCACGTTGCCACTAAATCCGGTTTGAGGTAATGCCGCACTTTATTGTGACGATCAGTGCGTCCCCGGGGGTTCAATTACAGCTGAATCTAATTGAAGGGGAACCGTACAACAATGCCACCCTCCCCCCAACTCGCCCTCACCTGTCCCTTTGCCTTTTTGTTCTTCATAATCAAAGTCTCCGGCATTTTAACTATGGTCGGATTACCTTGGGAAGTCTCTTGCGAAAGTCTTTTGTCGACTGGAGATGAACAGCTGGTGGCAGAGGTCCACAAACTCATTACCTGAGTTTAAAGCAGAATTGCCTTTTCAAAAGAGTGTAATACCCTCCATAAATTGTCCTTCTATTATGTCAATTAATTCACTAAAGCCGTAATGGACTTCTTTTGCTGATTAGTCAAACAAGACTTGCAGATGTTACATTTTGGTTATTGAGCTGTCCCGAAAATTAATTTGATATTTGCTAATTGGCTGGCAATCTTTCAGAATCGCGGGCAGTTTCCATAGCAACACAGTTGAAGTGTTGCGGACAAGACAAATGGCATGACAGATAATATGTTAAGGAGAAGAAACTCCTGGTTGGTTTGGGTTATTAGAGAAACACTACGCGACAACCACAAAAAGAGCCCATGGAGAGACGTGAATACAAAGAAAAATGTAGAAGAGAAATATTCTGGCAGATTTGACCCTCTTAGCGATAGTGCCATAGAAGAATTTAATACGCAGAACCAATAAAAAGCCCCTTATTTTAGTTCTTCAAAAGTTTGGCAAATAATAAAATTGTATTACATATTTTAGTTATTAAATAAATGCTTAGAAAGTATTAATGAACCAAATTATATTTGGGAATTTAACACCTACTCTAGGCATTTGGCTTCATGAGCCCTGGAGGCTTTTAAGTGCATTTTTGCTCATAATTAATACATCAAATGCTGACTCGTCACATCTGCACCTAATGCTTCTGAATACCTCATTAAATTCTGATCTAGTTTCTCTAGTTTTCTTCCTGGGTAAATAAAAAGCTTTTACTTGTGTGTTTTGTTGACTCTATCCGCACTGATGTACCATCATGTTGTACATTTTAGTATAAAAGTGAAACACAAGGTCAGAATCCCACCTCTCAGTCCTGAACTTATAAATAATAATACATCTGAAACCCTTTGTGTTGTTGTCCCTTGGAGAGAAGTTTATTCATGCGCTCTCTGCAGCGATTCCAGTCATTTCCTTTTCAATTCATCCAGCTTAAATCGGTGAAGTTGAAGGCGCTGGGAGTCCGGCTGTGTTAGTCGCGACCGTTCCGTCTTTTTAGTCGCCTACCTGTGTGTAAAGGTGCACACTGTATTTTCCACATAATTGCATCTTTGTACCAAAACATTCATTTCAAGGTTATTAACAGGAAATGCGGCCTTCTATTTGTGCTTCCGTACAGAAGGAGGAAACACCAGCTGGCTCGGTATTGGCGTTGGGTGAACATTTGTTGCCGTTACAATTACATCACTAACTTGGACTGCATGTACACTCACGCATCTAAATAAAGCAATGAATGCTGCACAGCCGGGTTAGAGAGCAGTTAAACGCACTACATGGAGTTATCTTCCTCTTTGTCTACCTGTAGAGATAATCTGGATTGACGGGTCCTGCTCAGCAAATCCCTCCACTCAAACATGCCTTCTCATCCACACATTACCCCCATTTAAGGCCATATCAAGTTAAATATACAAACATACACCGCAGTGCTGGATAGATAGGAGGGAACCTAATGAGACAAAACATTGACATCGTAACATCTCCCTCCCTGGAGACTGATACGAGATTGAACGTGGTTAATAAAAGACCTTCAATTAATTGTCGTCTTGCCTTTTTTCGCTGGGATCTCTCAGACTGCGGTGTGATTTTGAAAAGGAAACAAAAGGTGCAGAAGAAAAGGAGAACAGATATCCTCTTTTGATTGAGAAACAAGATTTAATCCTTTTGTTTTTGCAAGACAAACCCAGTTTAGGATTCCAAATTGAATTTCTGTTTCTGGCAGTCAGATAAAACACTAGCAAACATTTTTCATTTCTATTTTCCTTTCTGTAAAAAAAATGCTTCATTCCAAAACCTTTCAAGTATTTAGTGTTACTTCCTTGTAACGGTATTGTTCTGTGATGGTCGGGAGTTTACTCCTAACCAGATGTCTGTGTATATATATGTGTGCGTATATATACACATGCACTGGGGCTTTTGTTGTCTTCCTTTTTTCGAGTCCCCAGTAGACTAATATTAAACACTCCACTTGTGGATACCGCTTTAGCTCATCAAAAGCCCGGTCACACAGTTTCTGGTTACCCCCCCCCCCCCCCCCCCCCTCCAGGCTCCTCCGCCAGGGAGTAAACTGTGTGCTGAATAACAAAACATGAAGAGTTAATGGAGTTCAGATGCTGGTCTTTCCTTGTCCTTCTCCACCTCTCACCTACAGCACTTGGGTGGATTTCCAGGTCACTGTATGCGAACGACTCGCCGGGTTCGGATGAGGGGGGGACCCAACCTCCTCTGTCGTTTCTCGTTCCTCGAGTGTTATTCGCCGCACGTCGTCTGCCGAGCGAAACCGCATAAACCGGGGAAAAAAAGAAAAAAGTGGACCATTCATCGACAGATTTGGTTGTGCCAGATCACGTAGTAACTTCAGTAAGTCGTACCCTACTTTTTAACTAAGGAACTCCATCTGTCCAACACGAGACGCGCTCCGTTCGGTTCGGCACTGTAGGCCGACTTGCAGCCCAGCGAGAGAGGTCCTTCTGTGGGCTGGGGAAGGCAGACGCAAGGACACTCAGCAGATGGACCCCACTTTGGCGCCGCGACAGGGTTACTGTTGGTTGGGGCGGAGGAGGGGGGGCGGGGAGGTCCAGCAGGCTGGAAGACCCCACCAGTCTCTGGCACCGGCCACCTTCTCACACACACACCCACACAACCCACGCACACTTGCGGTCCCTTGTCTTGGTGACAAAAGTGAGAAACTTCACACTCGATCTCAGCGGATGCGGGACAGGTGGTGAGGAGGATGGAGGGAGGCGAGAAGAGGAGAGAGGAGGCAGGAGCAGGGGAAAAAAGAAAAAAAGCGTCTTGGCGGAGACATAAAGTTGGCCGGGCGCAAACCGTTCTCTATCCCCCCCCCCGATGACGGTTTGGACGACCTGGCGAGGGCTCAGCTCGCTCCCCAAAGGTGAGAGCAGACGCCGAGGCCAGGTGGGGCAGCGGTGCTGGACTTCAAGTTAGGGCGGAGATTCTGTGTGTCATCACCTTGTTGGCTCACGCACAAGTTCGGCATCACGTTGTTCAATTCCAAGTGACTTTTACTTGTTGGAGTTCACTGTCTGGCTTGTTCACCTTCAAGTTGATTCATTTGATAGTTACTTTGTCAATTGCCAGGCGGTGTGAGGAATGGTAAGTATATAATTATTAGAATGTTTGCTGACAGTAATAACTCAACTGGATTAAATGGCTGAAAGCAATGGACAACAATTTGGAATACGGTTTAATCGATAAATAGTTTGAGGATTTGGTTGCAAATGCAGCCTCGTCCCGCCAATGTGATAGAAACAAGTTCCAACTCGACTAAATCAACCAAAGTATTTTTCAAATTGTACGTAAACCTCATGCATGTAGTGATTCCCAATTTAAAATCCCAATAAATTTAGAATATGTATTTTCATATAGAACATATTGGTGTTTCAGAGCTTGTTACATAGTGTGCATTCGGGTAATGCAGACTACTCAGTATAATATTCTTGATTATCAGTATTCTGGTGTGAGCCGTCTGTATTGAGTGAGTTTAAGGAGATAAATATTTCAGGGGGGCCTGGAGGCGTTTACACATTCCGCCCCTTAGTCTGCTCGGTGTTATTCGCTTCCCCTTCCCTCAGTCAAACAACTTGTATTTCACACTCACTTCATCGGGGAGATGACACAACGGGCTAATTCACCTTATCTCCGGCCAGGTTCCCAAATCCAATAAACACAGTTCCCCGTTGCCTTTTGAAGATGTGATTCTCTCTGCAGAGCACGG
Source organism: Gasterosteus aculeatus (assembly GCF_964276395.1). Lineage (NCBI taxonomy): Eukaryota > Metazoa > Chordata > Actinopteri > Perciformes > Gasterosteidae > Gasterosteus > Gasterosteus aculeatus. The sequence goes on along the minus strand of NC_135694.1, from coordinate 4,504,404 downwards.
TCCCGAAGATTGGCTCCGTGCGACAAGCGGAGGCCCCCCCCCCACTGGGGACACAATGGAGGTGTAATCGACAAATTCAGCGGACGCCTGCAGCCGCCGGGGCATCGGAGACGGAGCGTCTGATCTCAGCCCTTTAAAAACCACCTCTTTCTATCCGCCCGCATTGACAACACAACGCTTTCCCCACTTGTTGAGGAATCCTTCGCCATCTTAGAGCCGCTTCCTCCGTACTTTCAAGAAATAGTTTGCTGCAGTCAGATTTGCTCCTGCCGCCCACCCCCGTTTCTTTTTTCACCCACCACCAGCGCCATTACCGCCACCACTCCAAGGTGAAACCCTGATAATTGGTCATAAGGGATGGGGGCTGATATTGCTCTGGCAAAGCCGCTCGGTGTGTCAGTGAACAGGCCATTGATGAAGCCTCTGCCATCTGCCCTGCTTTTTTCGCTCTTCGGCACATTTTGAAGACGATTATCCTCAACTCTCTAATTTATACCGTACTTTTTATTTTTTTTTATCTGTTTTGTGTCGGTGTGGAATTGCAGGTGAAATAATCACCTTCTGATAGCAGTGCAGCTTACCGAGAATCTGGCACATGGTTTATAAATGATTGAAAAGTAATGTTGTTTCTTTTTATTTAGAAAAGAGGACATGTGTGGCTTGCTAATATTTGTATTCCTCCAAGGCTTCTCCTTGCCATTTTACCTTGAGTTATGGGGTTAGCAGGCAACCATATGGACAGTAAACGTGCTTTCTGTCACCGCAAAACTCTTATTTTTTATTTTTTATACTTTACTAGTGCTTTGCGTTCTTAATCACGAGCCCCATTACCATTATCGTTGATGTCGCATTTTGTTTTGGTCGTTAGACTCAGGGGCTTTGCATGATTAAAAATAAAATATATGGCTCGGTGCAATTCGCGGCGTCTGCTGCGCCTGCCGAACCAGCAGTTCTGCCTGCATTGTTATTGCTCTCGTCAAACCCTGCACATGTATATTCCAGACGTTATGCCTCCACTGCAGGATCGCGCTCACATGGCAGTTTTATCACCTGGTTGGTGGAGCGGCACATAAATACTTTATTTGTTCCTTGAGTCAACAGTATTTAAGGCCTTGGAGAGAAGTTGGGTTTTTCAGCAAAGATGATGGTACTGGTCTTGTCGAGTGCCCTCCTACGTATCACATCCGAGACGTTTGATGTGCGGGTAACCGCACCATGAGCAGCGGTCATGTAAAACCTGTCTACAACATCCCGTTGTTTCTTGTTTGGGTATTTTCCGGCATTTCATCAAACTCTTCTTTCTGAAGGGGAGAGACTTCGAACACCATGCAGAGAGTGATTTAGAATATCAAACTCAAACGGAGCGGCCAGAGTGACGGGGTTATTGGATATAAAGTAGACTTGGGGGATGAAGGAAATGTACGCTGAAAATGGGACAGCGAAAGCTGCCTGTTTTCTTGGCAGAAGCGCATCACTGCATTAAAAAGCAGGTTGTACGAGTCTCAAGCCGCCTTCACCATTCCAACGTGATTCAACAGAAGCTGCAGACTATCGCGGGATTTCTTTACACATATTAGTTAATTGGTTGGCATAATGTGTCAGCGCAGCGTAATGCAAAAAAAGGATTCCCTACCTGTAAATTGGGGTGCACTTCAAATTCAATGACAATCATCCACAATGAGAAAAGTTAAGCCAGATTCACTCAACGGCACTAATGACGTGTCATCGCCATTCCATCCATTGTGGAAACGACTTCAGGGGTGAGCCCTCTCAGTCTTCATGAAACTGGTTAATGGCTTGAGTACAGGACCCAGATGAAGTAAGGGAGAAGATACTGAGCTGAGCTCGGCTTTCCTTCAGCATGCAGCCCGTGCCCTTAATATTCCTGCATTTTTAAATGGAGGCCACTCTCCAGGCGAAGACTAGAGGAAAGGCAAACAACCCCTGACAGAAGGCATTTGATATGCTAAAGGCTCCTGATAAATGGTATTTACTTGGCCAGGTGCTTTCCGGCATTTGAATGCAAGAGGGATCAGAGAGAACAACAACAACATCCAGTAAGTGAGAGAAGGGGGTCAAAGGAGCCCAGACGCTCATGGGAAATGTCTAATGCCAAATGCAAATCCCCAAAAACCCATAATATCAGCAATTGATCTCCTGGGTATCTTTTTATATGCTGGAGTAAGGAGCTGCTCCACCACAGTCTGCATTAAAGTTTAAAACGTCATGTTCCCAGACTGTGGCAATAAGAGCCGAGCGTATCCTCCACACTAACAAGTTCCTTTGAGTGACCTTTTGATCGTCATATCTACGCCTTGAGCATGTGTCGTGGGAGTTAATGAAATGAGCGAAGACTGTCTAGTTTCTTCTATGTAACCGAACACATGCCAAAAAAGCCCGGCCTTAAGCCAAACGTCATTTATCTTTCAGCTAAGAGCGGCGTTTCGTCACCCTTTTGGGTACCCTCTGTGACCCCATACTGATCTGCCAATAGAAAATTAACATCCAACACTCGCTTCTCTTGTCTGATTGAAGCAGAGGTTGGGATGCCGGGGCAATTGATCCGGGGCTTATATCAATAGCACAACCCCACGACACTCAGCACTTTTCGGGTAGGAGGCGGCGTCTCTCCGTCGTTGTGTTCGGTCTTGAAAGCTGAGAGGGGGGCGTTTGGATTGCGGCGGTCGGGCTCCTCCGCAGCATAAAAAGATGTATCAGTTTAACATCCCTGTCCGACAGACTACGGACTTTGCTGCGTGTGCGATAGTTGGACATTTTGATCCGGAGATCAATCTCTTGCTGATCGAGGTAGGTAGTGAAAGGGAGACGCAAGACCAGGGTATTGATCATTCTGTCCTTTGCAAGTCCGTCCGTGTATGGACATGTGTTCATACTACACATATTTCTGCCGATGGCCAAGCAACATGGTGGGAAGGGGGGGGGGGGGGGTCTTCAAGCTTATTCGCTGAACCAAGGCTTTATTTGTTGATTTAGCTAGTTTTAAAATGACCTATGGACAAGTAGATAAGCTTTTAACGTACTATTGAATTTTTGTCCCAAGGTGTACACTGCTGCGCATACTCAGACATTGAACCACACAACAAGACAAACATTACAAACAAGTATTACAGCCGACATGTAAGTACACATAGCTGCTGTGTTATCGATCACTTTCACACACCGAGGCCTACTTTGTACCGACTGGGGAATAGGGGTTAATATTAAAGGATTTCTTCCACATTTTGATGTCTGTAGAAGTGTTTAATGTATGATGCAGTCCAAAAAAAAGTCCTACTATGGAGGTGATTTATTTGAAGCGTCCGCTGCTGCACAGCTGTAAAAGTAATGCAGTGTCGTTCTCCGTGATCATTATCCCGCTGAGGGGCCCCCAACTGTGGCAAATAAAGCCCAGGTGATTGTTTCTTTGATCAGGGGTAAGAACAATCATCTGTATACCTTCCCAAAGCCTCAGGCTGGGGCTCAACTTCACTGATCCGACTCACCAGCGGGGGTCTCAGCTCACACAAACCACGTCTTCTCTCCAGCCTGCTGGTGTTGAAGATAGCATGGCCGTTCCATCTGTGACTGCGGCATTGCAGGCATGAGGGGTTGCCTTGGGTGCCAATGGCCTCATTAGTTCCACCACCTACTGGGTGAATCTGGACCATTGCAGCAAGAGGTTTGGGTCCCTTGCAATCCTATAGCTTTATTTATACATTCAGAGTTAGAATCCACCCGTCACACAGCTGAAACTATTGTATTTGTTTTCTGTTAATAACGAAAATTCCTTTTTTGACAATTGACACTCAATGACTTGAGTGTCCATAGTTAATGCGATAGGAAATTAACTAATGCTGTATTACATTAAGGTCCCTACCCTAACATCCCCTAGCGTCTGTTTAGTCACCATGGGGTCGTAACAATGATTAATAAACATCTCACCACCAGTCATATTTCAGTTGACTGATGCTTCATATGACAAAATAATATGAATGAAATCGACTGTCACACACTAACTCAACTGTAAAAAAAATAATTCAACAGAACAAGTATTAATAGGATCTGCCTATTATCAAACAGTGCACGTTGTAAAATCCTTTGAAAAGGCATATTTGGGATCCATTCTTTGGTTCTAATGACGTTCATCATGCTAAAGGATCACAAGCAAATGTGGCCCATATCCAATTTGTCAGCGCTCCCATCACACAAATCTGATTCGTTGAGAGTAGCATGGACAAGTAAAATTCCTTAAATATGGAACCTAAAGCAGAACTTCTCACCCCAGAGAATAATATGGCAGACCCATAGAGAACCGTAGGTTTTCATTGCAGCCAGATAAAGCTCCATGTTTCATTCACTGAATCTTGTACATGTTAAATAAGCAGTTATAAAAATGTGTGAAATGAGTCATTAAGGTGCACGTCATTAAGTCGTTCACTGGGCTCTGGCTGGAATCATGGTACAGATTTTTTCATCTATCAACAATACTATTTATCCGTCCCTTCGAATCTGAAGAAAACCCCATCGGAAATGAGCATTACGCCCCGTAATGTAAACGTAGTCTATGCCCGCTTTATAGAGCAGGCGATGCAAAGCTGTAATGATGACCAAAGTCCCTGATGGGATTTCTAAATTACAAAGGGCATAATCTCACTGTCTTCTGATGATTGGGCATTCGTTTCTACTCATTCTTCATGGCCCAAAGCCAAGTTTCCTTGAACACTTCAACAACACCGAACACATCAGCAAAAGTGCACGCACGCACACACACACACACACACACACACACACACACACACACACACACACACACACGTGTTCCTCAAGGGCACGAACAATAGCAGACGGGTGAGAGGGGTGTTGAGGAGCGTTGTGGCATATTGCTGGCACTAATTTACCAGTAACCGGGGGAAGTGCTGAGTGGACACCGCTCGGCGGCTGATTCCGGGCCGGGAGGAGAGGGGTGGCTGGGGAGGGGGGGGTTGGTGCCCCCTTGGCGACAGACGGACCCCGCCCGAGGCGCTGAGGCAGCGGAAAAGTCTCCCGCGGACACACACTTTCACAGGCGCTCTCTCCTTGGGAGTCCGCGCTCTTGTCTTTCACCCGTTAATCAAGGGAAGGCGTCTGCACGTCGAGGACGTGGACACCCCAGGTGGCAGCTGCAGCTCCTGTCAATACCTGTGGCGTTTCTTTTTTTGTTTTTAATTTTTTGTTAGTTTTTTTTTTTCTTGGCATCTGTCGTCATGCTGCTTGTGCATGTCCATGCTGTATCCGCTCCCCATCCTCCTGCATCAATGACAAGGGCATCCCATAGCGCCAGATGGACCTCCCACCTAGACAACCTAAATCCCCTCCTTAAAAGTTGATTCTGTCACAATTTTCTAAAAAAAACAAATGGCATTGTCCCGTAATAACTTTGCACGAGGACGTTGTGGTCATGCTGTGATTTGACATTACAAAATCTCTCCTCAAATCAAGTACAGCTTGAAGATACAGTAAAGTTCACATAGGACATAATATGTGCACCAAGCTCCAAAAAAGGCTTTTAGCTAAATACATAACTTAGAAAAGCGCCTCATTCTCTGAAAACACAGTCATAAGCACCATGGAGAACAACAGCTAGAGAGCCGGCCCTTCCTGTTTACTACACAGTCTATTGTGTAATTCACGCACTCATATATAATGCATGGAAAGTGGCCCTTTGCATTGAGCTGGAAGGAGATTTACAGAGTTTGGTTATGTCGTCAGCCGAGCCACGGTAAGATAATCAGCAGTGCAATGTCGAACCACTCGCCTCTGCTGTAATTTGCTCTTTAAAGGTTCTGGTAGAAACCAAGTTGTGATCAGCCGAGGGGTGTTTAGTGCGCTTTTATCTGACATTCAGAGTTCTCCGCGTTCTTTTTCATGTGAAAAGATACTACAGATGATGCGGGCACGTAATACTCGTAGATATGTATGTTTGTATGCATTTGCTGTTCTATTTTGTAGCTTAATGCAGGGTGAATGAAGGACAGACTACACCAATCATGAACACGAAAACGACCCAAATGACAACCATAAATACTAGAGTGGAAGTCAAGGGGGGGTAATTCTCCCACTCGCATCTGACAAAACCCAACAATTTCTCCATTTCAATTTGAAGCCGAGGTGATGACCCGACTCTTTATTTCCCCGTTTGTGTCTCATCAGACGAAAAGAAAAAAATGAGATCCTCGCCAAAGCCATCGAGTAAGAATTACCCCCCCCCCCCCTCCTCCTGTTAGCTGATGGTCACATATCCACTGGCTGTTATCGTCACCGTGCTTTGAGTGGCTATTCTCAGCCGATCGGGGATTTAACACCAAGTGCAACAACCATAAACCGTCTGGGTGATTGTCAGGTTGCGGGTAAAAGAAATGATTGTCATCTCAAGCAAGATTTTCAAGGCGTAACTGTGGCATCGTGACAATTACCGTGATGACCCCACTTGGTGTCACACCAGCGCGACGGTCTTTATCTTCTCAGTGTGGCGTCGCGCTCCACGCTGGGCCTTTTAATAGCCGCCGATCCTTGACCACATAGACTCTGCGTACCAATCAATTATTCAAACTGCCACGGCACATTTACGTTGAATATTACGCTAATTGTTGGGAGTTTTCTTCCCGTATTTCTTCTTGCTGAGTTCCGGGGAAGTAGATCCCTGCTGTCACTGTGATGATTAAGTACAATAAGAAAAAACATAAGACACTGTGCAGGCAGATTAGACTCAAAATGCAGCTTTAATTAGTCGGGGAAACAGTTTCAGGTCAAAATGTACCGTACATGCTTCCCAGCAGGGGTCTGTGGGGAATTCTACCTCAGCATGCATGAGGGATGTGGAAAACTGGAGCCGGGGGCCGACTGCAAGCATCTCTGGTCAAGATGCAGCCGGCGGCCTCTTCCTCTGATTGAAGCTTCAGCTAGCACCAACCTCAAATTGCTCTCCAGGGCAAAGAGATAAAAGAGACGTATGCAGAGATTTGTTCTTTTTTTTTCCTTTCTCGTTGGTGGACCACCTTGCTCTAGGGAGGGCCCGTTGGAAGCGCCGTTGCTTCCAAATGAAAAGTCTACTAAATAACGCTACGTTATAATTGAAGTGTGGAGACCCCGCGGATTTCTTTTCGCATTATTTTGATGCTTTTATAGTCGGCTGAATTATCTGTGTGCATGTTCGTAGTTAATAAGGACACCACGGGAAGTAAGAGCTGCACAGAGGAAAAAAGTTGGCAGAGAAAAGTGTGAAGTTATCTTAGCACTTTTTTACAAATCCCCAACTTCTTCAGGCTCCCCTGCTTTCATGTATTTTGTATTATTATGTTACATTATATTCTTCTCACAGAAGCCGTGAAATCCGACACTGGGCAAAATTTTTTTTCTTCCACAACGGTCTGAGGGAACAAAAAAAATGTAATTGTGATTAGTGCAGGAGATATTGTTCTGTCTTCAGCCCTAACTGTGTCATCATCTAGTGTTTAAAGTTAATCTAACTAAAAGAAAACATGAATAATTCATGCTTCTTTTCCTTTGGTAAATTGAAACAAATGTGCTGCTTCTGTTTGTGTTTTTTGTTTGCTACACATGGAGCTTTTGTTACTTTGTTTCTGTAAATCCTCGGTAATGCTCCCTGATTAGAAGAGCTACTCCTCCTAAATTCATATTTTGGTCTGTTTATTTATTTCTATTTTGCAGGAAATATCAGAATAGAAATAAAGCCGAGTGTCCCAGGCGGGAAATCCCACACTACCCTTTTGGAAATTGTACAACAGACCCGCAATTATCTTAATAAATGGACGCCGAGTCGGCCTCCGGCTGGTCGTACGAGGCGATCTTGCATCATTACCGGCCACAATCACTGCTGAAGAATCCACAGACGTCACATTGATCACACGGCACAAAGGCAGCGGATCTGCTTGTTAGTCCAGAAACTGCCCCCCCGGGGATCTGTTTTTTTGGGGGGGGGGATCCACAGCCCTCGACAAGATTTGGACCAGCATATTTTTACTCCCACACACACGGGGCTGTCCAAAATAAAGATCAGTAGAGTTGTTTCCTTGCATCTGCAACTAATTGGTTCAAGTTTGCACAGTGACCTACTGGCCAAGTGGCCTTGTCAGCTTCAGCTCTGTCCTCGTCCCCCCTCCACCCCCCCGGTCCCCCCGTGGGACTCTACCGTGGCTGGAGTTTGGGAGGCACACTGCCCAGAACCCTCAAACGCAGCGTCTTAACCTTTTTCCTCCGAGGAACAGGCTGCTGCTGAATGCACAAAAGTGGCTTGACATTAAGGAAAGGAAAAAACGGCCGGCGTCGGCGGGGGGGGGGGCGCTCGGGTGACGTGCGTACGAAGACTTTTCACCGAGGACCATGTCAGCATGGGTTCCGTGGCGTGCGGCCCAGGCCTCGGAGGTCGGGATAATTCCCGCACTCGGACCCCGTCTTTATCACACCGGATGAAAAGGTCAGATAGCCACTGGGGGGCGGCGGCCGACACCGTTACCGGATTGTGATGGACTCGTTACTTCCAGGCGTCTTGAGGGCTGTGAGATTTGATGGAGGGAAATGCATTTTGAGCAAGGCATCTTAAAGGCTTTTTCGACGGTCCAGAAATGATGCACGGCAGGTAATTCAGTTTTCAAAGGGAAGCCACACTCCCAATGAGACATGTAGTGTAACACCCGTCACCCAAATTATGCCCAGTCTTCTAATAGATGGTGATAACAATTTGACCGATTTGTACTCCCTCGTCTGTAGGTTTTATTGCCCAAAACGAGACAAATTCGTAATGGGGCAGAAAAATGAATTTGAACAAAGCGGCTCTGCCAGAGTCGATTAGTGTTACAGAAACATCAGACAATCACGTAGAGAAGAGTTTGGAATGAATGACAAACACAACTCAAATGAATTCCTATTTTGTTCATTTGTCTACATGGTTAAGGTTTTTCAGTCCAAGGACTCAAAAAGTGATAAACATTCAGGGACTTCTGTTTAAAACGGAAATTCTGAGGCCTGAATTCTGAAGTTCTCAATGACATGAAAAAGTTAAATGATCAGAATGTTCACTAATAAATTTCTCATTTTGGGCTCACTTTTTCTGGGCAACGTCAAGGACTCTAGATTGAGAACCACCGATCATCCGTATACAGCACGTTTCATACACCCACACACATCCGATTGTTGGATGTTGTGGCATCTAGCAGTGAGGTTGCACGTAGAAACAGACTGAAAAGTTTTGCTTGAAAATGGGAAACGACAGTGTGTCATTTTTTTTTCTTTCATACCCCACAGTACAACACCATGAAGAGGCTCCACTCTTAAAGCTTTACCGAGACGATCCTAGTTTTCTTCACCTGAACCATTTTCCCCTTTTGCATCCACCCTCTTGGGGAGCTCTCAACTGCAGCGGCTGATTTAAGTGTGTGACTAACGAATATTTCCGTTAAACAGTGAGCCAGCCAGGCAATTTGTGGTGGAAGCACATATGGGAACTGCAGAAATGCAAAGAAAATATTCTAGCAAACAGGTTGCCACCATATGTTATTGTTCTGAAACATGCTACACGGCTCCCTCTTGGCGAGTGGATTGTGTAATTATTCCGGGTACTACTGACAACAGTTGCGTTCATAACTCATCGCCGAGGGACAAGACAACATCTGGATTTTCTTCTTTGCACCTCTGTCAGCTACTCCCTGGAATGCTGGTCAGCCATTTCGTTAGCCTTCAAAGCACATTTTTATTAATTAGAAGCTAATCCACAGTGGGCCTTAAAAAGCTAATTGTTCTAATACTTTCCATGCAGTCACGCACGTACGCACACACGCGCGCTTAGTACGCCGAGGATCCTGCGCACACACACAGGAGCGCGCTCGTTGGCTGACTTTGAACGGGCGAAACATCATTAGCGTGCTAGGTCGCGGGGGGCTGTGGGAAAGGGGCTACCTCACACGGCTCAGGTAGCTCCCCGCGTATTCTCCAAATCCCGCGGGCTTCATTACGGAGACACAAGCGCCAGTAGCGGGCACTTTGTGAACCAGAGCAAAGTTACCATAGCGATGATTCCTCTGCCTGTATCTTTTTGCCCGAACGGGGATTTTCTCGCCTCGGCTTACTTTCCTGAGGCTCATTCGACAAATGTCCGGGGAGATTCTCAAGGCCCTTCTTCTTTACCCTTAAAGGGGAAGAGTGTCTGTCGGATACGAGCTCCACTCCAAAGAGGAGAATTGTATGGACCCTTCAAGCGGAATGTGTTTGTATTCTATTTTATTGTATTGTATTGTTTGAATGTGCATAATTCCACACACCATCTCACCCAAACACACCCGGACTGTTCCTTGGGATCATCTGCAGCGCACTTTGGGTCCTCGTCTACTAAAGCCGGCGGCTGGATCCAACACGGAGAGGGGGGGATGGGGGGGGCGTTCATCATCATCTCAAGGCAATTGCTGACCTTGAAGGCGGCGCATGAAGTGCGTCTCCCCATCGTCTGCTCCTCGAAAAAAACGGGAGGACAGAGCGGCGAGAACAAACGCGTCGCCTAATCCGTGCTGAAGTCAGCACTCGCGAGAGATGAAATGCAAAATGTTCACCCCCCCCCCCTCCCGCCTGCCTCCCTGTAGCTCCCAAATCTGTTCTCTCCTTTCCTATTTCCTCCCCTCTCTTTGCCGCACTCCCGTCTCAAGAACGGTGTCACTTTCGCTGCTCTCCAGGAAAAGTGCTGTCGACGCTTGTCTCAAAGTGCGAAGATATTCCAGAAAGTCTGTGGAAGTAACCCCACACTTGTCAACTCTTAAGTGGTACATATCCGGGACACAGAAGCCTCAGAGAGGCTTCAAAACTACCACTAATGGGGCTTCGGCAGATTTTTTGGTGTCCGATGTCCACAAACTCGGAAATGAAAACCGAAACTTTATCGCAACTTTTATCAACGCAAAAGGAAGTAGCTTTTCCATTGTAATCTGCTTTTACCGACTGTTATTGTACTGATCTTTTCCTTTAAAAACTTTTTGATGCATATCAATGAGGCTATCTTTAATTGAGGTATGACTGCAGAAGGACTTTCTTTTCGATAGTCACAAAAACACTCCAATAAGCAGTCAAAGCGATAACGGAGGGATGCATTTACTACGATGAGAATAAAGTGCCTGAATTCAATTCAGGACCTAAACACCACAACACGTCGCACCCTGTTGCGTGAAAGATGGCTGACTGAACTCCCGCCTTCGGGATGTCTGCTCCTTTTTGGCCGGCTTTACATCGCCTAACTAATTCCCGTCTCTAAATGAAATTAAATGGCTTTCAGCACTCCTACACCATCTATATACTTTTCATCACCCCACAGTGCTCCTTAATCATTCATTAGTTTGAGTGTTTTATGCATTTAGTGTGATTTTGATGAAATGCCAGCGAGCAAATAGGGATAAAGGCAAGGGAGGAAAGGGGGGGGTGAGAAAAAACGGCGTTCATGTGTCGATTATGTGCTAGCACGGTATCTCGGGCAAAAGATGCCAAGCTTGTATATTATTTATCGAAGCTAACAGACTTATTTCTAATGCAGCGAGGAGATGAGTAATCGCAGCCCTGGGCTTCTACAGTAGATCTCAGACGTGCCAGGCTGCCATTCATGCCACACTCCATTTTCTTTCTCTCTTTTAAAATCAATCATTGCGTTCATTACTAATGCAGATTCGGCTTTTTTTTTGCAGTCCTGCCTCCCACTTTCTCTCCTCTTTCTCTTTTTATGCTCCGCTCGCTGCTCCTCGTTTGTGCAGACAGACAGTCACGAGCCTGTCAAAGGCAAAAGTTAGAACACAGAGCGGATGAATGAAGTCAAAGAGCATCAAACATGCTCTTTGTGTTTTAGTTTTTTTTAAATCTGATTCTATTTTCATCTGCTAATTAAGAAACGAGATGCAAAGGTCGCCGCGGCGATTACTGCAGGCAATTGTAAACAGCAGCAAAAGCTTTTTTCCTCGTCGCTTACTCACAGCACAACCTCACGCAATGACTTTTGTTCCCACTCTCGTGAACGCCCCCCTCCTCCCACCTCCCCCGTACGCAACAGACATCTCGACACGCTCTCCATCCCCGCTGCAGTTTTCTCATGCGACGGCGCATTCTCGCTCCCCGAGCACCTCTCCCCTACGACGGCCCACTGGATCATGTGACGGAGCCCCTTGAGCTGTTGTAATACCACTTCGCAGCCACGGAGAAGGGGAGATGGCTCTTTAAAGACCCTCCAGCGTCGAGGGGGAGGGGGGAGGAAAGGGGCTGAATGGCACATGGCCCGTGGACGGCCTCGCTCCCACCAGCCCTCCGCGCGCTGATATTTTCGCCATCGCCAGACGCCACATTAGAGGAGGCAGCGTCGTTCGCTCGGCTGGCAGCGAGATGCGGAATCGGGAGGGAGTGAAGATGAGAGAGAGAGAGAGAGAGAGGAGTCAAATGATCCGTAAGATATTATTCTGTCGTTTGAGAAGAGCGAGCCGCCTTCAACCAGCAACTAATACTGCGCCTTCCCCCGAGGCCCTTAGGTGACATTTCCGGCACACCGTGTGCTCCGGTGATTCGTTAGTCGTAAAAAGAAATTAAATTCATTTTCTGACTGAAATGGAATATGTTGGTATTTTTTGCGACAAATAAATGGATTTGTACATTGTGATAACCACCGGTGACTATTTTATGTGCCGCCTCGTAGCAGTGAGGTGTCTTACTCAAGGACACTTTGTCACGGATGGACACTCACTTTGTGCCGATCGATCGATGTGACCTTTTCGGCTAAAAAAAAAAAGGCTCCCTCGCCACCTGCCACCCGACAACTAGCTTTTTTTTTTTTTTTTTTTCCCCTCCTCACACACCCGTAAGCGGCTAAGGAGGGGAAGGTAAGTCATCTAATACTTCAAACATGATCTTTTTACTCATAGGACGCCAGTTTCGACAAATGTGGGCCAACTTTAGCTTCAGTGATCAAACAAATATAGTGAAATCTTTTAACCTAATCCTCTATCCTCTTCATGTGCGAAGAACACGCTGATCTGATCTTCCGCTCTCAGCCAATCAATGCTCGCGTTCCCACCCATCCCTACAAAATAAGAGCACAGCTTTGAGAGTATGAAACCTCCCATTGACTACACACACAAAAAGTTCAAAGCAGAACTTCAGTGGGCTGACAGATTCCTTTGTGGTTCCTCTCCTGCTCCCAGCTCAAGTAGATCTTTCCATCTCACCGGGCTGTATCCAATCATTTGTATGCAGGCGCTTGGGTCTTTGCCAGGCTTCATCCGACACTGATCGATAGAAACGGTACGAGTGCGAGTGAGCCAGGGTTTCTCGTCACTCTGCAAATTAGACCTTCCGTCAGCAACTTTTCGTTTCATCTTCCGAGCTTATGTTTGGAGACGGCAAGAAGAAAAAACAGGGCGGGGGGGGTTTGTAAGGCATACCATTTTCCAGGCAGACAGGTCCCCCATTGAAGTTTTCCACCTACACATTCAGAAGGTGGAAGTAGCTGAACGATGAGCCTTTGAAAATAGAAAAGAAAGTGTTTACAGATGCTCGGGTAGAAATTGCTTGAATATTGATGTGAGTCGGGGTCATCAATTCATTTATCTATCCTGTTTAGGCAGGTGGGTGAGGACTCCGGGTGGGTTTTTGCATGGTTAATTATTCTCAGTTGTCCCAGTTAATCCTTGAGCACCAAGGTACAGGCAGATGCAACCGCTGCCAAGAAACAGCACATCTGTGCTGCAGGAAAATAACAACAACAACAACCGACATGGAGGGGAAGGGAGGACGTATGTACATTCCTGTGCACATTCGCTATATGTAGATGTTTCTTGGCACTGGCAGGTGTAATTTGGATGGGAATAGGAGAGTTTTTGAACTAAAAACTCCTTTTTGACTTAGTGTGAATGAGATGAACATGTTTCTTAAATCAAGTCAAAAGCTTGGGCTTTGTTAGGAGCATCACTTTTGAACTAATACGTGGAGAATGGGCACAATACAAAATTGTTTTTTTTTACGGCGAATTTCTCCCGAGAAAACCCACAATGTGTGTTAACTATTTCCTATGAATTGTGCAATTAAGGCAGAAAAAATCAGTTGTAATCTCGCCTCTTCTCCGCGAGGCAGCAATTTTTCTTCATTAGTGTGGATTTCATTTTTTGAAGTATATGACTTATCCTTACAAACAAATAATTGGAATATAACCCACTGGGAATTGCACATATTTTAATCAGCGCTAACCTCGAGCTTTGACGGGAAAAACTCATCTTGGTTCATTTATTTTTTTCTATTTCAGCTGAGATGTACATTCCATATTTATTTGCATTAATGTTCTTAACGCCTCAATGAATAACAAACATCGCCGTTGGAAAACGAGTTGCGGACAAGTGCGCATACAGCGACTTGGTCATTACAAATTCAGTGTCGTAATTCGGCGTCCGTTGGTAAGGAGAATTATATCCACACACTCTGCTTGTTTGTCTGAAAAATAACGTGTGTGCCCTTTTTTTCCAATTCTACTGTTGCTTAAAGTTAAAATGCCGCGACTTGCTCAAATTCCACCAAAAAAATAAGACCGTTTACTTCACATCTGTTTCAAAGCAGTGAAATGTGTCCTTTTTCTTCCGTCTAGACGGCTTGAGGATGACAGGCATCAACATTCACCCAACCAAACTACTGCTACCATAAGTTAATGGTTTACATTGGATCTCTGGGTCAACCAGAGAGAACAAAAAACACGGACATCTAAAAACTCGGTACAATAAAATTGGTTCCATGCACTGAGCAGTAAACGGCATTCATTAAGCTATTTCCTTTTGTGTAAACTGACCCTTAAAGCGAACTCCCCGCTGATGAATGAATGCATGAAGAGCACCAGTCGCTGTCATCATCTGTGCAGCGTAAGGAAGCCACTTCAAGTACTTTCAATTAGGTTGCCCCGGCGTTAATTGCCACGATGTTAAGGGAAGGCGGGGTGGGGGGGGGGGGGGGGGGGGGGGTGTATTGCTATGTGCTGGGGTGATGTTCGAGGGGAAAGTCGGTCACTAGTGCTTTTCTCACCCCAGCTGTGTGAGCACATGTGCGATCCTTCACACCCCCCCCCCCCCCCCACACACACACACACGGGTACGATCACAAATATTCACACAGGTGGAAAGTGCAGTCCCCCGGTGACACCGTGAGATTTGCCCATCCATGCCTGATTCCATCAGCGTACGGTAGAGAGAGCTGATAGCGTTTTGTCCTACCCTCTGTTTGCCGCAACCCCCCCGAGTGCAGCCCACTGACCCGTCTCCCTTTTTTTTTTTTGCTCCGTCACCTGGAGACCAAGGGGGGGAGGGGCGGGGGGGGGGGCTCTGACGTGACATCACTCAGCCCGAGCCACTGAAATACCACACGTCTTCTCCGGAGGACGAAGGAACATCAACTCAGGCGTAAAAGCACGCGATACATGTTCATTTAGGATTGTGGTCCTTATGAGGCAGAACGTGGTTGTACACTTTGAACGCGCCGTGGCAGGAAAGTGAGTGAATAGAGGGATGTATCAACGATGTGTGTAGACCTTTTCTGCAGTTGGTTTGTTCTAAAGTTCCACTTTCAGAAGGATGGGCAGCAAATAGTAGTTTATGAAAATGGCGGATCCCCTTCGGTGGGCTTTAGTAACCTTATTTCAAGCCACTCGCACAATGGAGGTGTTTGACAGTATTAAAATCAGTTCATTCCCATCAAGTGGTTGTAGTTGTTTGTTCAGTGAGCTATCTTGTCTTCCACTTCAACCTAAAATAGGAAATCTTTAAATATAATTAAAAGAAATAATATTACCCTACACACGTTTTATTTTTTGCTATTTCACATCCAAATATCAGGATATCAGTAATTTACTCAGTAGAGCTTACAAATCAGAAAGTTATACAAATGTTCACCTTTTGTTTGGACATTTTGAAGCCTTCCAAATGGAACCCTTCATGAAAAGGACTTCAGCATTTCATCATTCTTCCTGCCCGCCTCCTCCTTTTCCCCCGTCCCCTCCATCTCCACGGCTATATCCACACCTCCCCACTCCACCGCACCCCACCCACTGCTTCCTCTTTCTTATCTCCCCTCTCGCCTCTCCTGACTACAGTAGCGCCGTGACCCGGCCTGTCATTGGTGTCAGCTGTAGCTCTCAAAAATCTCAAAGTGCTCGTCTAGCTGCACACAGTGACAGGATGATTACCCTTTTCATCATAACTGTGAGGTCTTAACATGAGCTGATTCCTCGCCCCTGAAAGAACTGCATGGAGCCGCAGAGAGTGAGAGGCGGGAGAGAGGCAGCCAGGGAGAGAAAGACCAAAAGAGGCACGATGCCAGGATGCAGACAGACTGTAGACAAAAAGGAGAACAATGGTCTTGACCTAAGTAGTGTTTGACCATGCGTGCGTTGTAATTCATATATAAAATTATATCAACAGCTCTTTTCAGCACATTCCAGTTTGTGTAATGCCGCCAAAGGTCCAAACGTGAAGGATATTTGACGTAGCCACTTCCTCTCACGTGAGGACGGGAGTGTCCTCTCCTTTGTTTCCACTGCCGTGGGGGGATCGGGAGCATCATTAACAGAGACACCATCAGTGTCACCACGTATTGTCGGCCGCCATCTGCTCGGCTCGGTCACAGTTAAGATTAACGGCCAGGAGTGCGGTCCAAACCTAATCTACAGCCTCCTCCCAATCCCGACCCACCCCGCCGCATCCCTACAATCTGATTAGTCTGTTAATGCATATTTGTTTGTAACATTCCAGGAAAACACAAAGTCACGACTCAATTAGGGTAGCGTCGGTTTCCGACACATTGAGCTCAGGATGTGACAAGAATTGGATTTTTCTTCTCGCAAGATAAGCTTGTCAAAGGGAGGAGGAGGAAACAAGGGTCCACATTATTCTTGATTCCACTCACATTTCATCAACCGAGCATTACAGAAATAACCGCTCAAATAATGTGCAAAGAATAGCTTCCAGCTCTGAAAGAACATTTCCGGTCTATAATGAGCAACACACTTTAATGTACATAGGGACGTCTGTTTGGTAAAGTGTAATAAATGTAGTGCATGAAGCAGCTGACACTGAACCCAATAGTGCTTCGTAGCCACACTGATAATTAAAAGACACATTGATCTCTTCTTCCCATTGCATCGGACCCTCCCATCCAAGATCCAGTTTCTATTTCCTGCGAGATTTATTCATCACCCACAAAGCCACTCGGGTGCGATCATTCACGGCGTAAAGAGGGGATGGAACTCTGGAAACAAGTAGATGGAACCGGGGGGGAACGGTGCTCTTTGTGCTCCTGCGTCAGCACACAGACGGATGGCCCATTAGTCGACATGGGAGCATGGTTCAGACCGGGTTATTAACACAGGTGAGAGAGAGAGGGGGAGAGAGAGAGAGCGGCTCTTGAATGCCGGATGAGGTTTAATTTTCCCAAAAACGGGGGGGGAAGAAAATGCTCTGTAATAAAATTGCGCTCTGTGTTTTTAGTATAGGTAATTATTGAGAGAATATCATCAGTAACGTGTGCACAGGTGGAAATTCTTCAGGATAAGCTGGACGGGAATTACCGTCCCTTCTCATAAATGACTTAATGGCTTAGAGCTAGAGCTATTATACTTTTAGAAAATGCTTAATTTCCTTCAGCCAGTGTTATTGGATTAGTCAATTAGCATGTGGAGACATTTCGCTGTCGGATGGGCTTGTGGCGGCTCCCACCAAGGACAGAAGTCAGTGTTGGGTAAACCCTCAATGTCCTCTACAATAATTATAATTGGATTGTGTTGTCTTGTTTTGCGGCGCATTACTCACATGACAGAAATCTTGGCTCATTGCTTTAAGATCCATCAACCGGTCCGTGTTCCGCTCTCACTCAAGCTGCCCAGGGTTGCTGACCGTCATTCCAGAATCGAAGGCGAGTTGGGTGCAAATTATTTTGTTTTCCCAATTGTCCTGGAAGAACAACGGCTCATCATCCCTGGCTGGGACCGATTATTAGTTGTCACAGGCTTAAACAAATACAAACAGCTGCCACAACAAAAAAATTGGTTCATAATAAATATAAAAAGGAAGGTCAATAAAATATATTTGCTGAAATATTCATTTATTTTGTGTTCTGCGAAAACAGCTTGAAATAATGTTGCATTGCCATGGCAACAGGTAAGACTAATTGATTTTGAATTCAATGATTAAAACTAAAAAGAAAAGCTGTTGACTTTCGACCAATAGCAACTATGCACTATAGTACCCTTGGAATAACTCTAATCAGCGTAATAACCTTAATATTACACTAGGATGTTTTCCTTCTACATTTAAATTATGTTTGTACTCATTTGTTTTCTCTTTTGACAGCTTTTACAAATATGTTTAATAAATTACAATATGTATGTCATGGAAACTGTGAACTTCTCATTTGTTTCAAGTTCATTCTTGATTTGTGCTCTGAAACACAATGGTTATTAAGGGCATTTCTCAAAGTGGCCTTGCTGCTAGGTGTAAAAAGGAAAAAACATGCCATGCAAGGGCATTTCTTCTGATTAATGTCTTTTCATCTCCCCTTTTTGCTCAGATGTTGTGAGAACAATGTTCACATTGTGTTAAACTTGCCCTTTGATCGCGTGGAATTGATTTGGTGAAATTTTAACAAACTAAGGTTCATAATATTGTCATTTTTAGACCATTTACAAATCCAATTTTATTCCCTCTATACATTTTTGAGGAAAGGATTTTTCAAAAAAAGAGCAACAGGTCTAAAAATATGCTGAGTTATTCATTAGGGCATTAACTTAGTAGAAGGCTGCTTAACCCTGAATGTAACTTCAGGCTTTATATTAACAAAGTGATGCGTCCACTTAAAATCAGGCAAAAAAAGAGCCTTTTCATTGGGTTCACTCTAAAAAAATAAATAATTCAAGCTCCAAAAACTAGGCCAACACGCACTAAACATCATTTGTAACACTGTTTTTTGTCTTCTGTCACCAACCAGACAAAACATATTTTTTACAAACCATACATTATATCTTATTAAAGCAAACACCATTTTTTGTCTTGTTTTAATATGTTCTGTTACCCTGAATGTTAACTAAAGCATATTTATATTGCAGTATGTATTATTATTATTATTATTATTAAAGCACATTCTTATTTGACAGGGCTCCATAAAGTCTTTTAAGATCAGTGGGTCTTTTAAACGTCACAGGGTGCAGTTGAACAAACATATTATTGAAATGACTCAAATGAAAAAATGTACCTTATTAATTCCATTAACGTTTTCATATTCCCACAACTACTGTGACTAGATTGGAGGTTTGAACAATGCATTTAGTTTAACAGTGAAGAGGCACCTGGACCCTCCAACAATGATTTCTTGCCAATCAAAGCTTAATCCAAACTGCAACGGGCAGTACGACGACAGTTTGGGGAGAACGGCGAGGTGGAATATCCGTGTCACTGAGCAACGGCTTCTGGACATAAACGGTAACAATTACCAAACCGAGAAAGGTGAGTTCACGAACCGAGGGTCCGCCTCACCCTGCAATCAACGCCCAGGATGCTCTCGCCGGATTCCCGGTGTCAGCACGACCGAAAAGGTCATCCGCACAGTTAGGCCCGGTGCCCGTGCCGTACGTGGTGCTTTACTGCCACTTTCAGAGCCCACTCGTCCGCCGACGCGGAAACGGAACCGCGGCGCGAGCCAGATGAAACGCGCGTTATGCAGAGAGAGCTGTTTCTAAATGGCGATTGAATTACCCAGGAGCCCTCGTAGGAGGTTCATTACGGTCAGGGTCTCCGAGGTTTTTCCTGATTCATGGCTCTCATTCTTTTCCTATTGCGTGTGTGTGTGTGTGTGTGTGCGTGTGTGTGTGTGTGCGCCGACTGATGCGGTAAACACTCCTGATGGGCAGCAATGAGTGTAATCAGGTGTAGACACCCTCATGAGCCTTGCTGAATTTAATGTGATTATTTCAGTTTAAAACACATTGCGGTAAGATCTGACTGAAGCGCCGCCCTTCACCAGATATCCACTTGCTGTGAATAATGGCAGACATTTAAAAGATGTGTTACATTCTGCTGTTCTCTCTATTGTAATTGATGGAACTGCGTCCATGTATGATTTCCTTTTCTGCCCTTTTGCTTTAATGTACAGTAACAACAGAGACACCGTGAATAGTAACACTGCGTCTGTTTCCATTCTGAGAGATGTACAAAGGGTGTTCATTTATCTGCAATGTAATGGTTTATTCTTTCATTTTGCTCAATGGATTGGAAGAGGAAGGAAAAAGTTGGATGCTTTGACATTGAATGCATTGTTTTGCTATATTCATCTGTACATAAATATTCAGTATGAGATACTTCAGACTGCAACTCGCATATGTGCATTTCATTGAGGGCCACTTGTCAACCCTTTACCCACTAGAGAAGACAGGCGTAGTGCTTGAGGACTCTGAGTGCCACAGACAGAGCCTGATACGCGTTAATGTAATCCTTTGTCTTCCTAACTTCTGTATTAGCTGTGTCGTTGACTTTCAGAAACCTACATCCAAGGTATTCATTCAAGCTTCATTTTTCACATTGAAGCCAAGCGCCGAGCAGCAATTTCTACCAGCACAAAGACGGACAATTACACCTAATGGCAAATCGGTAAGACACTAGGATACGGGAGGCGAGAGGTGGCTGGTGCAGACTCTCGAAGGTGCCGAGTGCAGCGCGATCGGAGCACTCCTTGACTCAACATCACTACAAACTAGCCTCCTCCAACCGTTCCTGCCATTACCGCTTGCGCTATTGGGGCTATTTATAGGGGTCTAACCTTTTGTTCCTGGGCCCCCATCCAAGCACTCTCTCCGGCTCTGTCACTGAGTGGCTACCAGATCTTGACATTGCTTCTCGTTTGGCATTGGAAATTACAATTATTATGGCTCCCCATCTTCAGAATACACCATTTTTTAACCCTCCAGATGCAGCATCCTCATTTCATTTCAGTGACCAAAGTCAAGCAGGTTTGGCTCACGTTCAAACGGCATGGGGTAACTGGAGGGAATATTAACATTATTCTTATTTTAGGATTATTTATTAGAGTTTTAGCTTTCTACAGATATCTGAAGTCAACAGTCAACACAGGAAATCGCAGCAGCCATTTCTAACGTAGGGATCACAAAACCGTGAGGTAGACATTCACGCTGAAAAGTCCCGGTGATGCAGCAATTTTGCCTTGGCTCGCTCCCAGTCCAGATGCCTTTTGCCTCGTGACAGCTGCACCCGTGGATGATCCATTTAACTAATAGACCAGTATACAAATGCATCTGTTCAGAGGAGGCAGTTGTGTTCCAAACAGGCACATTGTGAACTGCTGACAATTTTTCTGGAAGAGAAAGCAGCTAATGTAAAAATAGCTGCTTGACGTTCATTGAACCACCTCGCCGAGGCAGATGCAAACTCGAGAATGGATGACATTTGTTTCATCCTGATCTTTTATCAGTGAAAATAAAACTTATTTCACCATACTGCAAAAACTGTTGTTGTTGCATGTACATTTATTTTTCATGTCACTGTGTTACGCAGCGATGGAGTGAGAGGTCCCATTCCTCTCCCATCTGTGTCTTAAGGCCGAGGAGTCCTTTTAGAAGTGCAAGGTATTCCGACCTTAGGCCTGTGAGCGCAAGCGAGTACATGCCAATTTCAGGGCCGTCAAATTTCGAGAGCATATTAAAGGGTTCAGTCCGTCCTCATAAGAATCCAATTTCCTTTCATAACGTCCATTTAGCTTGAAGTAATATCATCTCATCCTTGGCCATTGGTTATGATAAAATACCTGATTCCTGACAAAGGTGATTCCTAAAAAATAGGTTCAACATAGCAACAAGCAAGCAGTCAGATGGTGAGAATTTGTCAACCGGACCGTCTGTTGAAAACTCCAGTTTCAGTTTAGAGTTCTGATTGGTTCAACTCTGACCTACTGTACTTAAATTGTGCCTGCACATTTTTTATTTGCAAAGGTGGATTGTGATCACTTCAGCAGCACACAATTGCAAATTGCATGAAAAGCATCCATTATATTTTCCCTCAGCTGTACGCACACCCTAAAAGGAAACCACCTCATGGTTTCTCCACTGGAAAGACGCCCTGAAGGAAACTACATAATGATTTCTCCACTGGATTGGCATCGAGGGTATATATTTTTTCCTCTAGGCAAGAAGGGCAAGCCGAAATGGCACCTCATCACATTTTCTGCACTGGAAGGGGATCAATGTGGGCACTTTATCATGTTTCAGCAACTGCGGCTTCATAAGGGAAGGCCACGCCCATTTCAAACACACTTCTTTCCATTGCTTATTTTGCAAGGAGCAAGAGAATTTACCCCAGTAACACAACATTTGGTGATAATGACATTGTGTTTACAAAATATATATATATATGTATTCACGCCAGACACACATGCATACATGAATTACATGTAACGCCCATACTTACTCAGCATTGGCTAAATTGCATTTACTGTGACTAGATTTTCTCTTTTCCTCAAGTACAACTGCTGTGATGTGTTTATGCTATTTTGGGTAAATTTCCACCCATCATCCACTTCATAACCTCTCAGCCACTTCCAGTGCTGTGTTGTGCCACACTTGTATCCATTTAGGGAGCGGACGAAGCGATGCAGGGAAAGCAAAAACAGTAGCACAGTGAGAGGCGTTGGCCAGCACAACAAATCAGTATTACTTGTCATGCATGGAGCAGCCGGAGCTGTGGTGTCATAAAGTGGCATGTGGAAGCAAGCCAGCAGCGCATTACATTAGTCAAATGCCTTCAATGAAGAGAAAAATCCTGTGGAAGGAAATTGATTAAGATCTTAAAAAGAGGAGCTGCCGAACAATATATTCCAGGCAGAAGCTCCGACCAGCAGAGAAGATCCTATCGCATACGTTGGACTTAATGAGATGACATTCATTTTGACAAATCATTTCCTCCTGTTGTGTGCATATAAAAGTGAGGAATTATTTCAAACCCGCACATGCACATTTGCAGGAGACGATTTAAAGCCAATGTACGATCCCTCACAGCTGTGCGGAGATGAATCCTTTATTTGTACTGCGTTCGGGCTTTGTCATCTTATTCCATTGCATTGGCGAAGAGGTCTGATATGTCATTTGTGCGAGAGGAAATAAGGGATGCACCGGTCGTTGTTGTTGTTGGAGGTTGCCGTTGGACCAAAAACGATGCATCTGGGGTTCGCCTTGCAGTAGAGCAGATGGCTTTGAAGGTCGGCCAGTGCCATGTGTCGCTACACTTTGTCCACTCATCCTTTTTTTTTTTTTTTTAAATGTTCTTCAATGCTACCATCCTAGTCATTTGGCATAATGGCTCAATAGATCAAGAGTCCATCCACTGGTGGCAAAAAAATCTAAGTGATCTCACGCTTTGCATTCCCATCTCTACATAACCAAACACCACTCTAACAAATGATGAGTTATACCCTACCCCGACCCGCCTATGCTCATGCAGATGGCAGCACAGAAGAGTCCGGAAAAAAAAGACTGATCTCACGCATGATGGTTTTGTATGAATAAGGCCATGTGACATATGATAATGTAAAGCAATGGTCCCCAACCTTTCTTACCTCACGGACCGTTTTCATGTCAGACAATATTTCGCGGACCGGTCGAGAAGGTCCGACGGGGGGGGTGGTGTCGTTGCGGGCGGAACGAACAACGGGGGGGGCTGGGGTTATTGGTCGCGCGCTCTGTGTTCGCTGGTCGGCGAAACCGCTGTGCACGGTAAAAGGACAAGAAAAACGCCTGGTGACGCGTGGGGAATATGTCAGAGGGACGAGCGCACATAATTAGGAGAAAATCCGGTTTTCCATTTTCAAAATAAAACATTTTTCAGAAAAAAAAATATATATAAGCTTTCTGTGGTGCGGCCCGGTACCAAACAGCCCACGGACCGGTACCGGTCCGCGGCCCGGTGGTAGGGGACCACTGATGTAAAGGACACAGTCGGGTGTGAAAGTTCACAATAATGTTGTAAATGTGTTATCTCCTATTAATAATCATCACTAGAGCAGCTACCGGCCGTAAATCAGCTAGAAATCATTGAGACATGTGCTTCCTGGAATCTGGCTTTAAGGATACTCATAAATAACTGACTACAGGACGTAATTAGCCCATTAAAATGATCATATTCAGATTTAATGCTGGTGGAATTCCCCTGATTATGCGGAGGCCATGTGTGTGTGGGTGTGTCTGTGTGTGTGTGAGAGAGAGACACAGCCGATGCTTGTTCAGCATGAAATACTAGGCACTTAACTTTGTGTCTAAAGTTAGCATTTTGTCTTTTTTTTTTTACATTTTCTTCATGATATTAATACCTTTACCTATATCTTTATCATTCTACAAGTTGTGGATAAGACAATACAAATATCTGGGTGTGTCCTTGTTTTTGCCCGATAGAGCTATGTTAACACATTGTATGCTGTAATTTAATTAAAAGTGCCTTATAGGCATCCATTGTGCACACAGTACAAAGCAACTTTTTGAGCTATTTCAATATCTGCATGTAATCGTCATGGGAAGGTCCGCTGTTGAGCATTTCATTAATAAATCCACTCTCTGGTCGTAAATGATTTATTTTCTTCATATTCGGTGTATACTAAATGTGATGTATGCTGAAGGAGTTGATTAGAAACATCTGAGGGAGAAAAAAAAAGAACTGCATCAATTTCATAGTTGCTGAAGGCATTTTTCCTGTGCTATCTGTTCAATGAGAAATTAAAGCATCATACACTTAAAATTGTGTTTTTGATTGTTTTGAAAAGCAATTCACTTGTTTCACTCATTTTTAATTATTTTCTGGCATTTTTATTTTTCTTATTTTTTATTGCACACGGAAAATATATACATCTCTTGAGCAGTGGTGAATTATAAAAGTAATGACTTCAGTGCTCGAAGAAAACAATACATCTGTAGGAAGCATTGCAATCAATATAAGCAAGCATTCTCATGAATGACTAACATCAATATTACATATAGTGCACAATGTGATCCGGCTCATCTTACAGCAGCTGATGAAAACCTTTGCTGCTGTTGAATTGTATTTTTTTAATTCTCTGGGCAGTTTTGATCAATGTTTTGTGTGAGCGCTCAATCAATAATTGGCATGAAACGGGTTTATTTTTTGACCCGACTGTTGGAATTAAACAATGAAATTCAATATAATATATTGTCATTAAGAGCTTCCAACTAATGAGTTAAACTAATCTTCTTAACCTGATGCTCCCTGACCCTTCACTGTAAATTTGTGTGGTGTTTGGGAAATATAGCTAATGACGCAATTTGTTTTTCTTCATTTTTGCCTGCTTTGAAAACGCTGGAATAACTGTTGCAGGTCAACAGCAATTAGTTATTACATATCACCCAGCATGTGTGAAAACCTTACAGGTTTGTTTCTAATGAAGCATTTTTACACCATCCCCATGGATTTGAAATTCTTTATTTTACATGAGAATTAAAATTCAAGTTCAAGACTGCACAATTTGAGGATGATGTTTGAAATGTACAGCAACAACAACAACACTGGTGTTGTAGTTGTTCAACAACGTCGCCTCTGGGGTCATTTGGTTCAAGCCCTTTTAAAATGTTTAACTGGTTAACCTGTAAACCGTTTTCGCTCAACAATTGCATTACAAAAACTCATTCTAAAGTGTAACTGTCCCATTCTGGTACTGTACAGCTCTGTTTTGTAGGGTTAGTCCAAATATTCGAAGACATTTTCTTTTGGTTGCTGTAGGCAGAGATTGCTTTGAGAGACCAAACAGTGCAATGCACAAATAAGGCTCAAGACGAAAGGTTTACAACCTTAAATTTGTCTCTAAATAAATGCAAGCTTCACTTGTATGCTGTATTTTGTCCAGCACTTTGTTGACAACTAAATGTTGTATCACAAAGTTGGTGGATTTGCAATGCATTCCATAATGTGTTAATATTCATTGGATTCATGTAATATGGACTTTTTCTTATTTTAGCAAATTTTTGCTCAAAATTGCCTACTCTAAAACTCTAAAAAGCTTTCCCTTTAGTCCCACCTCACTTCGGTGATTGCACAGCTCCGGAAGTACCTGCATATTGTGCAAGCTAAGCAGGCTCCACAAACTGTTGACTCTCCTGAGAAATTAGCGTGAACTCAAGTTAATTCTGATACATGGCTGTCACTTTGTATTTCGGATTTGCGCCCCCATCACCTGGAATGGATTCATTTAATAAACAAGGAAATGCCGTTGCTGAGGCGGACCTTCAGCTCTTGGCCTGGTGGGAGTGCTGGCCTTGCAACTTGTCTGCATTGATTTAGGAACTTGGCAAAGGCTTTGCTGTCAGAAAACTGGATATTATTATTGTACCATAAAAAATGCAATGAATTATGGGGAGGGATCTGGTTTTAAAAATCAAGAGCTTGTGATTCCCCAAGAGATATTTAGCATTAGTTGTGAAATATCTGTATAGTTACTCTTCCTAATGTCATTATGGGAACCACAACTAATGCACTTCCAATGTAAGGCATTGGTTTCAAAGTTAACAGTCCATGACTTTAAAAAACTATTAGTTTGAATGTCCACCTGAAGCTGATGTGAGGCTTCAAGACTGAGTCAAATCACTTGTAAAAAGCACTTTTTACAAACAAATCTCCCCGTTTAGTTTGCATCACTACACTGCGAACCTGAGCCAACGGCTGGTTTGCTCCACAGAGCGCTCTGAGAGGTTGTTATTGGAAACTGTTTGGAAGATGGCAGACACTTTTAAAAAGTACTTGGCAGGTAAATGCTTGAATCCTCCGTCAAGCAAACTCTCACCTGAGCCGTTCGTGAGGAACACAAATATTTTCCGCCTAAAAAAAAAAGCCTTCAGTCTGTGCAAATGTTTCCACATTCTTATGAAACTGATGCCATTGCCTAAACATCGGGTCCAACCTCGCCGCCGCACAAATAACCTTTTCTGTGAAGCCTCGGACATCTAAGCCCCACCCATTACCCACAATGCACCCCTTGAATGCAGATAGCCTTAATGTACATTTGCATAGAACAATATACAAACACATTATTTGAAAAGCATGCATTGACTTGAAATACTCATGTAAAGCCCACGTTTACACACACACACACACACACAGAGGCACACAAACCGGCCGAAACACAATCACTTGCTTACCAGATGAGCAACATTGCAGATGCATTGGATTGGTTGTGCCGTCTGCCCCACCGTTATGGATTTATGCTTCATCACTGCGGCATCTCTTTTAGCTTTGATTATAATTCCCAGAAGGCCTTAATTAAACCGCGTGCGCCGAAGCCCTGTTGTTTTTTTCTCATTATTTATCTCCGAACGAGTGCATGGACCCTCAGATTTACTGACCAAGTCTCCCGGTGCAGGAGAGAGCACAAACAGGCCAAGTACCTCATAAATTGCCCGGGCTCAAACTGAAGTCTCCTTATGAGGCCCAATGTTTTCTGTTTTGTTTTTATTTAATCAGCTCCCCCTGTTTAATCGCTGAGTGAGGGGTGTGTATTCACATGATCGTCGGCTTTGATTGCTTTCTTTGGCCTTTTAGTGAGGCCGAAGCTATGTTTAGCCTTTTCAAGGGGAGATGTGAGATTCCCCTCTGCAGTGTCGCAGCCCGGGTGACATTCAGATGTAATTTGGCTTTTAAAATATTGACGAAGCTCGTTGTTTTAATTACACTTCATTTTGGCGTTCAAATGGTCACATAATAACAAGGCAAATGAGTTGTTGGTAGAAACAATTTTTTTATTTTTTTAAATAACTATAATGACATTAAAGGCCCATATGCAAATCTATTTCATAATTAGGTTTACTTAATGATTAATAATTAAATTAGGAATTCATCAATGTAGCTTGGAGCTTTGGCAAAAATTGCAAATACACAGTTTAGATGTTGAGCTTGTTGAATTTACAGTCACCCGAAATCTTTTTGAAGGTTGATATTCACATAATCGGGTTTCTATTGATTCAGCAAATAATGCGTGGAGTGCTGCTCCACTACGCCGCTGTATGCTCTGACCACACTGTCTTGCTTGCTGGAAGAGTGTGCACTTTTCTTTTTCCAGTATGTATTTAATATTATCCCACAGGTGCACTAATGCGACTGCTAATTTGGTGCCTCGGGTGCATGATCTTAAAGCGAGTCATTTTATGGCAAGCTGTTGCACGTCAGAGATTGGCTGGTTTTCCTTTTCACTCTGAAAGAAGACGTAAAACTGAAAGTTTAATGTGATAAAGCGGAAGCATCAGCCAAAGTGCAGCCGACAGTGAAACTGAATTTAGAATCTTATTCAACTTAAATCAGCCCGGTTCTTATTTATAGCGCTGCCTTAATTGTTTTACTAGCCTGCTAACAGCACTGCATCAGTGCCTGCTAGCCTTTTAGTATTTTACTGATAATGCTTTTAACATTTGATGCATAATGCTGTTTGAGAGCAAGGAGTGTGCCGGAAAAATACTGCCTAACCTTTCCATTAAATTACTTAGGAAGTTTGGAGTGATTGAAACGCATTAACCGCCGACATGCTGCAATAGATCGAAGCAGAGCCACTGGTATGAGCACACGGTGGTCCTCTGTGAAGACTGCATGTACTCCTTTCTATTGCTTATCGATTGGATTTCTCGTAGACGGCTGGGTTTCCGATTTGCAAATGCACAGTTTTCCTTCAGATCTCCTGATCTGCATTTTGATGGCATAGTCAAAAACCAGGCAGCAGCCTCTTGTTGTATTAATGCAGATTGTCTACCACTTTATTTTTTTTTAAACGGAACTTTACAGTCAGTCCCTAGTTTCAAGTCTTTTTTATTAAATACCGCATGACGTTCATTAGGAAAGAAGTGGCTGGATGGCGACTGCCAAAAAACAAGATGGCGTTGGGAAAAAGGTTTTTTTCCCGACGCCATCTTGTCAAATTCATGTTTTTAAAAGCGCAGCCTACAGAATAATGGGTGGTCACAGTGACTATGTCCACTTCTTACAGACAATCAACGTCAAATACACCACGTATTGTTCAAAATTGCACCCAATGGGGGATGACTAAAATTATCTTTAAAAAAAAAAAAATCATTCCGATTGGATCCAACGCTTTGTACATGCACTGGATACATTTCATGAATACTAAATCAACATTAAGTTAAATCCTTGTATTAAGTGCAGCTATATTCAATTAGCAACTGCCCACTGAGTCAACTCAAAAACTACAGCTGCATCAAAAACGACGCTGAACTAGCGTTCTGTTAAAAATGTACCAGTCTACGTAATCAATTGTCACATATTTTAAATACAATTTCCCACCATCTGAACATCACATCTCAGCTGTTGCAGTCAGTTTTGAAAGATTCTTCTCCATCCTTATTTGCCCCACATGCAAAGTGATATAAACCACGACGTGTGAACACACGGATAATTATAACATTTGCAGCTTCTGCAAGACTGAAATGATAGATTACGTTCTTTTTGGTATTGTGCAGTCAACAGAACAAAATCACACAGGTGCAGTATCAGATGGAAGGCTTGTATTATGTTTGAATCAATAGAAAGTGTAATGAGTAATTTAAGCCCTGATCAAATGGCACAAATTTATACTGGCAGTGTAAATGTTTAGGCAACCCATGTGTAAACACAGAAAGTGATTATGGGCATCATCCACAGCAGCAAACAAACACGTTTACGTTAACAGAATCAGAATGCGATCAATCCCAAAGGGGATTCAGCACTAATCCAAAAAGAAGGTCTTTCCTTCTTGAAGGGGGTTTGGCCACCATGTGTTTCCTACTGACGTCATGAGTCTTTATCAAACGCAACACACAGGCTGCAGTCGTGTGTTACATCCATGCGAGATGAATTGTACGAGTGGAGCTGCTTCGTGGCCTTATAGATCATTTTTATACAACCCCCCCCCCCCCAACCATCTTGATGAAAAATGTACAACTGGGCTGTTTCCACGACACGGAGAGCAAGCATTGTATCCGCCACTCATGTCATGTGGCTGCTGAAAATGTTTGCTGCACTGGGAGCCAAAAAACTACAATTTCATTTTATTTGGACTTAAGTGAAAATTGAAATATCCTCTTGGATTCTTCTCTCCAAATGAATAGGCTGCACCCTCGAGGTTCAGTGCTTTCACTCCATTATTTGAAAAGAGCAGATCTCCAGCCTAGTTAGGTTAAGAAAAAAATAGTGCACTATTCCCATTTGTTCATCTTGTACAAAAACAGCAAATAACCTGTCACTTACAATCCACGGAACTTGTTAAACAGACAGATTTAATACATCGGGGGTTATCTTCTGATGGTTCTGAGTGACTCTGCGAGCGATCGGAGTCCCACTGAACGGTGATCGTTCTCTAAAATTGAATAGTCCAAAAGGGAAATGTAATTTGAGATGGAAATCTTCCTCAACTGGGGCAATCTGGAAGGTAATCTGATTGAAAGTGGATGCAGTAACACTCCGCGTAGACACAGGAGGGTGGATGCAGCATTATGAGTTGTGACCACTTTGCGATACTTTTGCTTTTCAGCAAGCATCCAAACCGGTCGACATTTGGATTTGCACACGGAATAATTGCATTCGCGATTTAATACTTGATAAGTGAATAACATTCCTCAACCTCCCTTTGTGTCAAAGCATGCTGATTTGAAAAAGTAAGATGTTGGACATGGCAAAAAAATAACTGCTTAGCATGGCAGCATTGCCCCTGTGTACTTGTTAGCATCAAAGCCTGACGGAGCCAATTCTTGTTTTCAGGGATCGTACAGTGTGAAGATAAAATGTCCAACTTTCCAAAAGGTAGGCACCTGTTATTGGTGAGACTACCAATTGTTTGTAAAGCATCAACAATGACCAGTCTGACGGCCCGTGCCATGTGCACCGTATAAGCACTTTTTCTTGGTTTAAAATGCTGAAAAATATCAGTCCTTACATTGCCGTTTTCTCTTACTCTGAAAAAGTCAATCTGTAAAGGTATGATGTTAGGATCTGCTGTTTTCCCCTGTTATCTATGAAAAAAGTTTGGAGAAAGAAGGTCGTATGGGAAGAGCCATCTTTTTTCATTCACCCCGTCACACTCTTTGCCATTTTGCCATCATTTGTGAAATCAACTGTAGCAGCCGGAGGAGCGTTTTCACAAAATGTACTTCCCGGAGTGTCTATCTCATGCCGAAAGCGAAGGCGGCGGCAGAGGCAGTGGCGGCGGCAGCGGTGGCGGCAGCGGCAGGGGCAGCTGAGCGGAATAAGTGAGAGAGGTAACGGTAATGAATAGAACAGTCGGAAAGCTAGCTAGAGAGATGGCCCCTGAACATTTGTCACTCCAATAGGAGTTGTCTCTGTTGTGAGATTGGATTTCGGTTCATCACCGTTGTTTTGCAAAAGAGCGCCGCCGCCGTGGGCCCCCGTGTGCCGGTGGAGCTACGTGCGGGAAAGAGGCTCTAGTTCTCGCCGTGATTCACAGCTCTTCAATACATTGCGACGGGCCCAAAAACCACAATGGCATTAAATGCTCTTGAAACATAATGTTCCTTCATTTAATTCTGAATGAATATTTTGTTAATGCGTATTAAATAGGGCTACTAGTTCTGTATATCCGTTCAATTCCTATTCCTCCCTTCAGCTCTATTTTAATCACTCTATATTTCTCCCTTTGCCATCGCTATATAACTTCCCCTGTTTCCTCTTGCCCTCCTCTCTCTTGAGAAGCCCCTTGGCTTGAAGCACTCTTGAGAAAATGAAAGGGGCAAATATACATGTGTGATGTTCAGAACTGGATAATGGTGCACTTGTTCAATGTAATTGGGCTGGAAAAGCACTGTAATTTGTGACTGGAGAACCCTGACTTGTCTTGAGAAAAATGTAAATGTGCAGTAGAGGAGCCCCTTGGTTAATCAGTTCTCACAAAGAGAATACTTTAAGTTCATTAGTGGTCCATTTGCATATTCACCCTCATAAAAGCGTTAATCCCAAATGAAATTGCATGTTTCTATGTTTCTAAAAACGGGGATTATTTCACATATCTTCCCCCTGTTGATCCAACTGAAATGCGTTACATGATCATAGTGGTACATGATCTATCCCTATTAACATTCAATCAGCTTACTTTAATGTTATGTATTTTATGCAGCTGTAATATCACTCCAATTGATACAGTTATACATACGTTAATAGGCCGACTATAGGATATTTCACCAAATATCAAGGCTTCCTTCAAATATTTATAAACGTATTTTGAGTTGTTGGCAATGATTCTGCAGCAAAAAAATTAAATGGCAGACAAAGAATCTCCCCAGCGAACAAAAGGCGCTTGTCTGTGAGGATTAACGGTGAACAAAAAAGGCTAATTTGCCAGCTGATTGAGACCATCAACTTGCTAGATTAAAGGTCTTGAAGGCGATGGGCAGAAAAGCTTTGTAAAATGGGGTTGGAAATAATAATAAAGAAAATGTGTTGAGCGATGCACCTGTCCTGCTGGCTGCACATGGGAGGATCAAATGGGACAAATGAATGACTTATTTAATTATGGACTCATCTGATTGGGGAATTTCCAAGTTCCCAAGTCAAAAGTTGGGACACCACTGGGTTAAACAAAGGTTCATGAGCTCATGTGTGCCGGTTTTTAAAGTGAGATTTCTCACTGAGAAAGGAGTGACTTCACAGAGCTGAAGGTAATAGAAAGTTTATAGACCTAAATAATCTCACCTCAGTGTATTGACTCGGTAAAAGGATGAAGATCTCCGATGACTCATACATCCATTCCATAAACCTGCAATAACTGAGTTTATGGCCACTTGGGGCAGCAGAAGCAAACACAAAATTGAAATGTTATTACCGTATAAAGTTTGATTGAACTTGTTATCAAATTGTTATCTTGACTCATCCAGCTGATACATTAGCATTCATTGGAAGTCGTATTGTGGTCGAATCGATGGACATTCTTTGCGCTTCTTTTAAATCCACGTGGGACATTCAGATAGCACTATTCTATCAATCTTTTTCAATGCAAACAGATGGTCGCTTCACCATTCACTTGCTGGCCATGAAGTCAATGCAATAAGCTGAAAGATGTGGACATTGACTGTAATTGTATAACTACACACCTTCATGTTTGAATAGACTGTTTTACAGTTGAATCATTTGGATGAAAACCTTCTTCAAACCATCTTGTATCTCCAGTGACAGCAACATCCACTCAAAGTTTTTCTCCCCTGATTGAAGGCCAGTGTGAGGTTGGTCTCAATTTGGCTGAGCAGCGCTGGCCGTTTCCCAAAACATCTCTTTGGGCCCGTCGGCCCGGGATTCCTGGATGTTACCCACTCTGCAGGAGGAAGCGGAGCGACGGGTGGAGGGAAGGGGTTTGAGACAGTCGAAAACAAAGCCATCAATATGATTGGTTGTCTGGGCCGAGGCCAAAGCGAGGACAGGAGGAGGCAGAGAGAGGTGGAGACAGAGGGAAGCGGGATGTTGTCTTCGAGCCTTTTAAGTGCCCTCTGGTGGGGTCAAGAGGATGCCAAATCTGCCGGCGAGCAGAATCTCCGTTTCCTGCCCGTGCCGATCTGTCCGCTTGTCCTTTGTTTGCACCCGCACTGTACAGGAGTGCATGAATGCCAATACCCTTCTTCATGTCATGTGTGAAATGTGTTATCTACAGTACGTGTGTTTGTTTTAAGGGCATGTCCACCACTCAATCTTTCTAGTTGAAGATTCAATTATGCCATTGAGCGTACATGAAGAGCTCTATCCAATCAGATTTGGAGAGGGCCCGACAAGCCGGTCCGTAAATGACCTTGAGTGCCCCAATTATTATATTTTTTCTAACATTTTACTTTAAATTTAAGTGGACCAATTGACATGCAAGCGGCCATGAAGAAAAAGCATATGATAAACCACTTCCGCGGCTACCAAAACAAGTGGAGACTCAACATTAGGGGAAGGGTTAGTTCCTGCAATCAAATTAAAGAAAATCATTTTATTTTCATTAGTAACGGATGGCACATTGACCTCAAGAGAACACAATTTTCACAAAGCAATTGTAAAATGAATTGTTTCATTTGGTGTCAAATGAGTATGTCACCTTATGTTTCTCTTTCCAACAGAGATTGCTTTTCCCGTAATGGACTTACTTTTGTACAGACTCCATTCGCTAAAATATACTGATATGGAATTAAATGGATGAGGGCAATGATTGTAACATCACATTCACCATGTAATCAAAATATGCTGATATTTGCTTATTGACAAGACCTTGAATAATATATCCCAATAGTAATACATTGCTGAGGGTGTTTTCTAGATATTAGTCATTTTCAGATGAGGAATACCTTTAAATGCATGTAGAGATAAAAAAAATAATACAATTAATGATTTAAAAGTAAATTAGCGCACAAATGGACTTTAAAAGATGCACAAATACATCCAAAGTATCTTGGTCCTCCATTGCTTTTGTCTCATATCACACGTTTACTCATTGACATCAGAACTTGGCTCTCTCTAGCCACCAGCCCATATGTGGTGTTTCACCACAGAGCTCTGACATCTCCTGTCACAAGGTTTGTCACCATAAACCCCTCATGCTACACTCTGCGTGATGCCCTGACAAACAAAAGGGGCGATTCACGGCCCAAAATGGGCTTTCTCACACTACGCGTGTCCTTTCCGCTATTTCCGCCACTCTCGTTCCTTCTGTTTGTCCTTCTGCTAGTCCCCCTCAATTTATTTTATCTAGTCCATTTTAATACAGACTTCCTCTCCATGCTGTTTCTCAGTTCCTACAACTTGATTTTCATTCACCCCGGATACTCCCAGGATGATGTGAACGGTTGAATCCGAATTTCCTTACATCGGACAACAACATCCGTTCAGCCGTCCCCCTTTTTCGTCTTCTGAGAAATGGCTACAATAAGCGCAAAAATGCCAATGCAGTGAATAGGGGCTAGAGATGTCCGTGACGTGGCAATAAGAGTGGTTGGAATAGGGGAGGTAGAAAAAAACCGAAAGAAAGAAAAGAATTGCACAGAGAAACATGAGTGAGACAGATGTGGCCTCCAACTGTTCATAATGAAGGGCATTCACCGGTCTGTTCCGGCTCTCCCACTGTCAACACAATTCTTTCACACTGGGCCTCCTTCCCTCCCCCTTGTGCCCTCGTGTCTACTCGTCCCCCGTTTCTCTCCCTCTCTCACACATTTCTTTCCAGCGTGGGGGCAAAGGGAGGACAGGGTGTGCAGAAGCGAGAGCCAGCGAGTGCAGATCTGCAGGACAGCTTGGAGACCAGCGTGGGGCCGCGCTCGTCGCTTCTGCCTCCACCCGTCCCCTTCCATCGGCGGGGGCTTGCGTGCACGCTAGAGCCGCTGACTGTACCTGCATGGGCATCTATGCGGGGCTCGAGCGGGTGGGTGGGGAGGGAGGGTTGGAGCACCCCAGGCCTCAGCACCTCTTTAGCAGCCAGGCAATCTGCTCAGTCAGCCTGGGTCTGCCTGTTGGACTGCGGAGCGGACACACGGAACGCGCCCGCCCCCACCCGCGGAGGAGCGTGGTCGGATTTGAAGGCAAGATGGTAGATGAGGCATAACAAACACATTTGCTCATTATACTCAGTGATCAGTGATTCCCAACGGGGGTTATTGGAAGGATCGTGGAGTGGCTCAAGTTAAGATGAAAAAATTAGAAATAATAACTTGATAGGAAATTATGTTGTAGAGATGGAGAAAGAATAAATCCCAAATTAGTTCTAGTCATTTTAGTGCTTCGAGCTGCAGTGGGCAACATTCCACCCAGAAACCTGAGGTAGATATTCCACCTTTAGTTACTCTTTTGCTAATAGTAATAGTAATCGAAAAGTAATGGATAGCATTTAAAGTAGTTTATTCAAAACAATGTATACAATTTTAACAACAAACTATTTGAACAAACATCAGGAGCATAGGAAGGGAAAAGTAACTTATAAAATAGTCGATAACGTTCGCTCAAACTAATGCAGAAACATCTGAAATAATTGGTGGAAAGTAAAGGATAAAAAAAACTACCCTTTTAATGAATCATGTTTTTACATTCAACTGACCTTTTTTAAATTTGGAAAATGACGTGTGGTGGTGTTGAATCGGGACGTGAACCAAGCAGACTGGGCTATTAAGGGAACATCAGACAAAAACGCTTGTGAGCCGCTCCAGTTTTTTTCCACATCTTCCAGAAAAAAGACCATCTTGCGCGCTAACAATTCTGTGTTGGAGCAACGTGGGTAGCCTTTTTTTTTTTTTCCCCCGTGACGACAGCTGCTCAGGTCATGGCAATTTGTACGTCAGTCAGAAACCAAACGGCCCAAAATGTGTAGTTAACTAGCTGTTGACATCCTCACATCCCTCGGGGTCACTTCCAATCGAGCCTCCAGAATGTCTTCTCCAGATAGGCAAGAGAAGCCCCAAACCGTATCCCAAATCCCCCCCCCCCACACATCCCTTCCCTCAGTGGAAGTGCTCAGGGCGTCTGGAGTAAGGAGCGAACAGCTGTTTGAATTAAATCTGCAAGAGTGAGTCTAGACGGGGGCCAGGTTTATTGAAGCGATGTCGACTGTCAGATTGATGGAAGACAAGGGGGAAGACGGCCCGTCTTGTTACAGGCGAAGCCAAACCGGGTTCTCTGGCTGTAAGCTCGCTGTAAATCTCGTCTGTTTGATGGGGAGATTAGTTGCAATTCCGGGGACATAAATACAGCGTTAGCGTGGAAGTGAAGCCGGCCAGAAAACGGGAACATAAGGACGGACTGAAGCGAGACGGCCCGCACATACTCCAGCTAGTTGGTTTGCCTAAGCACACGGGGAGATCCACCAATCAAAAATCTGCTAGCCCCGAATGAAGCAAACACACTCAATACAATTCTACAACTTCAAGAGGAACAATACTTCATTTTCATTCCGGCCGTTGTAGCTGTAAACTGGTCCAAAGCCGTCCACTATCTGAAATTTGGACTGTCTATTGACAGAAGTTAGATGTTCGGCAGAGTGCATCAACTCCTTACTGATACTGAATTTTTTGTGATACATTTTCATTTATCACCAGAAAGGAAGTTCAATCAAAGTAGGTAGCCATGTATAAAATGATTTATATTCTTAGGATATTAAAATGTGAGGATTAGTTTTCATAAGTGCTCTCAGTTAATTCGTAATACATTTGTTCAATCAAGTAAAGCATCAGAATTAGATGTGATCTGGTCAATCTAACGGTATGTCCTTGAGGATGCAATACAATTAAATCGTATTAATTCGATTTAGAATACAGAATACAACAACTAGACCTAGATCTACTTCTGATTTCCCGAAAAGTTTCTCAATTGTATTCATAAAACAATTTCTTGGCACGCTCTTACTGGCTTGAAAGACATTTTATGATGTAAAAGAACAAACTAAAACCTGAACAGAGCAAAGTTGCATCTCATCACCACAGCGTACTATTGTCTGTTTGTGTGCTGGTTCCAACCGAATTAGTGAGGTGGAATCTGCAGTGCGCGCGTGCGTGACGAAGGCGTGCGCACACCGGTTGGATCACACCGAAACTCTTTTTGAAAGTGACTCTGACAGTTTGGATAACAGTTTACGCTGCATCCTCTCTGCCCACACACATAAAGACACACGTACACACCGTCGCAGTCACGTCGCCTTCAGATGGCAGAGTGGAAGAGGCCAGCTTATAATTAACACGCCTGCCAAGCGGTATTATATATCATCAAGGGCTCGACATTGGCCTAGAGGAAGTCCAAAAAAGTGCCATTGTTCGCCGCCTAATAAGGTCAACGCGGTGGCTGGTAAATTACTGTTATTTCTAAGCATTCAGACAACAGATGTCGTTAGACGTCAACTCTCGCGGACCTTCCTGGGCCTGAAGGGGGAGGCAAACGGGTCCCTGCTGCTGATCAGAGTCGGCAAGGGTAGATTGCGCGTTTCACGGCAAAAATGCTGTTCAACTGTGATTCCCTCACGGAGGAGACAGAAATACGGGGCGGTAAGAGAGAGGAGGAGAAGTAGTGACTTTCAAGCCGAATGATGGCGATTAATGTTGTTGTTTATCAGCTCGGAGCAAATTTTGTTCTCTTCTTCAATTAACTCAGTGTGAGCGCACTCATGTGGTTTGATGAACGCTTTATCCATCTAAGTGGACATACTTACACATGAACTGCACCGTTCCTGTCTGCCCCAACTTATGTCTAACCCTCCCTGTAGTGTGTCCCAAATCAACACTGCACACTCTTACTATGAAGTGCACTGTAAACTATACTGAACACATGTGACTTGTTGTCAGTTACTATACAAGTTGTAGTTGGCAATTTTGTACAAACACCGAATGACATGAAGACATAAACCGTGAATATGATGACATAATATTGTTTGATGCTAAAAATGTGCAGAAAGTCCGGAGGAAACAATGCATATCGTTGACCCTTTTTCAATTTTGATCACATGGCATGCTGAGATTCCTCTCAGAATCAGGGTGGAGTTTACATTTGTCACTGCACTCACTGCAATTCACTGCAATTCAACTCTAAAGCAAGAGAGCCTTTACATATATTGGTACAGGCAATGCTCTCAGACCATCACTGAAAGGTAGCTGTGGTAGAATGTGTTGCCAGGCAACCAACTGAGACACAAAGAAGTTACAGGAAAAGAAGTCTATTTTCAAACTTTGGATATTGGATTTTGGTTTTACTTTCATCAAAGTTTCAACTAAGAAGAAAAAAGCCATCATTCCAGAAGTTTGAGCTATTTCCTTTATAAAAGGGATTTAGTTAGTCGTGTGTCATTTCCTCATGAATCAAAGACACGGTGTTACGTGGCAAAACGAGGTACTAAGAGGCACTAACCAAGTAAAGTTGGTCAGGAGGAGGCTACAGTTGTCCTCCCTTCTGCCCCCCCCTCCCAGATTAAATTGGGCGTCCCAATAGGGTTGAGGCGATTGATTGATTCCCAGGCCCAGATGGGATGTACCCGAGACGGGCATGTCTGCCTTTTCCAATAAAGTGGTGGGTTTCCCTGCTCTACGCATCATATTACATTTTTAAGTGACTTTCCCCTGTCGAGGATGAAGCTGTTTGTCTTTCAGCAACAAATAAAATGTGAGTTCCCTGCGGCCGCCGACCGTCTGCCTTTTCTGTCCAGGTGATTTCCATATCCCACCTGGAGTCCTAAACTCTTTACATTAAGGATAATTGATATCCAAATTGCATTCGTCCGATATTACCTTTGCCACCCGTAACTACACACCGAGGATCAAACATATAAGTTGGCGGAGCCGTCCAAGTTGAATGTCACCTCCGCAGGAGTCCCTGCCATTAAGTCCACCATTGATATGAAACGTTACGTTATCTGAGGCGGTTGCGTGGCCCCACTGTGTCTTCACCCGCACCTTTTTTGTGACGCACGCCGCTACTTGTGTTGTAAAGATCTTTTTAAATGGGTTGAGAGTTGGAACACAATGAGCACGAGGGGGCATTTCAGAATCTAACCTCGCTGCTACTCAATTAGGGGTATGCACACGCAGTTCCTTCGTCTCAGGCCGTTGTTTTGTCCTCTCGCAGCTTGCCCCCCCCCCGCCCCCACCGCCCATTTCTCTGGTCTAGAATTACAATAAACTAATTCCTGCCGTTTCCAGACTATGAATAATGGGAGTGACAAAAAGGGTCTCGCAGCAGCAATAGTCATACAGGCTCTGAGCACTGTTTTGTTAGGCTTGACTAGCTTTTGTAATTATGTCCCCCCACCCCCCCAACATCCCAACCCCAACGTCCCCTGACCATGTAGAGCCGAAAACTGCAGAATTCAAATTACCGAAGAATAAAAACACATTCCGCTTTGCAATTTAAGCAAAACCGAATCTATTTAAACAATAGGCGACTTTGTTTCATGTGTTGCATCGACCATTTAAGTGAAAATGTTTTTTGTTTTTTTTATCAAGCATGTTTTACTCAATTACAAGGCTGACTTCAAATCCCAATGACTTGCTGAATGTGAACCGATGTGAAAAAAGAAAATGGTAAAGACTAATCACAACGTATGCTATATCATTCTCCAGTCCTGGTTTTAGCCTTGTCCCGCTTGAAAAGACTCCATTTACAAATCCATACATTGTCCAACTATATTGGCATCTCACTCCATGCTATTGAAAGTGGATTTAGCTCAGAGGTCTCTAAGCTAGTTGGGTAACATCTTCTCCCCGTGGGCCTTTGTGCTCTGCACTGCGGGGTAATTACTGTTAACGGGTATCTTCACAAACCACAATGTGAGAAAGATGCCACCAAATCCCAATAAAAGTATGTACCAGGCCCCTAATTATCTCAGCGTAATGACTTACAATCAACCGATCGCGCCAGTTTGCTCCCAGCAGCATCCCGGAACAACGTTCGGTTCAGAGGGTGGAGGTGGTGGAGCTCGGTTCCTTAATGAAACCCAGCGTGGAGCCCCACAAAAAACACAGTGATTACAAGCTTACACAAACGGAGAAAAGGCCGCAAACAATGATTAGTATATCATTGTAATCCTGTTAAGGAGAAGGGGATCGCCATTGCTGAATCAGAAGACGAAGCACACGGAGGGCTACGCAATGGTCACGAAAGTACAAGAAAATGTGTAATACTCATTGATACTCATGTCGGTTGCCGCGGATAATTGCCACATTTTGACTTTAAAGATTACGCTTTGAAATTGACTGACGCTAAACAAATGGAATGTTTTTCTGTTCACAAAGGCTCGGCTAACTGCCGGCTGTTTGCAGACACTTTTCCCTGCCTGAATATCAATGGAGGACATGCTGGAGGACAAATGAAAGCCGGTTTTAAAAAAAGGAAAGCTTTCATCAATTGTTTCATTCAGATTCTCTTTCTCCTTTCTCTCTCCTCTCCTCTTTGTCATCGTTCTGTGGTTCTGGGGTCAACAGACTCTCTCTGCATGTGGTCAATTAGGCTCGGCCACTACTGACGGGGTCAACGGCGGGGTCTCTCGACCTCAGACAGGCCGAGCCGCCCGCAGAGCGGACAGAGAGCATCCGCTCTGTCCGTCGAACTAGGCAGGGCGGTGAGTCGAGTCGGAGGCGATCCGGGGCAGCTTCCTCCCACCCCCCTCCCCCCGTGAAACATCTTAACGACGACAAGGGCTTCCGCCGAGGCTCATTTAGGAATATCATCCCTTAAAAAAGCACATAAAAGCAGCCGAGGCGCCTCCTCGCCGGGATTACGGCCCAATTTAACAAGCGTGAACTAGA
Organism: Gasterosteus aculeatus; assembly: GCF_964276395.1. Taxonomy (NCBI): domain Eukaryota; kingdom Metazoa; phylum Chordata; class Actinopteri; order Perciformes; family Gasterosteidae; genus Gasterosteus; species Gasterosteus aculeatus. Next base: position 4,463,090 of record NC_135694.1, on the reverse strand, counting down.
GCAGCTCGCGCACTCGCTTCAAGAACTAACGGGCTCCAACGTACGGCGGAACAAAGCCGTGACTTTGGCGTTCCTGTCACGATGACAAGCCCGTTGCCCGCTGACCCCCAAACATGGCCGCTAGCTTCCTCTGTGACCCCCCTCCTCCTCCTCCTCCTGCTCCTTCTGCTCTTGTCGGGCTCAGAAGTTCTCCCTTAATCAGCACAATGCTCTCGGTGGCAGGTGTTAGTGAGCCTTTTTTTTTTTCTTCCTCTGGTCGTCTTGATCACCCCTCGGGGAGCGCAACGGCCTCCGACGCTGGGCGCACAGCGGGAGATGTCATTGGGAGGAGAGCCACCCACGGCGGCGACAGAATCCGGCAAATTGCTCTCTCTCCGCTGCGAGAGGGAAAGGTTAGGGCTGCGAGATTAATCCGAGCGGCGATCCGGCTCCCGGCTGCAGTTGGGGGGAGGGCGCATGTTAGCTCACCGATAGCATCTTGCGTGAATATGAGTGAGCAGGAACCATCGCGGCTCGTAATAAACGTGATGGGGGGGAAATGGGAAAGAAAGTTTACGCTTCAATCGCTCAGTACTCGTCTGTATTTAGACTGAAGAAACTAATGTTCATTGTATTATGGGAATCTGCCCTCATTGGTTGGAATCTTGCCCAACATATTGGCTAATGGCGCATATTCTTTTTTTGGCTGCATGACCATGACCTAACTTATAAATAAATAACAAGTATTCTTGTTAGGAATATTTCTCTCCCTGTTTTAATCATCAACGCTTTTGCTCGGGAAACCAATTGTCAAAACTGGCAGACTGTGTATCATTAGTGAATCTGGGTTACATGCTTGCATTAGTATTCACACTCTATGAATGTCGTCCAATCACGCGCCATGTTTCTTTCCAAATTAACCGTCCTTTTTGCAAACGGTTTTCAATGACACCTTCTTGGATGGTTGAATGTGACAAACAAGGTAAAGGTAAAATCCAGCCTTCAGTACCCCAGTAACTCTACTACAGCCTAATGTCGAATGAATGAATGTCTAAAAATCTTTAACACGCTAAATATAGCGGCAGACACAGTGTGCTTTCTCACCTCATTTCCCGCATCCACATCTGCTTTCATCACTCCCGGTTTTCTTCCCAGTGTTGACGTATGTACACGCACCCCTGCATTCGGCATCACGTTCTGCCTCGACTCGGCTTCGGATGGTGTTGCTAATTGGATGGCTGCTTCATAAATATTGTACGTATCAAGCAGTAAAAGCTTTAAAAGCGTCTTCACCTGAGCAGTTTTCTTAATGACTATTTCCATAAATTAAAGTTGGAAAATTACATTAAGCAAGTGATGTTAATTCACCAAATATAGTCTTGGGTTCTTTTTTTTTTTTGCAGTTAATTTCACAGTGCTGACCACCAGTGATTGTCAAATTACAATGTCCCCAAAGTCAGATGTCACAACCGATCCATTTGCATTACTTTTCAGAATAATCACCCTTTTTTGTCTAACATTGCAACATTGTACTGACTCTAGTACTACATTGTACTACCATGTAAAATCTACTCAACAGAATGCCGACAGTGGTTGCCATGTCTACCATTTGTTGAAGCGATTGAGCCCCGGGAGGGAGTCTCTAATACTTTAGGACTCATGCGCGGCGCTCTCTTCAGCTTACCAGGTAAATTGTTGCGCTTTCAAAACGGGTGGCAGGAGAGATTCGGTTGAGCTGCTCACTTTTCCCTCAGCTCCCCGCTGGAGAGGGCTCGTGTCGCAACTCAGCTACCAAAGCGCCATCGCTCTCTGCTCGCCGTGATGGCTTTTTTGGGGCGAGATTGGTTTCTAATATCCAGCCCTAAAGAACCTCCAGCAAAGGCAACAATGTGTGACTCGTGCGCTCCTCCGCCGCTTTGTAAAAAAAGGGGTCTTTCCGAGCCCCCCCACGGTCAGATCCCCCTCTCGGGGGTTGATGTCAATTAAGGAAGCTTTGCTCTTTGAACGTTTGGAATGTGTGAACTTTTAGCGCGTGACAACCTTTCCTTCAGCCCTGATCCCTCAGGGGGGAGAGAGGGGGGGTGGGGAGGGAGCATCCGTCGTTTATCCTCGGTTTGTTGACATGCTTTGACGTGTTGCTGTGAAAGCTGGTGGCTAAATTACACACGCGCAGCCGCCCGTGGTCTGTAATGTGCTCTGCCACCCCTCAGTTATAGCATGTGACAATAGTTTATGTTGGCAGGGAGGGACCCGGCCCTTGCTGCTCGCGATCAGTCTCAGGAAGTGTGTGTGTGTGTTTGTATGAAAGGTGACATGGTGTCTTTTAACAGGTTTTTCTCTCACCTCCGCCATAGCAGAGGGTTACTGTGTGTGATGAGTGGTAACTGATGCCTAGACGACTTTTTTCTTTTTTTTTTTGTCGCTTCCTCTGAGTTGATGATTACAAAGGCAACATAGAACTGAGTGCATTCACCACCTGATACAGACACATACGAACCCTCGGGCGAAGTTTCTTGGTGTCAAACCTGTCTGGTGACATACCTGGGTCTAGTTTTATTGAGCACTTGACATGTGGGCGTGAGAAACCCATCACTCAGTTATGTCGTGTGCATGAGACAGGAAAGGGTGTTTACCATGACGTGCTGCCAAAGGCCCAAAGACTTCCTTCCCAGGTTAAAGCTTTGGTCTAGTCCAGTGATTGTTATGTATTGTGACTCTAGCTCGGGTTTCTAAGGCGGACGTTCCTCCTGTTAAAGTTTTCCCACTTGTTTCTGAAGACCGACCATTGAATACCAAGGTTTACTGCAACTGGCTGAGCAGGTAGAGTACATAACAAGTGCACGCTGCCATGCTTGTAGCTGCAGGGCGAGTGGTGAAGTATTTCACGCTGTGTGTCAGCATTGCAAACCGCTAACAATGACTATGACACTCGCTCATTGATCAACACCTTTTCTCAAAGGTTTCAGCATCATACCGCTAAATGTCCACGGGGGAGCTTTTGGAGACGAGAGGTCACATCTCTTCCCTGCATTTGGACCGTCGATGAGCAGTAGTCCACTGATGCACACTTTCACGTGTGGGCAGTCTGCTTCTGGATTTCTAAGCGAACTGACCTAGTGGTTTATTGAGTACTCTTTTTAATACAAAAGCAGTTCCCCAAAAATGTGTTTCTGAAAATATTTTTCGAGAGCTATGTTATACCTAAAACCCTTTGGAGACTAGCAGATCCCAATTGGGGGCCCAGTAACGCCAGAACGTCATATATTTCAACAGTAACATATACACTTATCCCCTTTACCCCCCCCCCCACCAAAAATTTTTTTGTACAAATAGACAAAGTAGTTCCAGAGTTAATAACGCTTTTTATCATGGAGGGTGGCATTTTCGGAGCAGCGGCCAAAAAAGAGGCTAGTCAGCAAAAGGTTAAACGAAAAAGCTAGAGTCACCCTTGGCACCCTTTATTTGGGTAGCCGAGACCTCCACCTAATGCGGCGGCCAACACGACACGACTCAAACGGCAGCGGGGCGCTACCAGAATGCATTGCACTGCTGCTTCCGTAGCCAATTATTGGGAGTGCGACTTGCCCGTGGATATGAACCATTACCATTTGCAAATTGGCACTTGACACAATTGAGACGTTAGTGCAATCCAATTCACACCGAATTGTAATTTTAGATCTGATGACATCATCTAAAGTTTAATAAGGAATAAACACATTTTTTGAGAATCCCCAAATGTAAATCTCACGGAGCTGCTTGATGTAGTCAGGTGATTATCGACCCACTAGTCAAATCCAGTCATTTTTAATCATACAGCTAAAATCCTGATTTAGGATTTTTTTCTGAAAAAGGCCCACAATACACAAAGCAAGTTGTGGTCGGTGGTTGTACTCGTCTATCTGTTGTACGCAGCGCCACCGGCATTAATTATTCGACTTTCGGGTTTTGAAAGAGTGGACAGTTTAGAATTGGGGGGGCTGACGGAATCCCTGATCAAAGCGCGAGACATGAGCAGACCCGCGCTCTTTGCTTGCCCGTCTCTCATCTGTTGCCTCGTGGCTCGTGTGAAGCCTTAGAGATGTCTCTGAGTGGATTTTAAGAAAATGTGGGCCGTGCATTACTTGCCAGAAAGAATCTGGAGCTCTAATCTCGGGTCTTCCTGCCTCCTGCCCTTGCTCCTTCCCCTCATCTGCTCTTTCCTTCTAATTAGCCCCTACAGTGCATGCTGACTGGACAGCGGCTTATAATGGAGCCAGATGTTTGAGGCGATTTCACCCCGCGGGGGAATGTTTTGTTTACTACAAGATGAAAACAGCCCACTTGCGCTCACTTTTCCTTTTGGGGTTGTTTATGAGCAAAACCACATTTCCCCTTCCTGCTCTGCTCTGAGTTTCAGAGGCCAACCACCAGTTTCATTTATTTAGTTAGTTGAAAGACCTGTCTGACTAAAGTTCAATTTTATAACTTGAAAGCATCAAAATATTGTCTTTAACGTAAACAACACAGTGCGCAATCCATACCAGGGAAATCCATTTTGGTTGCATCAGCAGAAAGTGCATCCTTCGCCTTCTGAATCCCTCCCGCCATCAAGCATAGCTTGACAACCATTATCCAGCTCAACACTTATCACCACAAAATTGACATGTAACCCATTTATGGGATGATTAATTTAGCTTTGTCGTGTGCTGCCGGAAGATCCGTCTTCATCAGCAGAGAGAGATCGAGAGGGAAAGAGGACAGAGCGGCCTGCGATGCGAATCCGCCACTGCAGAAAAACAAATGAAGACACTTGGAATCAACTCCTGCCGCATCTCCGACTGACTCTCGGAGAAGGATTAGGAGGCCGGGTCGATGCGGAGTGTCAGTGGCGGGTGTTTGATTGGACAGTAATACCCTCACGCTCGTCAGCACCTCCAGATCCATGGAGGTTGTAATTGGGGTGTGCTTGCAAAGACTCACACGACTGATAAGGTTGATTAGTCAAATAGCATTGGACGCGTGGAGGGCTTCACAGGGATCTCGCAGAAATGAGGTGAACTGCAAAAGGGAAACCTGAATTTAGCAAACTGCTGCTACAAAAGTTCAGTTGTGAGTGGGAATGTTAAATAAATGTCACTCCAGGTTTTCTTTTAAGCTGGAAAATCTTGTCCAATGCCTTTGTCCCGCCCGAAAAACTGCAACTGTTGCAGGGATTTTGTTGACAGCACATGGAATTAATTTGTATCAACATAAAAACAACATCTTGCATAGATTTACTTTGAGGAGGAGGAAGTAGGTGAGTCAGCAGTGGAGGGTACATGAAACTGTATTTTTCTTTTTATCTTATCCTCAAAAGCTAAAACTCTTAAACTCTCCTCACCAAATGCCTCCACTTTGTTGCGAACCTCAACCACCTCATTCGGGTCTCCGTGCGTAAAGAGAGAAGAAGCACAATCGCATTAGCATGAAGTCAAATCTGCCTTTTGTGAAATGCCAATCCAATTAGCACGTTGTCGTTTAGCTCTCTCTTCCTGAAGGGAGGCTTTTGCGTCTGGCTGATGTGCAGTAAAAGGCACATTTAGTAAACAGTGTGGCCCTCAGGGTTTCCTTTGGGACAATTCAAGCTAGGTGGCTAATGAAACACATCCATAAAAAACTGTGGGGTGCCAGAGAAAGGGGGGGGGGGGGGGGGGGGGGCGGGCATGTGGAAGGCAAGAGCACAATGGCATGAAACAAAGGACGTTCCCTGTCAATGGGCGTTGGCGTTGCTTTTAAGGCCCCAATAAACAGTATTGATTGTTGATAATTGTGGAGAAACCCCAAGTAAAGAAACGGCTAGTAGATTTACTAAAACAAAGACCCACTCTGCAAAAAAAAGAAAACGGCTCGGTTGCTAACAAGCTAATCGGGTTAGCCGAATGATCTCATGCACTTTATAGTGTGGTAGAGTCCAAAAAGCTGCAATACATGCGCATATTTTTGATTGCACACAAAACGACACTAAACGCGAGACATCAATCCAGGAAGCCGGCCCGTGAATGATGAGAGCTCCTTCAGCCATCTCTTCAAAGTGGTTTGATTAAAACCCGCTGGAACACCCGGTGGTTCGTGTTTCTTGCAGCGTCCCAGCAATTAAAAAGCTCAGCAATTAAAGGGAGACCCCACTGATTTTTTTTTATTGGCCTTCTATAAAGTCAATATGACTTGCGGCAGATTGGTCGAAAATCAAAGCAGTAGAGGTCAGGATACTCCTATTTTTATTTCCCCTTCAAGCTCAAAACACACAATTAAATGATAAAAAGGTTATTTTTCAGACTTGATCAAGCACTGGACACATAAAACCGTTTCCCCCTGAGGTGCACTCCTCCTGGAGAGAGAATAGTGTTTGACACCAGCTTACAGATACAAATGACGACCATCCACGGAAAAGTGTTATCAACCAAATACGTAATTAGTTGGAGCACGATGGAAGAACTGTGGTTAAAGGTGTTATTATTGAGCGCAACCTTACAAAAGGCTGCGTGCCACACGATTGATGCGATCCACTAATGAGTGTACCGTGTCTGACTCTTGCTTAAGGCTCCTGGCCGTTTGTGTTGAACTTTGAGTTTTTTTTACCTCTAAAGTTTCTGGAGTGTATATGGCTTGGAGGAAACCCAGCAGACCTCAAATTATCCTCCTCTTCTTTCAGGGTCTTTTCATCATTTCAGCTCGCTTGCACACCATTCCTTTACTCTTGGACATTTTACCCACAGTTATATCTGTTCTGGCTTGCACATTTTTTTTTTTTTCTTGCTTTCTTCTCCCCCCCTCCTCCTCCCTTCCCTTCCCCCCCCTCCTCGCTCCGGTTCCCGCTCCCGCCAATTTCATGCCAGGCCAGTCCTTGGAGTATCACCAAGGGCATTGGAAACAATCAGGCGACTCTTCCCCCTCTCCCCCCACCCAAAAAAAATCCCCGGACTTCTTCATTATCAACCATTTACTTCCGTCTCTGTCACAATTAAACAGCTAGATGGAAATTATTTTTAGACACGGCTCTCGTTTCCTATCTCGCGTTTCACAGTTCGAGATTATTCATCTAAACGCAGCGCTGTGCGAGTGGGCATCCTGCGGCCCGCGGCTATTTTCCACATGGGCAACCGTGAAGTCATATTGACACTAAACATATGGTCGGCCCTGTTTCGAGATACACTTGCAGACTCCCAACGTTTCACTTGTCTTAATGAATAATACCATGGTGGATTCCGGCGTCTGGAATCAGTGGAATTTTTCAACAGCACCAACAGTGCTTTCATGCATGAATTAACGCTGTGCATTTCCATTTTTACATGGTGCTTGGGAACACAACGGTTTGTAATTTCATTTGCAATCTTATGAGGGAGGAATAAGTGGGCCATTTTATGTTCATTTTCATTTCAGTCCATCCTGACCGGCAGAGTTAAAAGATTGAAGCATTTGAGCAAAATCAATGATATTTTACGGTACTAAACAGCCAATCCTTAGTGGTTTATCCCTTTGTTATTGAAAAGCTTCTCTTTTAGGGGCCTGCTTCGTATCAAGACTGGAGCTATTCCTGTGCGCGCTGAACGAAGGAAACCTAATACTAAGTGACAGGATAGGAAATGAAAATAATGAGATCTCACTAACATAGTTGGGAAGACTAACCGCAAAAATATATATTTCCGTCCACGGACGTATTTTCAGTGATCTCTGAGGTGCGGTGGAAGCAAGAGACCGACGGCAAGTAGATGTGTGCGTTTGTACATGACAGAAAATAGTTTATGGGCATTGTTGTTTATGATTTCTAAGGTCATGGCCGTATCAAGCTGTGGCTCTCAAAAACAGGCCAACAGGAAATATGGTACAGAGATGAGCTAATGGCCAAAGGGCCTTCAACAAATTCGGACTGGGCTGGAAAACAAGACTGCGGCATGTCGGAAGGAAACCTTTATATATATATATATATATATATAATATATATATATATATTTATATATATATATATATATATATTTATATATATATGTATATGTATATGTATATATATATATATATATATTTATATATATATATATATATATGTATATATATATGTATATGTATATGTATATGTATATGTATATGTATATGTATATATATATATATATATATATATATATATATATAAAATGTGTGTATGTATGCAGCTGCCCTTGTGGTGATTTTCAGTGTGCAATGATTGTTAAGGAAAGTTTATTTCCGTCAGCCGCGCCAATGAAATTTGATGATGTCAGTGGATTGTGTGTTTTCCTTGATCTTGACAACTCATAACCCCGAAACTGTATTATGGCTGATTAGAGATTTGTTGAGCGTGTGCTTTTGTGTGCATTTCCGTCACGCGCACATCTCGCCCGCCCCAACACGCATGATGTAGTAAGCTACACGCGCATATTGCACTGCTCTGACTTTGGTAAACTCTGATGTTGTCTGACTTGTAGAAAAGCCAACTGGAGATACTTGGAAAGGAAAACAACTGCGGCAGCTGCTCGTTAGAAATAATGTAATTGCACCTGCTTTTATAAGCTATCACCTCTGCTCATATGCATATACAACAAATTGCCTCTGTTTGTGCTGAATCCAATCACCAAAACCAATTGGTTATAAATACCTCGCTATCCCTATTCCCAGATCATCACAACTGCTAACACGGTGCAAAATCCTGTGCATGCAGCTGCCATGCTGAGTTTAATTCCACTCCTACAAATGACTTGTCCAATGGGACGGAATAAAACGAACACGAGGGACATAGCAGAACAAACTACTAGGCATGACGTAATGCATGGTTTGGTGCATGCATTAATCCAATGCATGATCCCCTCGAGTCACTTTGCCCTCTATAAGCTCCAAGACCCTAGAACGGCATCGGCCTTGCTCGCCATATGCTTCTGAAAGGTTCCCAGTCAGTCGTACCTGCCACAATTACAAGAGTGCCAACAGTAAGTCCATCTTTTAAATCCACCAGTCCCTCTGCTAATTAGGAGAGGACGACAGTGGTACAGTAAAGGCCAGTGGGACAAGGAGCAACCGGGAAGGTGCAGGTTAAGTGACAGGCCAGATGGTCTGTTTCGAACCAAAGTCATTTTCGCTGGTTGGACTCCTTTAACCTTCCTCTCCTTCTAGTGCTCTGCCGTTGCTGAATGGGCACTTTTTAAAGTTAGTTTTGGTCGAACTTGATATGAAAATGACATTTTTTGTTAAGTTAACAGGCAGGGAAAGCCTGTTCTAAGACTTTACTACATCCTTAAGTAAATACCCCATTTCGGCTCAAAGCCCTCCAAGTAAACAACCAGCAGAATCTACATAATGTACTGACCGGATCAGTCAAGCGCTTGGACACACTTTCTCGTTGAATTGAATGAGAAAATGTGTCCAAACTTTAAACTGGTACTGTCATTGTCCAAAAGTAGGTAGACGTTGTTACTGATGTATACGTTTATACTAAAAGCTGGTTGAGGTGTAGCAGCAATCAAGTAAAAATAACTACTTTGTATTCTTAGTGTATTGCAGCATTTGACAAACAAGGAGTCAGGTCCTTTCTAAACGGTCACCGAAATAAGTAGACTGATGATTCCTCTATTTGATTTTTAAGTGAAGTAATGGATAGTTTGATCACGTTGGCGAAAGTAGCAGAAAATGGAAATTACAATCATACCTATACACAGTGAAACGTTTCACTGCAGTAGCTAATAAGACGATACAGGGAATGAGGGTTGAGCAACGCCACATTATTCTGAGCTATTTTCCAGCATGTCTTCTCAATTTGTTGCCATTTATTCAATTGACCGAGATTTAGACGGGAATGTCAGGGTAATAACCAAAGCCTAAACCCCCTGCAGGTTTAGCAGTGAAGACGCTGATTATGAATCATGGTTTCTTAGAACATCACACCTTCCTGTCTTCCAGGAATAATTTACTTCCGATGTATTACCGTTGTTTCTCTCCTCTGACATGTTTTGATTGACGGCTTAGAATGCAAAGTAACAGACAAAAATAATCGCGGTCTCGCAGTGATGGTTACCTAAACTTAAAACATTTCAGTTTTCAAAGGTTCCACGTCGGTACATTGTGTCAAGAAACGAAATACCTCGAAAAACCGAGTAAATAAACACACACCCACGGGCGATAATGCAGGGAGGGACAGTCTAGACAAGCTGCCGGAACCCATAATCATGTTGGGAAGGCGCTTAAGACGCAGTAAATGGGAGGGCCGCGTCTTTAAAGCGAAAACTCACCACCTTTCCAACGAGCTGAGTGCATTTTATTGGCAAAGTTTGCTCTGAAGATGAAATCATTGCGCCGCGTCCCTGTGCCGTACCTCCGTATCTGCCTGATGGGAGCGCCGCACACACATACATACACACTCGCAAGCGTGTAGGCTGCCGCACAGATGGATATTGATGACGGTGCAATACCAATTGGTGTAATTAATGCCCAGGTTATATTGGAAGGACATGGACAGCGATGTGGGCCATTTATCACCAGTGGGCTTGCTTGCTTATTCTCGCCCCAGTGAGCCATCGGAGCAGGCTGGCTGAGCAGAATCTTAATTGCAGGCTTGATTCCCCTCCACCCACCCACCACCCCTGTCCCAAAGCCAGGAGACAGTGGGGACAAGAAGGGAAAGTCAAACAGCCATCCCACAGCCAACCCCCTCCTCCTTTTATCCCCCTTCCACTTGTCATCACTTTGCCTGCACAGCGTGCGGCGAGGGCGGGAGGGAGGAATATACACGTGTGGCGGTGAGAAAAGCGCACATGTACACGCGTCTCGTCTGTCGGATATCTGAGGGGGAAACGGGGGGGGAGTCCATCACACTCGCCGCAGGACTTGGAGTAGATTACAGAACTCCTGAGGAAAAATGTCTTAGGCCTGGAACCGACAGCGGAAGTGGATTGACTACTGTCAACTCCCCGAACCGACATTTACACACCTCCTGCGACTCGCAAGCGTATTTAGAAGAAACAAAATAAAATAAAAGATAAAAATAAAAGAAAATTGTGCCAAAAAAAACATCGACAGGGAGCTTGCGGATGCCAAGAGTCATTGTAGAAGATGCGCCCTTTTTGAAATACTTCTCAGCAGGAGAGAGCCACTGTGTTTTAGGGTCTCTCTTAAGACATTTTGGGAAAAAAATCACCAGCAAAAAATCACCACCACCAGTTTTTTTGTTTAAATTGTTTTTTTGAACGCCCACGGAGAGTTTAAAGTGCCCGTCGGACGAATGCCAAACCGAAAAACGAGGCAGAGGATTCGACTCCTGCAGCATTGTAGATCAGTCGACACATTGGGATTACACAGGAGGGCTTGATATCACTGCAGGGCAAGAGGCAAAACAGAGTTGACAGGTGGACTCAAAGGGACACGGGAAAAAAAAGTCCTTCCTCAGATCCTCCTTTTTTGGCTGAATGCACTCAAGCACAGACCCCGTTGATGTTGGTTTGTGGACTGGCGCTCTGAAGTCACCGTCCTTTTTTGCAACCAAAAGTGGCAGGAAAGGGTGGAGCTAAGTACATCTGAAATCTGAATAGGACATTATTAGTTGAGCAAAATGTTTTTTTGTTTACATTTATTTATTTATTTATTTTTTATTTTTTATTTATTTATTTTTTTGAACAATAAATAAAAGGGAAAACAAAGTTACTATTTGTACACACAAAGAAAAAATAAATGTTTTGTACAACATTTTGTACAACAAAAACAAAACTGTTAGAAGAAAAGGAGTGCAGGAGTTACATTTCATGAACTGAAAACAGTGAGAAAGGGGCTGAAGTCCTGAGACAAAATCCTTGTCCCAGATTGGACAATGTCCCGGAAGACACCTGTCAATCACAAATGAGCCACGCCCTAAGGCAGAACCTGCCCAATCCTCCCTTTTATTTGAAATGGCGCATCATCAGCTAATGTCTCCGGTGACCAGCTGTCTGCACAGCCAGCGCTCGGTGAAAAATGTTAATATTTCAACTGCACTCCATTACGATGTGCACTGCAAACAAGACCCCCCCCCCCCCCTTCATCTTCCCCCGACCCCCGCCCTTTCTGCAAACCACTTGTGTCAATACAGGGGAGGGGAGAGATATAATGTGATATGATAGACTGCTGACCTTTTCTCTGTAATCAGAGGTGTCAATGGGATGAAAAATAAGCTGTTAAGTCAGGCGAGAACGCTGACGGCGAGCAATACAGAAGCCCAAGAGCTGGGTACACATGAACGCACACGTAGAGGAGAAGTTTCCAGAGGGCCACATTCTTGGAATGGTAGTTTGGGAAGTGTCGAGTCAGCACTCTGGTGTCTCCCGCCGACCACTTTAGACGGAACCACCGGAGGAAGGTCAGTTGCTCTGCCGCGACGGTTCGCAATTCAGGCCAGACCGGTCTGGGCCCAAGGGTCTCCGGGTTGTGTCCGTCGCATGAAGGCTAAAAAGGCATCCATTCGAATGGACTTTCACTCACCACGTTGTAGAATACCACCGCTTTGTCGTCCCACTCGGTGTCTGACGCCCGAACACAAGGCCACCTTAAGTGTCACCATGAGCCGGCTTTCTATTAACTCTCAGATCCATCCACGACAACATCGCAGTAGAGATTAGGTTTAAATTCACATGTAATAAACATACCCGTTTGATTCCAAGGAGCTTTTTTACAGAGAAGTAACATAAGCCAGGTCGCTTATGGAGCTTTGGGGGAGCTGATAGGGAAATCTTTCTTCTCACAAGAAATGAGCCATAATACTTCTGATATCAGTATTAAGGCAAAATTACACTAATTCCCTTCTGGGTGTTATGTTCATATCTAATGGGCAGACACGAGTCGTCTCTGTCGTCTTCTGTTTCAAATCTCAAAAGGAAAGTATGTTTTAAAAACGTATTTAACCCCAAAAAACGCAGTATTCCCTTTTTTTAAAAAGTACAGCTCAAAATGTCAAAAATAGTTGCCCTCTATTTAAATTCCATGTTTTTTTTTTTACTTCAAACAAATACAATCTTCTAAAATCTAAAACACTTGCATCTGTTTGATGGGAACTCTGCTCAAGACCATTATATGATAATTCACCATAAGGACCATTATGTTGTGTCTAAATTGCCCTGAAAAAACACTTTATGGCTCATTTCTTGTGCTGGAAGGTGCTGTTGCTTCAGATATTGTTTACCCTTTATAAGGATAAATGTATCATTTACACTCAAGTATAACTATTAATGGCCCACATTAAGAACATCAAATGCATATGAAACGTACTGTACATTACAGCGTGCATGCAACTGCAGACGGCTCTAATGCGAAATGACGGAGTTCTTCTTTTACAGCAGAGTAGATGCGTAGAGATCAGCCTACAATGCAACCTGCTACGTCTCACTACCTTTTACCCCCCCCTCCCCTCCTTCCCTCCCCTCCCTCTGTCTCCTCAACCCTCAGGCCAAACACACTCCGATGTGTTCCTCTTCTTGACTCGCAAGAAAAAGAACCTGTCACGGGAGCTCCGGCCCTGTGCCATCATCTGGCTCCTCCGGGTGGGGAGTGGGGGTGGGGGGGAGCGGCGGCGTGGCTCCGTGCGTGCCTCTGCATGCCGTTTGCACGTGTGTTGTCGGTGGGTAGGTGGGCTGCCATCCCTCTCCGTCGCCGTTGAACTGATTGGCGTGGCAGCAGCGGGGGCAGACACTAATCCCATGTGCCAGGTCGGAGGCACCGCACGCGCCGCCATCACTTCGGCGGCGTAAACAAGTCACCCGCAGCAGGAGTAATGGTGCCCGCAGTAAGCCGGAGGACTGGATACATGACAGCGAGAGGTTCATGCGCACAGGGAGCATGAGGGTGTCCAAAAGGTTCACGAGTTGGGAGCCAAGTGGAGGTGCTCGTGTTTGGCTCCGGCGGGAACGGGACAGCGTCTCTCTGGGAATTACATCCGTAGTGTACTATTCTGCAGGATGAACATTCACAACTCTGTTCCAAACAAAGTTATGCGCATGCATAAGTAAATCTTTTCTGCGAGCAGGTTTTAGAAGAAAAAAAAATATCCTGCTGAATTGTTGACAGATTTATTTCTTTTTCCAAAGCATGAAAGGTCTGCATCCCAAATCATGCGTAGGTGAGAGGCGAGTTTGGGATGAAGCATTTGGTGGAGCCACAAAATATTCAAGGAGAAAAATTGAGGATGAAGGCCAAATAAACAATATATATTTCCCATTAAAACAGACTCCCACAACCAATAAAGAGTGTGAGAGAGGGTTAGGGTTAACTCCTAACCAACCGCAGAGATGACAACAAAGATGTCAACAAAATAATCCCTTCTGTAGGATATGAAAAGATCTTACCAACTCAAAATATAGATCCCAAGAACAATGATCCAACTCATAAACATTGGTCATCTTTTGATGACTTTATCCTTTTAAACATAGAACTAAATGTATCCTTCAATGGACCTAAAATTGTATGAAATCCCCTGATTTGGGGGCACTAACCAAGCGTCAGTATTTAAAATGTTTAACGATTCATGTGTCGGTCCCCGCCCCAATGTTGAATCAAATCTTAGGCGCTTGAGCAATCGGCCTTGGCAACATGCACAGACACACACATACTGGGTCCCCCCCTCTGTGAAGTGAACTCAGAGTGCGCTAGCAGTGTCTAGCATTAAGGGAACCGTACTTTGAACCTCTGGATTTTCTGAGCTGCGAAATTGGCGCGTGAATTGAACATTTTCCCGAGCTACTTTCAGTGTTTGCGCTTCGGCATCACTTGCCACAGTGAAGTCAACGCAGTCTCACTCACCCCAATGACGCATGCCAACCGCAACCCATCCTTCCTCCAGATCCTTTAGAAAGCGCCGCGTTGTTCATTCAGGAAATCGTTGAGTTATTTATTCTTTTCTTCTTTTTGTTTTTCTCCGTCACTGCTGTGTTTCAAATTCATCCAGTGCAATGCACTCACTCAAACTCAAAGACAGGCTTATGCTCCTGGTAATCATGCAGCAGGGGGGTGGGGGGGGTAAACGCTCTTGCCCAAGGACACATTGGCAGCAGTTGTCAATGGAGTAGCAGATCTACCTCCCCCCTGGCTATTTGAGCAGGCATTTGAAATAGATGATGAAACCTGACCGCATGAATTGTGAACGTCCCCAGCGGCGGGGACATAGGTGCTTTCATCACACATGCCCCCGATGGTCCATCGCTAGAAGGATTAAATCAAAACAGAAATTGAAGCCCGCACAGCAGAACCGCCTCGACTTGATGAAGAAGATAGGAGCACGGCTGCTGACATCAGGGTGACGATGTGCACATCGACATCTGTTTTGTTTTGTCAAGACAGACTGCTCCCTCGGGTTGCTGCTGCCTTGGCATCGTCAAATCCATGTGGATATATCGCGTGTACGTGTTTGTGTGTGTGTGTGTGTGCCCTATCACACATGCGAGAATGAATTTGTGACTGACTTTGCGCATATTTGTTTGTGTGTGTGCATGTATGCCACGTTCTAATTAACTGTAGCCCCCCGAACAACGTACATATGTTTTCTCCTTGAGGGCCGGAAGACAGCCGGCAGAGGTTTAAGGGACACATGGCTTCTCGTGGGATGGACGCTCTACTCTTTTCTTGCTTCCCTCATCCCATTGGGTATAGCAGGAGGGTTGAGGCAGGAAGCAAACAAGGTGGCCACGGGGAACACATGGCTCACACTTGGATTGTGTTTGTGAGGAAGACAGGATGCAGAGTCGTGTCTGGAGAGAGGACGGCGCTTGCTGTTTCAAAATCGGACCTCCCGCACCCGGCACTGAATGAGCCCCTGCGCCATGAGAGTTGAGCGTCCGTGTAGCATCAGCATCGGTTATAGTCCTGGGGAGAAATGTAGGGCTCAGCTGTATGTGGAAAATGGGCAAGAGCAGCCTCAGTCTGGCTATGCATTGAAGTTCTGCAAACCCCAATGCATCACTCAAAAAAAGGGCCGACCGGGCTGTGATCGTCACATACGAACATCCTTTGATGTAGCACATGTAAATACCCGATACTCGTCTCATGCTCTTCTCACACAGAGCTTCTAACCCAGATACTTCAACAAGCAA
This sequence comes from Gasterosteus aculeatus, assembly GCF_964276395.1. Taxonomy (NCBI): domain Eukaryota; kingdom Metazoa; phylum Chordata; class Actinopteri; order Perciformes; family Gasterosteidae; genus Gasterosteus; species Gasterosteus aculeatus. The sequence continues at coordinate 4,447,047 of NC_135694.1, read as the reverse complement.
GCCGCCCTTTTCAATGGGCCATCAGCTCTATGCAAATATGTAAATAAAACATGCATGCAAACATGCTTGACTGATTGCCTTCAAAAATACACACACAGAGACAACTTTGCAGTGTCTCTCCACAATGTGGCAAAAACGATGCATGCAGATTGTGCATACAAGGAACCGTATTTACCAGAAAACATGTCCTTGCCTTGTCACAATATCGCATGTGTAAACAACAGTTATTTCATACACAACAGTATGGGGTTTGGTGTTGGTTACGTAGCGGGGGGCACATTCAGCAGCCGGCGAGAGGCGACTCGCCACGGAGAATTCGCCGACAGATCTCAGCCTCTTCCCACGAAACCCTCATCCGGTGAATTGTATTAGCCCTTCGGGGAGAGAACCGTCCATTGATCTCAGCTGAGGCTGAAGTTAGCTAATTAATTAGTGCGGGGAGGGTGGGTGGGGGGCGGCGGTCGAGCAGACAGATTGCATGATCCAAAAGTCTTTGACAAAACAAAGTCCCAATCCCGAAGTCGCTCCCAGGCCCTGGGAGACTAACAGGTTGAGGCTCGGCTTTGTACCTTTATGTAAATACACCTGTGATGAATAATTCATCCGCGTGTGTCGCGGCCAGTGTTGCTTTGGTATGCAAATGAGACGTGTAAACAGACAGCGGCGTGTCGGACCAGCGGTTGGTTTAAGAGATCACGGAGGGATCAATAGTCGAATGGTTTAGCGGGGGAGTGCATGAGTTTATGGGTGTACACATGTTCACGTCGGTCGCCGCAGAGGCGAGCGCGAGTTGAGTGATTTGGACTTGGTGTTGATGAAAATCCGGATTGTTGGGGGGGAAATGAACACAGGTGGAATGGATGTGTAATTAAGAATAATTGGATTCCCTCCTGAGGCCATTACGGAATAATTTCTGCACAACAAAGTTATTGTTCATTGTCCGTTGTTCTGGCGGTGTTCTTTCAGTTGTTGATTTCTAAAGGCTGAATGATGCACAAAGACTCCACGGTTCCTGCTAGCGGAACCACCACAAATTAAAAAATATAAATGGTACCCCTAATCAACTTTCATTTCCAGACTGAAGAAAAATGATATTTGCTGCTTTATTTTTGACTCAACCACAGGTGGGTCCTGGAGTACATAGTATGTGTGTCACTGCGGCAAGCTGAGAAGTAAATTTGCCCGTCACCTGCAGAAATATGGGAACATGACTCTATGTAGTAATAATACCTTGTTGCAAAATCCGATTGTGGATCTTCTACTATTTGATGCATAATATACAATGAAGCTCCTTTTAGACTTCATTTTGCACCAGACAATCGTCCTCAGCAATTTCATTTGCCCATTTGTCATTCTGTGGATTGAAATTTCGAGTTTGTCTCATCGTGTAATGAAATGTCTGCTAATTGGGCCTCGTGGGGAGATGGTTTTTCTCAACTGTGATGCGTTTTGTGTGACTTTGTACATGCGTTGCTGCCAGATATCTCCGTGCACGCTTGGCTGTTTGACTTTGAGTGTCATGGGATCTGATACCGAACATGATTGCAGGTTCACCTCCCCGCCTGCTGCACATTTAGTCTGTTTTGCTGTTTACTTGTTGAGTTGCAGGTGATTAGACAGAGGGCCGATTAGGTCTGTTTTAACTAAGTGCGATCGTAAGTGCTGCTAAAGTGCTACTTCGTCCAGGTATATAGTCGCTGGAGGTTTGTTTTTCAGCTGCATTGGCTCTACGCTGTCCAGATGTCATTGGGTGGCTCATTCCACCATTTAGGAGCCGGGGCAGCAAGCGGTCGGGTCGGGATGGTGTCGAGTGTTTAGGAGCAACAGGCAGATTGGCAGATGCAGGGCGGAGCGCGCTGGCAGGGAGTTAAGAAGGAACCTGTGGAGGCCGGCTCGCTCTCTCCTCTTTCCTCCGGCTCCCGAACCAGGCAGTGCTGCCCTGCCGCAGGGGTCGCCTAAAGGCAGTCTGGGTAGTTGCAGGCTTGAGGAGCCCTTTTGGTTAATTTAGTTGTTTTTTTTCTCCTGCTTTTCTGTTATAGAGGTGGGTAAGCCGCCCGTGTTTGTCTTTTATTTGGTTTGTTTATTGTTTGGAATCCAGACTCACCCTGAAGCTTAGTTTTACCACAACTGTTTATACAAATAAGTATCACGGACTACACGGCTACAGTACTGGTCATGTTCCGCGGCGGGTGGACAGTCGGAGACCCGTTGATATGCTGCACTCAGGTTCCCCCCGAGAGCAACAGCAGACCAAAAAAAATGCTGCGTATTGTGTTGCTTTTGGGGCAAAGCACGGCTCCTGTACGCGCCGACAGTGCGTGCTGATTTCCTTTGGTGCAACAGTAATGAGAAGTGCAGCCGAGTGGCAGAGCCGGCTGCGCCCAGTGGGATGGAAATGGCTCCGGCTGCCAATCAAAGTGTCAAAAAACGGAATATAGCTGTGGCGCACTCTGGCCTTGAGCCACGGGGTGGAGTCAGGGATTCGGCACGCACACACACGCACACGCACACCTACTCTGTTAGGGCAATACAATCACTGGTGAGTCAAACCCCCGAGTTCACGATCTGGCATGCGAGCGTCTTTCGAGAAAAGCAACGGACGGAATGGCAACGAGCTCCTTGAGAGCGAGTTCATTCTTTAGCTGGAGGGCCTCTGAAGGCACACGTGGAGGTGTTTCTTCTCACCACCGCATACAGCTGCGTCGTGCATTATACATCCAGCCGCATGGGAAACGTTGAGGATCGCTGAGATCATTCTCTCAGAAGAAGAAATCCGTTGCGTTTTCATGGCTGTGTTCGCAGCATGAGGCGAAGAGCAAAGCCAACCTCTGAGCGCCTCCCTCTCCTTTTCTTCTCCACGTTTCTCTCTCTTATTTTTTTTTTTTGTCTGCCTGTAGCTTAATGCAACAAATGTCAGCTAGTGTTAAGGAATCAACGATGATCCGATGGACATAGCGTGCGAAAATGGAAGGGGGGGAAAAAAGGAGGAGTTAAATCAACCAGATGTGTGTTTTGACTCGACAGCTGGGTCGGCAGCACTTAAACCAGCGTTTTGGCTATAGGCTTGATGCACAGTAGTCAAATGCAGCTGTTGTTAATGGAAACCTTTTGCATTCGGTACACAATGGCGCGTGGGGCCGCGGATGTGGAAAAGAGCAAACGAGACGAGATATGACTCCCGCTGCCAAAGTGTAAGCAGCGGAACATCACCAACCAGGCCACCGCTCGATGACGTCGGCCTCATGATTCACACGTCAAACAGCATCTTCCTCACCGCGTCCTCCGTAAGCGAGAAATCCCCCGCGCCGTCTGTAAATGACAATACGTGGTTACGCAAACACGGGTCGCCTGCGGAGATTTGCTTTTCCAAAAAAAACAACTTTGAGACAGACTATAATCCTCAAAAGATTATTTTTTTTTGCCACTTTGAACTGATTTAAATTCACATAATTACACTCGAGCATTTGCAAAGTCACAATCTTTTTACATTGTTTTCTGGCTTTATTTGGGTGGTGATTTTTCTTTTTTTTTTAATGATGAATTCTTCTAGTAAATGCATTTCAAAGTTAAAGTTTGGCTGCAAAGAAATAAATGATGTTGTCATGATTGCTTTTGTTTACTTTTTAGAAAAATAGTGTGTATGTGAGCTATCAGGGGGACTGGAAGGGGGTAATGGGAGGTGGGGGGGGGGCACTCAGATAGTCAATCAAGCGGTCACCTTTTTCTCAATCCCTTTCCCGAAGTCTACCTCCATCTATTTGTCATTTCTTTACCTCCTGCAGCTCTGCCTCCCCCCACCCCCCCACCCCCCTTTTTTCTTCTCACCCGCTCACTTTCTCTTATGTAAGTAGTTCTCATTAATCACGGCTCCGGCTCCAAACCACTAAGGCTCGTACAGATTTTGTTCAAATTGCTTCTGCCACATAAACGGAGCACATATGAATTTGGGTGCGTTCGATTCGCCGCTGATGCGTGATTAATGGGAGCGCGTTTTGGCTTCGCCCCCTGAACCAGGCCGCTCTCAGGCCTCGGCTCTGGTCGGAGATCCGGTGAGTCGCTGCGGGTCGTTTCTGGGGAATCCATCATGTGGCAGCAGGGGGTCACGGAGAGTCGTGTGGGTAAAAACTACTGACCCGCACGCGACGGATGGATATCAGTCACCCCCCCCCACACTCTCTCTCTCGGTGAAGCCTTGTCCTTGTTTGCAGGTAGAATCTGTTTGTCATGTACACAAGTGAAGGGGTGAGAGCAGAAACAATGAATGATGGATCTATGAACACATGCTGACATGTGCTTCTGCTGCACTCTCTCTTCCACAGTGCATATATATAATATATATATATATATATATATATATATATATATATAATATATATATATTTAAATCTGCACAAGCCGATCCGTATTTGACGTGCTGTGAAATAGGAAAAGGGCGTCACCTGACTAAAATGAAAAGAGGGGGGTTAAATCCTTGTATTACATAGGCATTGATTTTTAAATCCATGTTGATTCAGAGAAATTTAGTGGGGGGCCTAATAGTATAATAATAGTCTTACTTTGCAGTATTGTGAAGGTTCTATTGCAAACTATTTTTTGTTGTTGTTAAATGGTTGATAATCACCCATAAAATCTGCACACTTTAAAAACATTTTTTTAAACTTGTTCTTCCCCAAACTGCCTTTGCAGGGCAGAATTGTTTAAAAAAAAGGAAAAAGAAAAAGCAATAAAACTCCAGCCAGCAAATTCCAAATCACATCAATATAAAGCTCCTGCACCAAATTCACTCAAATCAATGAACTTTCCATCAGAAAACACTGACTTTGGCGGATCAGGTGTGATCCCAGTAGGTGGAAGTGACTGGATCGTCTGTGTGTGTGTGTGTGTGTGTGTGTGTGTGTGTGTGTGTGTGTGTGTGTGTGTGTGTGTGTGTGTGTGTGTGTGTGTGTGTGTGTGTGTGTGTGTGTGTGTGTGTGTGTGTGTGTCCATCTCCAATGTGAGAGCAATAAAATTAACTGTAAAGACATCTTCCTCTGGGTTGTGATAAACGCTCATGGAATTTATGTGATCACAATTAAATCAAAGTTATTGCAGGAGCTTCCTTATGAACTTGTTTATCTTTTCCATCCCCGATGCATAAAAAAGTGAGCCCTCGATCCCTCGGCGCATCCGTGAAATGAATATGAAACAGAAATCAATTCAACAAAACCGTAACTGCTGCTCCTCGGATACCGTTTCCCTGGGAAAATAAAATCTAAAGACAATAAAAAAAGTCATAAATTGTGGAATATCAAATAGCTTCCTTTAAGGTTTACGGTCATACCCCCCCCCCCCTCAGTCGATGTGGTATGGAGTCGTTATCTCGCACCAGTGAGCACAAACGGGGAATGGAAATTCGCATTGAAAACGGCGTTTGATGTCGGAGAAGTGATCAATGATTCCATTAATTAGCTTTACACATTTGAGCTTTGGAGAGAGGGGGGAGAAAGTAACTTTGATATCACTCTCAGAACCAAGGCTGACCCCCCCCTACCTCCCCCACCACCACTTCTCTTTTACCCCCCCCCCCGTCTGCTCCTCACAGCCTGGTTTGAACACAACAAGAACGCACCTTTTGATTCAGGCGCCATGATGGTCCGCCGGCCTCACCTCCTGCGTCTGATGGGGCTTTGTGTTCCTCCGTCAGAGGGGGGGTCAGCACCATCTCTTGTGCGTGGGTGGATAACAAGGGGGGGTGCCGGTGATGGTTGCCGGGGGCGATGAGCTGGCAGAGGGGGGGGGGGGGGGTTGTCGCTGCCAGTGGAGAAGTACCACCTGCCCATGAAGCTCTGAAGGAGCACTTTGCCGTGATAAAAATCCGCAAAAATAAAAAAGAATTCACAATAACAGCAGCTTTGACCGGCAAATATGGATGGATGGATGTACCTTCAAAGAGGTACTTATTCGCACATCTACTGTATTATTGAATGACGCCTTTGACTTTCCAGCGATATAAATGCATCTTATGCATCTCTTATTCTTTTTACGGCATTCAGTCACTGTTTTATTCATTTTTTTAAAAACGCAACTCATTAGTATGCATGGCCAAACCCTTAATTACACTCAAATTCATTCTATTTTGTCTTAATCCCCCCTCCCCCCCCCTCCTCCTCCTTCACAGAAAAAAAAATGAATACTTCCCGCTGCTTATTCCATGCCAGGCAATTCAAAATGCTTCATGGACGACAGGAAAATGAGCCAGACTATTTGCATATCAACGTGATTCAAACCTCGAATTCCTTGGAACCGGCGTCTTTTGAAGGCAAACACGCAGAAACAGAAACGGTCACACATTTGAGTTCTCAATTGCAATCGTACATAAACAAAAACGTCCCTGCCTCGTCTATCACTCCAGCTGTGTCCAATCCCCCCCCCCCCCCCCCCTCCCCCAACCCTTCCTTCAATAACCTCTAGTTGTTCAGCAAAAAAAAAAAAAACTTGTCCAACTTCCTGAACTTTTGCAGATTGCAGCGCTCTGAAGGTGCTGGACATCCTGCGGCGTTCCGTTAATCAGAGCGTATGCGGGAATGGATCTCTAATCACCGGGGCCCGTAATCGCCTCATGCATCACCCAGACGTGCAGACAGGAAAAGGAAACGCACGCTCCAGAATGATGTGAGTGCACGCGGTGCAGTTTGTATACAGCAACACGCGGCCGCCACGCGGGCCGCAGGTCTTGGCTTGACGTGGCTGTTTAAAACGGAGGTGGACTTTGATGAATTATCTTTATAGCAGTTGGGAGTGAGGACATATTGAGAAAAATGACTCCAAAGGATGTTAATGTTGAAAAGAATATACTTACGTACAATACTTGAGAATGCAGATGTACACAGTAGAGTATAATAATTAGACCTGATGTTAGATTTGGGTAATATCCTGCATGTTGGCTGGATTACATATACACACTTGTTTACATACTGTTATTGCATTGTGGTTATGCTCACCGGGCTCCCGAATAAATATCATCAATTTGAAAGAGAAAACAAACACCAGATAAGCTCGTTTTACCATGTTGTATTTTAATTTCTGCAGAGACAAAACTGACAAGCAATATATTTACACAAACCTGTACAAATGCAAATTAAATTATGTAAAATATCTCATAAATAGAAGTGGACTTGCGTTCAATACACTTTGCCATGTTCAGCTAAGCTGCGTGCATAGTGACTCATATTAAACGATGATAAATTTGTTCCTCAATTTCTATATCAACATCCAAGTCGCAGGACAAATAGTAATGGTTAATATTACAGATCTCATTACACACTGTGAAGGCTATACGAATACAGGAGAGCACGGACGTAACACACACCTCAGCCGGCCAGATACAAACATGCCGGTGGCGGGAAACCTCCTTGTTTTCTGTCAAATGTGAAAAAGGAAAATGAACAGAAAAAAAGTAATCCAGCTTCCTGTAGCACTGAAGTGGATATCAGAGAAGAAAAGAAGCACACGTGTGTGCGCTTTTAGCTTTCATGTCTTCCTCCGTTCTATCAGAGATTCCCACTGTAGAGCCTTTCCTTTCCACCTGATGTAGAGCGGCATGTGGAGTGGTCCCGGGGCTTTCATCACCCACCCATGTGCACCCTGCGGGGGCCGAGGTGTGTGTGTGTCCCGTCAGCTGCTCTCCCCTGCAGCTTTTTTTTTTCTCCGTTTAAAAAAAAAGTTTTTTTCCTCTTCTCCCCCCTCACTTCCACTCCTCGTCGTAAACCGTCACATTAGCATTTTCGTCTCGAGGCTCCTTTATCTCAGAGCGGTCCAAATGCGTCCCCCCTGCCCCCCCCCCCCACACCTTTCCTACCTTTCAATGCTTCTATATTCAGTCCTAGAGCTTGTTACATGCACAAAGAAGTTTACTTGACCTCAGGTGTCGTACATGAGTGGAACACGACGGGAAAAAAACAAACAAAAGAACCCATTATATCATTATTAATACTACCAACACGCAAGTGTTGAATGTACCTGAACTCTTTCGGTCGTGAACTACGCTAGGAAACGGATATTTTAAACAAGTTAATTGAACCCAGCGAATAGTCTTTAGTGTATTACTGACATTTGACTGGCTGTCCTCCGAGTAGCCTTTGACATCACGGGATTTCGTCTAAGATATGCAAATGTATTCAGTCCATTCTTAAATGTCACCCCCATCTATTTTTGTAAGCATCTCAACGTAATTGTTTATGCACCATTCCAAACCAACGTTTAATCATACCGGTCAGTATAAAAGGCACAATTGCATATTTGCATTCACTCTAGTGTTTTTTTTTTTTGTGTTGGTTTTCTTGTTTTTGTTTTTTTCTTCAGAAGCACTCTAAATATACAAAGTGGCACCAGATAAAGAAAAGAAAAAAGTAAAATACTCAGTACATTGTCATGAATATTTTCACGGTCTCGACTTGTAACAGACACATGAATGGGATTAAAAAGTAAAATACAAGAAGATAAAAAAAAAAAAAGCAAATCTCATGATATAAAGTTGAAAGGGTGAAAGATTTGAGTCTGTGTGGTGATACAAGAGACACAGATTTGATTGTGTATGAAAAATAAAACTGGACTGAACTGATATACTAAGTTGTACTACACTTCAGGTACTTCAGGTATAACAAAAGCAAGCAACCAGGTGGAGTTCCGTGTTTACAGGGAAAACATTTCTTTTTGTACATTTTGTTATACAGTTTTTTTTGTCTTCTTCCTTCTCAATAAGTGAAGTAAGTTCCCATTAAACGTGCAGTAAAAAGTAAATATTTATGTATACAGTTGATAAGTATAGGAGCACTTCCTTTCGAACGAGTAGTACTTACAGACTATAGATTGCCGGAATGCGGAAAAAGCCGCGCCGGTCAAACCAAAGGGGGGTTTTTGCCAACAAACAAAGAAAACCCAGTTCCATTGCATCTGATATTCCTTTGCTGTGTTAGAGTCGTGAGATTTTGCACCTCTGCAGCTGCGTAAAACAAACATCACTTCAGAGAGGGAGGCCCAACATCTCGACGTTGTCACGTGTCCGCGTGTCAGCTGTGAAGATGTCGTGGACGGTTCGGTTGGGACATCACATTCGTATCTCAGTGAGAAAATCGGGAATGTAATTTAAAACAAAAGGAAAACGAAAGGATTTTCTTCTGTGTGTAATGAGGGAACGCTTCATCCTGTTTGCGAAGCTTTGGTTTCACTTTGACACTGTGTTGTTGTTGTTGTTGTTTTTTTTCGCTCAGCCTCTAATCCATAAACCTCTTGGTGTCCTCGCGTTTCGATTGTTTTCCCATTGAGCTGATTCTTACATTCTTGCTCAAAGATGCCATTACCTTTTAACATGGAAAGCACAATCTATTAGCGCGAAAAGGGAACTCTTGTACAGCCGCGCGTGGGTCAATGTAACCTTGAGGGCTCGAGTAGACGTGAAACAGAAGTTAATGCTTGTTGGTCGTGTACATTATGATATTTATTGCTCAGTCTATCACACAGCAAGAAAGGACAAAAAAAAGTCTCGCAGCTCTTTTAGGATCAGCCCTAAGCCTGTTATCGGTGTGCATCTACAGTATACACTAAATACAGCCTACAAACGCACACTGTACACTGCATATCGGGCCCGTACACACATACAATTGCACCGTCATAGTTTTGATCTCGGCATGACGCACTGTGCTTAACCAGGACTAATCAGTCCAGCAGTGTCCTTGGCTTCAGTTAAATGAATCTGATTTTCTGCTTGTGTGTGTGTGTGTGTGTCTCTGCATACACCATTGCAAAGAAAAGAAAAAGTACTACAACTTGACGTAGACAACAGCATCCAACCGAGGCGATCTGAGTATCCACGACTACGTGCGCGCATGCTGTTCCAGCCAACGCGACAATTTTGCATTTAGTAAGGGGAGGGCTTTGGTCTCAACCTCGCCAATCGCACACAAAGAATGAGAGACTGAGGAAAAGGTAGCGAGACAAAGGGGACTGAGAGCAGTTAGCGCTGTGGTCCGATGTGTATGTACAAAGAGGGGCTTTTCAGCCCGGCGAGGGTCAGAATTAGTCTTGATTAATTCTTCATAGCAGTCGTGTTGTAGTCTTTAACGGGGCGTTGCAGCAAATTCCATTGGCTCCCGAGTCTGTCCAAGAATGTCTCCATCTCAAGAGGAGACTGACACGAGTCCGGTTTTCTGGGCAGAGTTTTTAAAGCTTCCCGTCCTTTATAAGATTTGAAGGAAGTTTTGGTAGTGGCATTGAGCAACTTATATCACAAGTGGTCTAGGTGACGGAATCCGTAGCCGACTCCGTAGGACGGACCGTTGCGTCCAATATGTCGTTGCAGCCACTGAACATCACGGCGAGAGCAGTGTTCTGGAACTTAAAAAAAGGGTCCACGTGTACAGATTTGTTTCTAGAAAAAAAACAAAAAACTCGAACGGAAAAAAAGAAATAGCGTCTTTTGTACAGTGTCATCTTCAGGTGATGAGACCTTCATTGGGAATGTAGGGTGATGTGATGCATGCATGTACTGTTCATGTAAAATGGATGGATTATTGTACAGATTGACTGTCAAGCAGCAGATGGTTGTCCAGAAGAGCCCGACTCGCCAGTAGCCTCCTCCCAAGTCCATTCAATGCCCATCAAAAGTTCCTCCTCCTCTTCCTCCTCCTTCCTCTCTCCCGGGTCATGGCCGGAAATATTAAAAAATGGTGTTCATGTACCCACTTGGATTTGTCATTTAGGAGCTGTCGTAAAAGTCTTTTTGGAGAATGTTTAGTCCTACCTTGCAGAACAAGGGTGGCTAAAAGCCGCTACAGCTTAAACAACTATGCCTAGTGTTGAATCTTCAATGCCATGTGTTGTGGCGCAGCCCGTGCGTCTCGCGCTCACAGGTACACCTCCCGTCGCGTCAGTGTACCGCAGGATGTAGGCTTGTACTCCCCGGTGGGCGCCAGAGGGATCTCCTCCGTGGGGTGGTGCAGCGTCTCCTCCCCAGTTCCCGGAGAGCCGTAGGAGGGCGAGCCGAAGGCCTCGTAGGAGGAGGAGGAGGAAGCCATCTTCTTGTTGAGCAGGTTGCGGTTGCGGTCGCCCATCACGTGAGCGGCGGTGGGGTCTCCATTGGCCATGGCGGCCATGGCGAGGGTCTCTTGGCTGCCGGGCTCGGCGCTGCCGCTGCTGCTGCTGCCGCTACTGCCGCTGCTGCCGCTGCTGCCGTGGCCGCTTATGAAAGTGGAAAGCTTTGGTTGTTGAGGGGTGGTGGTTGACTTTGATGGCCGTCGCTCTGGCGACGTGCGCACAGGCATCCAGCAGGAGTCCGAGTGGCCGTACTCGTCGCATTCCCGGGTGCACTTGCCAGTCATGGCTACGTCAGGCAAGGGCCGAGAGTCTGAGGGAGGAAGAAAACGCAGTTAAAGATACTGCTTGTTCCATTACAGTGGGAAATGCAATAATGAACTGACATGAACAGATCTCCTAGCACTTAGTGTTTGGTGTGGTATGTGTCACATGGTTTGGCTCTCATGATTTCCTTCATTAGATGCGTGGACATGTATTTTCTCCCTAATGAGGTCATCACAGCATCTAACTGTTAATGGAGAAGGTGCAAAAGAATAAAAACTGTCCACGATGGGTACCAAGCGCCAGCCAATGCAACTCCTGACTTTGAGCGCTCGTGGTGAGACTTTTGCATTTGCTTTCATGCAGAAACCCATACGACATGACAGAAACGGAAAACACCAATGACAAGGAGACTCCACTGGCTACGACAACAGCCTCAAACTAAAAAACTGTGGCGTCGAAATAATGTCATGCTTGTGCAACGTGTTTGTGCTGAGAGGAGGAGGAGGGGCGAGGGCGGCGGGGTCAGATTGTGTTTTTCACTTGCGATGATCTCCAATTTAAGACACAAAACCGGGGGCCAGCTTTGTTTGTGTGTGTGCGTTTGTTTGTGAGATGAGAGCACCGACAAGTCCTTATCTGGTGATTGACAGACGGCAATCACATTCTGATCTAAGTAGCTTAATAGCTTTGTGTGGCTAAAGCGCCGCTATATCCTCTTAAATCCACTAATAGGGTGCTTAACCAATTACCTGCTGCATTATTGGGGAAAGCAAATTATGTGCTTACAATGTTACACCACGAAAACAGGTTTGAGAGTTAACCTGCTTTTCTCTACCACTGTTGGACGGTGCAAGAATCTGTCGCCGTGTGGAAGATAATCATCCCGAATACAGCTCAATAAAGGACCCAAACTGTAAGAAAAGGAGGGAGTCGGCTCTAAAGGTCTAACAGAATGACATTTCAAAGAGTTAAATAGATTGCCAATGTTATAGAGATGCTATGTTAGATCTAGTTTATTCATGACCTGATGCAAAGTATGGAAAACCAAAAATAAAGCAAAAGCAGCAGTGAGTGCAAACCAAGCCAAGCATGCCTTTGCTCACATGAAATAAAAGATAGTTTGGATCATGGCTTACTTTTAATGCTCTTTTTCTCCTGTAAAAGACAAAATAGAACAGAAATCACTCTTTACGTTTTGCACTTGAAATACTTTCAAACTGTATGAGAGGCCCTTAAGCATCATTGGAACTACCGCTAATGCAGAGAAGGAGGATGGCAGAGGACACGATGGGGCGAAGACGAGGACAGCAAAGAAGGGATCGGTGGGAGTATCAGAATGTACTCCAACTGATTGCATTGTTCAATCAAGAAACAAATCACTTTCGCTATAAACGTCTTCTCAGCAAAACATTGCTTTAACAGGGCTGTTCTTAAGCTACAAAAAAAATCCTTTTTCTACGAAACGCTTATTTGAATGTCACAAATTGCCTGTGTAAAACATCAGCTAATGAGTGCCAGTCTGTGTGTAGCCAAAGCCACAGGGAGCAACTGTCTCGACATAAAGTATTAAATAGCTATAATGTGTGAGCCAGTTGTGTTGGAGATGTGATGGAATGTAAAACAAGCTAAATAAAAGAGGGGAAAAAAAGGACCCAAAATCAGAACGATGCACCGATCACAAGTAGCCAGCCGATGGTGGTGCAAATAAAAAAGAGGATCACTGCGCGGGGAGAAGAGGTGTCTTTGCCACACAACACAGCCATCAAACAGACTAGTGGACACTAGGTGCTGATGGGCTTCCTCATTTTCACCTACCATTGAGCCATCGGGCTACCCACAATGCACGGCGGCTCACACACAAGGCCGCCCACGCCTGCTCCTGAATGCTCATCCAGTTACCGCCTCACACCAGTCGCATTCAGAACAAAAAAGGGTGAAAAAGCAACACAAAACAGCAAGGTGGACCTCTCGCTTCCTCCGGCGCTCATTGGTAAGCCGCCAACCTTCGGCATCGAGCTTCCGCCGACGTGCACGGCGAGCTGCTGAGGCTGTTAGCCGGCCCTCTGTGTGGTGTGTGCACTAGAAGGAGACTGATCATTTCCTAGCCATGGTTCATTGAATCGGAAGGATTGGTAAAAAAAAAAGGGCAGTTTCTTTCCACTCTTTCCGTCTTGACGATAGTCTCCTGCCCCCCTGAGGTTAAGTCATAAATATGTAGATAATTTGTTTAAATCCATCTGTCCTTTTACTTTGGACAAATAAATGAATAGAATAGAAATGCCCATTGTTTCTACTTTACTTGAAATCTATAAAATTCTGCAGAATAAAGGCAAATTAATTGGGTTAATTGGGTCAAATGGATGAAAAAATCTATATTGTAATGGATCCGGGTTTTTCTATGATGACACGCACCCTGGCTTCCATGACACAGCCATGCCCTTTCAAGACCCAATCCAGAGACGAGGACGTAGACCACGTCGTCAAAGAAAGGGCCCGAGAGCACGCGGAGCCCTGCAACGGGCTTTTTGATGCCCACAAACACCCCGCAAGCTCCACCTATCACCTATAACAAAACACTGTACGAGCAGGTCCCTCGGCTGAGTTAAAACAGCCTCCTTGAGAGGGGAACGAGGAGGCCCTCCATACCCGGTTACCTTCCCAGGGCTCGGGCCCCGTTGTTTGGGGACCTTGAAAACAAGTGACGCAGCGTGCCCCCCCCCCCCCCCCCCCCCCCCGTTCTCCATCGTCCCGATGCTTGACGCAAGCCATTAGCCCTTATTTTTCTCCCCCATTTCATTTTAACACATCATCTCAAAAGAGGCAGAAGAGCGACGGAGAGGTGGGCGAGGGAAGTGATTGACAGATGAGTAAGTAGGGGGGGGGCTTTTCCACGAGATGTAATTCCACACGGACAAAAGTCCCCCGCCGCTGAAGTGCTGATTGCCCGCAGAGACTCGGGCCCGCCGAGCGGTGCTCTCGAGACGCTGCGCGCCTCACGCTGGGCGTCGATGGCGAACACTTTCTTTCTTCGTCAGGCGCGAGAAAAAGCGGGCTGAACTGAAAGTGGGCCAGTGAGTCGAGCTGCGGCTTTCCCCCCCCCCCCTGCGCCGGCTTTAGTCAGCTGACCGGCTTACACGCCGGCGTGTTTCAAAGAACCCCCCCGGCTGCCGCGGTACAGTAGCGATTCGCCGCGGCTTCTTTGCAGCGCGCCAAGATGTTGCATAGTCGGGGGGGGAGATAAAAGGCGGCAACAACAACAAAGAAACGGAGGGTTACAGTGACATTGCCCGTGGCTCTATCATCACGTCTGTCGCGTGGGCATTTCCGGGCCATTACACACGACACACGTGTGTGTTTGTTTGTGTCATAGCATTGTACACTCGTACGCCCGGTCCTTCTGCGTTTACGGGCACTTCCCCTCCTTGAGAACACTTCTCGCCCCCCTCCCCCTCCGCTCTATATTTCCCCATGAACCGCTGCTGGGCAGAACTGAAGCTACCCGGCAGAATGAGGAGACAAAGCAGAGGGGACGTGTCCCCGCTGCGTCTTTGACGGACACCGCGCTTGGCCGGACTGCGGACAGGGGTCAGAGCGAGAAAGGGGGGAAGGGAGGGGGTGAAGACGTGGGCGACAGGGTGATGCAAAGAGGGAGGGATGGGAAGAAAAGTAACAGAGATAGGGGGGACAAGGAGTGTGTGTGTGTGTGTGTGTGTGTGCGCGCTGAGCATGGCGGGGTCAGGGCCTGGGAGGAGGGGAGCGGCGGATTGAGTGGAGAAGACAGCATGGCGGCCTCTGGGCCGTCGGCCGGCCAAACACGCTGCCAAAGAGAGCAGTGGGGAGGAGAGCAAGGGAGACGGGAGGAGAATTGAGGACATTCGCAAAGACAAGAGGGGAAGCGGCGAGGGGACGGAAGAGGAGGTGATGATGATGATGAAGGGGACTTTGATAACAGAGACGCACTGTGCTGTAGATAAATCCCGGTAACGCGCTCTCACACATGCTCGCATTAACTCATCAACCCGAAGTCCTCCATTTAGCCTTGTTTAACGCTCCAAATTACCTCCCCAACAATACAGTCCGGTGTCTAGGGGCCAAGCGCCGACCACCTTTACCATTAACTCAATCTAACGCACCTCCCGTCACATTCCGGGCATGAATACGGCGAACGCACTTTGACCTCCAGACGTCACTGACAGTGGCTCCAATTCGAAGGCGAAATTGAAACCTCCGCTCGACACAAGACAATGAAAGGAGAAAGCTTTTGAGGGTCGGGGCGGAAAGTACAGTGTGTCTGGCTATGAAACGGGCTTGTGATTGCCTCGCTGCCCTCATCAAAGGCCCGCCTGGTTCGGACAGATCTATTTCACGCAGCGGAGCATTCGGCGTGAAGACGGCGGTGCACAACGCCGGGTGTCATACGGATTACGCTGCGCGGGCGTGAGGGAAGGAGAATGAAATATTTATCCTGAAAAACCAGCTGTTGGAAAATACTCGGGCCTTCGTGACAAAAAATGACCGAGGAGAAAGGACGGAGACGGATGAGAAGCGATACCGGGAGACGGCAGGAGCGAAAAAGAAGAGCCAGACAGGGACCGGAATGAAACTCACGCCCAAAGAAAACAACCCGGAAACACAGCTCTATGCAGTCAGCCTTCTCACTTCCTTTACTCATCTCCCCCACCCCCCTTTAATGGGGTCCCATTTAATTAGGTGGAACTTGCCGACTAATTATGGCGCAAAAGCGAGTCTCGCTGTGTTTGGTTGTCTTGCTTTGCGGGGCCCCTGTGGCCTCGCCTCAAAGCTGAGAGGTCCTCAGCATCAAAGAGAGGCTGACTGCGACTACACACACACACACACACACACACACACAAGCAGCTAAAGGTGGCTTTGGGGGACGTAAATTACGAATATGAAGGGAGAAGAAGAGAGGAGAAATAAGGTGAGGGCCAATAAATTATGAATGCCGCGACGGCGCGTTCCGACAGGAGCGATGGCCGCGGTAAAAGAAAGAAAAGCAATGTTTGTGTTTCTCTTGCAGAGATGTTTGTCTGACAATTAAGGAGGGACAAAAGAGAGAAAGACGCACGCGCACTGGTGCGGGGGAAGATGAGAGCAAATGAAGGGTCCCCGGGGAGCCACGACCTTTTTGGGGAATGCCGCGTCACGGCGCGAACCGCTAGCGACGGCGCGAACCGCTAGCGACGGCGCGAACCGCTAGCGACGGCGTTAATCGAACGCAGTGCTGTCGGCAGGGGAGATTCTCTCAATGGTACGGTGGAAATCCAAGCATGCCATCCCTGATAGCGCAGTTGAGATCAGCCGAATTATATCGAAAGGAGCAGAAGATGGCAAATACTCTCGTTTCTACGGAGGACAAATATTTTCATTTTCATTCGTTTGTCCGGGTACATTTTGGCAAGGCCTCAAATAACGGCTCGATGACTCACCGGAGCCATTCTTAGAATATCTCCATCCTCGACACACAACATGGCGCCTATCACTACATTTACCGCATGTGCCACAAGCCTACAGTTAGGCAGCAGTGGCGTATCGTCCACCTGGCACACGGCGACCAATCCCAGCAGGCCTCCGGCTACGAAGACATCGCCGTCCAGCCTGCCTCCATCTCCTCTCTGGGGCCGTGCTGCGAACTCAACTCATGACGCATACGAGTTTCTTCTACACCAGGCCTAATGTTGACATACAAATAGCAGCCTGCTCATGAGCGCCTCGTATTTGCCTTCCTTTTAGCGTGTTTCCACGTGCGGCTTGAATGCCAGCTGGCGGACTGCTGTTGAACGCCACGTGGCGGCAGGCTGTAGCTATCGTCGGCCCACTGAGCTTGTGGAGTATTTACTACTTGGCAAGGGCAACTATGCCTCGAGAAAACCAAAGGTAGGGAGAGTGAGTGAGTTAGGGGGAAAGATACACAGCCCTCATCCAGTTACCGTGGGGAAAAAAGCACAAGCGCAGCATAAAAAAGGGCCATCAGGTAATATGATGACATCGCCTCCTTTCTGCTCTCCCTCTTTCAGCCGCTGCCGCTGCCTGTTCCCCAGCATCACGATTACTCCAGGCATTATGGGTATGATGTGGCCGCCGCTCTCTTCCAGCAGGGTCAATACTCTTTCTGGAATAATGAATGTACTGCGGCCTGCTCCCGAGGTAATTAATTGAGGAGAGATTAACTAGCATAATTTCATTCTGGTGACGATCTCTCAGCCAATTACCAAATGTGGCTTGCACTCTCCCCGCCCCTGCGCACGCACGCCGACTCCCCGGGTCTCAACCTCTCCCTGCCCATTTGAGAACTCGGCACTCAAGCCGAGGGAGCCTATAAATAAAATGTCACTGCGCGTCAAGCTCCCTCATTCATCTTGGATGCATTTGCAAGGCGATGGTGCAGGTGGTTGTCGTGCACACCTGAAGCATTTTTTGTCTGTTTGTACACACACACACACACACACACACACAATGCAGACACCAGAGGGTGCGTCCTCACATCACTTCTGACCCCATAACCTCATCTGAGAGACTCATCCACTCAGCTAATAAGGGTGGTGAATGCTGGCTTCCGGCTGCACGTACACAGAACCCCTCGACTCAAAAACACCAACAAAATATGCTGTCAAATCCACGCACACCTCCAAACAAAAGCATTCTTATTTTTAAACCAAGCCCATTATGGATACACATTCACCCTCAGAGGCAACAACTCTAAATATGTATGCTCATAAAAATGAGGTATAGGCTAAAGAACCGTGTGCAGTTTTCTGCAGCCCGGCACGCTGAGCTTATGCAGAATACTCTGGACGAGCCGCTTTTTTCTTTCATTAGCCGCTCTGCTATGGTGCACACATGCAACACTGCTAGCAACCGATAAAACAACGTGGCATTCTCTACTGATTTTCACACCAAACAGACACTGCGTAGCTGCAGCAAACATACATTCACTGTGCAGCATCTGTGAAGCCTGTGTGTGTGTGTGTGTGTGTCAGTGTGTCAATGCTGAGCATTCCCAAAGCACTAACAAGACAACAAGTGCACACAGTGTTATTCGATAAGACAAACACAGCAGAGGGATGAAGGGTCGGTGTGTGTGTGTGTAGAAAATGGTAGGGCTTACTGAGCTACTGTGAGTGTGTGTAAGCAACGGGTGGAATCAGTTAAAGAAATGTTATTTTTAATGTTTATTATTCCTCTAGTTTCATTCTCTCACAAGCAATCCCCCCCCCCCCCCCCCCTACACACACACACTGTCTCTCTCTCTCTCTATCTCCAGTCTTAAGAAAAAGAAGTGTCATTGCATCTTCTCCACTGTTACTCTTATCGCACACTCGCAGGCACACTCACACAATGGCCTGTTATATACCATTAAATGGTTATTTGTCAAAATACCATTTTGATTAAATCCTCTAGAAATAAAAAAAATAATAATAGTCTGTGATTTGTGCTTTTCCACCAATCGTACTAATAAGAGCAAACATCTAAATCATGCTCAGGCATACCATATTTCTGTAGGGAGGGAAGGGCAGTGTTTCCGAGATGTCCACGGGTAGTTGAGATAGCAAATGGGGTTTTGGTGGAATATTTATCTTATGCTGTTAAATCATGGCTGACTGCACCAAGCATACTTTATGTTGCGCCCTAAGCAGCATACGAAATATGAAGCTTTAAGATGAAGAATAATACTACATGGCAAAGACACTCAAACTAATTTGCATTACATTTCTTACCTATATATAACAAATAATATTGTATTGATGCATTGTCTGACTTGTATTGAAAAAGGAACAGACTGTCAAAATGAACAAGTTAATCTATGCGATTATTGTGGCTGAGATTAATGTGACAAAATATATTTAACACGGTTAATGCAACTTTGTATACTTCCGGTCTTCCGTGCCAGAAGTAAACAAAGTAGACCCCGGAAACAAAACCGTCGCTAGCTGCAGTCAGTTAGACAGGAGAGAGCGAGACGGCAGCTGACGACGAACAGAGCTTTTTGCATTGGAAGTCAAACAAACAGAATAAGAGGAATTTTATCCTTATGTCGAACAGAAGGGAGATGCAAATGGACCACTTTACACCCCGCTAGGCTAAGCTAGCTGCTAGGCTACTTCCATCTTAACGTCTTCCCTGCAGAGAACCACCTCTTTGTAGTTGAGAGCAAAGTGCACGATGATAGCAAGAAGATTCACTAGTTCAACTTGTTCCACACTCATTACTTGTAAGATTTAGTCTTTAGAAGAAAAACAAACTTTTAATCGCAGTTAATCGCGATTAGGACATTTTAAAAGGTGATTAATTTATTAATTAATTATAATTCATTCATTCAATAATCCATAGACAGCCCTAAAAGACCCTTCCACTTGTGATAAGTAGTTACCAGTGGCGGGCTAGCTAGTTAGCTCGAGAGTCATCCACGCGACACCCACTCTCTGCCATCCTGAGTGTAGCAATTAGCTGTCAGCTGCTAGCACATTGTAGGACCAGAGCAAGCTGGGCATGGTGAGTCACGACCTTAATGGGGAGCTAGTGGTGGAAATGTGGTAGGAGTAATTATGTTGACCTCTAGGGACACGCTCTCAGATCTCATGAACAGGCAGAGGGGGCTCCACTCCCGAGCTGAAAAAGGCAAATTACCCTGGGACCTGTGTTTTCCAGAAGGATTGGTTTTTCTGTGTTTCAGTGGGTTCATCTCGTTGTGCTCCACCTCCAAAGCTTCATGGTAGGTAGGTAGGTTCCTTCGGATGGAGACATGGGTCGTGCGTGTGAGGCTATTTGGATGTGACAACACTCCTGGACACGGCTTTACAGCGTTTTGAGTTCCTGCTGTGAGGGTTAAAAACAAATGGCTGTGCACAGCGCAGGCCGTGATGAAAAGTGCTAGAAGGATGTGCTAGTCAGCAAATAAGTTCTCCAGCAACTCTTTAATATATTCTACCAGGGGCCTCTGTGTAAACAAATAGAAGCAAAGACCTTCGTGACGGCATGAAGGACTCATCCTAAACGTCAGACATCTGGTAAGGGAGTCCTCATCACCCCACCTTTGTCTACATTTGCTTACTAGTTATATGTACAAAAATGTACAGACATACGTGATGCAAGATATCTCGCTTGTTCCTCCTCATCCAGTGGTGTGGCAGCTCGGTTGAGTTCTGTGTGATCTTGGATTTCTCAGACTGCCTTAAAACATCGTCCGGCCACTCTTGCTCAGGCAGAAGCTCCGAGCAATGCGGCCCGATAACGCCAAGGTGTCCTGGATTATAGACTATCTCACAGATGAGCCAGAGTTTGTTCCCTGCCGATGGAGTGTATCGGTTTTCCCTGCTGCAGAGAGGCACTTTGCTGTCACCTTCCTGAATTCACTCTACCTCTAACCCGGGACTTCGCGGTGGGTCACGCCACATCCGAGTTTCCTCTTACGATTCCTTAATTTCGAGGAGCTGTTACGTTCCTCCAAAATAGTAGGTTGGTGTACTTTGAACACAGCAGTGCACGTGTTTCTCGCCCGTATGCATTTTCATGCATGCTTGTGTCAACAACAAACACGCTGCGGACTCTGCACTTCCCACGTCCCCTCCCAATTCCTAAGAGGTTTAGCGTGTTGGTTCAAGTTACTCGCCATGAAAAATCACAAAAGCCCATCTGAGCATTTTCCTAATCCTCTCTGCTTTTCCCTCATGCTTCACGAGCTAAGGGGGGGTGTCAGCGGCAGTGGCAAACCACATCTTAAACATTGATCACTGCACAATTCTGTTTTTCCAGCGAAACAAGTGCCACCGGAGAGACAACAACGCCCGTTCCAGTCATCACCCCAAAGTCGCGTCGAGATTTGAACTCAAGTGGACACTTTGAAAGCGAGATTCGCGTCAACATTTGTCGCAAATCTCCTTAAGTGCGCCCCCCTCTCGACCCTGAACACGCAACGTTTCTAGCAGTCCAGTTGAGCAATGTAGAACTACAGCGGCATGGCTAGAGCATACACAGTGTATTATTTAAAGCACCAGAGGCCCAATTTGTCACTCTGGCAGGCTCATCACAGGCGAACATCCTTTATGAAATGCACTTTCCACGCTGCCTGTCGGGAGGGATCAAAGCGGCGGCAGCCTCGCGCGTTTCTCCCTCTTCAGTCTCCCTGCGCCGCTTCTGACTGACAAAATGAGTCAATTCAAACCAAATACATCCGCCATCAAAATAGCGAGAGTGAGCGAGGGGGATAGACGGGGAGAGGGACATTCATGTCCTCGGTGGGTAAAGTTTGGACAGGTGGGCGGTGACTACGGAGATGGACAATCAGCCATCTCATTTTGACTGTAAAAGGCCGGATATGGGCGATTGCTGTATTATGTGATCGCCCTTTTCGGCGAAATGAAATACTGGGCCAGCGTATACATGTGGCTTAAGTGTATTGGAAAATATATATTTTTGTGTACACTTAACATATTTTCATATGTGTTTGTTTTTACAGAACGCAGGCCTCTCTGGACCAATATTGATGGTTAATATTGTTTGGATAAGAATCTTAAGTTGGCGAAATCTTTGGAAATTTGGAACTTCAAACTATATTTCAGGTACAAAGCTTCACGGCTGAACAATGTTAGCGTAGGTACTCCACCAACATTGAGTTTAAGTAGCCTGCTAACCATGCACGAAGTTAATCGCTGCGTTATAAAAAGGTGCAGTACCAGTCGATGTTTTGTAAAGCAAATGTGATTCCGAAGAAGTGTTTGATATGTCGCTCCAACAACAAACATTAGCGCTTAGCTTATGTGGCTAACATTAGCTACATCATGCGATGCGAAGTGGGGCGCATTCAAAGCTCACATGCAGTGATATGAGACTATGAGTTTCTCCGAAGCTTTACCTCAGCAGCAAAAAAGTTTTAATCCAAGCATTGCCGCGGCATTGATCAGCAGTACAGAAGAACTCCTGCGCATATTTAGTGGAAATATGTGTCTACCAATTGCACCTTAAAGAGTCTCTTGAGGATGTTCATAAATACTTGAAGAGTTCAAACGCCCCACGTTCGCCACATCATTCTGTACATTATTTCTGGCTCGTAGGATACTGAAATTAATTTGACATTAGATGACATGGAGTGCGTAACACAACTTCACTGTTGCCTTTTCCCCTTTGCCTTTGAAGCTGTGGAAACATGCTTCATTATTCACCCAGCTTGACAGGCCTACCCCCCCACATTCCAACACTCTCTACCCCCACCACCACCGTCTTTTTAGCAAAGCTCTCAACCAATTGATTTTTCCTCTTCCCCCTGTCTGCCTGTTCTTGATTCCAATGCTTCTGGGTTGTGGGAAATATTTATTCACATCGATCGACGACGGACCTGACGGGTCTTTCATGAGCGTCAGAACTCAAACTGTTTTTGTCCCACAATCGTCTCCAAATATCAATCGCCAGTGGGAGAAGTGCGGAGCTGACTGCAGATTAGGGCAATCAAGGCCCAAAGGCCAGACTCACTGTCCGACAGAAGGAGAGAAATCTAAATCAGACCGCGGTGGAGCGTTTGCGTATTCCGAAAGGTGTTGCGCCGAGCTGTCAGTGTTCATGGACAATGTTTTAAAAGACAAAATAGAACTTTTTCCGGCGCATTGATTGAAACACCCGATGCAGATCCAGACACGGACGGCGTCGGGCATCGAGGTGCAAAAAGTAGTTTCGGGCGCTGTGCATAATGCAGCACTGGGGGCTAGCGGGAGCGCTCACGCGGTGATTCCCCCCTCGGCGCGGTCTCCATTAAAAATGCAGCGGCGACAGGATATTTTCGGCATCAAATTTTCATGGCATCAGGCAGCCTCGACAACCCCCCCCCCCCGCCCCTTTCTGACGGACACTCGCACGTCACAACGATGAAGTCCTTGAAGCCCGTCTCCTTTTTCTCCTCGAGTGAATGCAGCGACGGGTGGCGGGCGAGGTCCCCGGTTCATAGACAGCGGTATTGCTCAAGGGACTTTGCTACTGTACGCGCGCAATACCCCAGATGGACACCTTTCAGCACCGATGCACGCACATCAACGCACATTGACATTGCTGTTGACTGGCGGGTCTCTCGTCTGCGAGTACACAAAACCGCAAAGGAAGAAGTGTCCCGGTAAAGCTGAATTATCCGTTTTACAATCTCCACGCTAAAAGGGGTCTCAACGCCGGGCTGGTATTGAAGTGACAGGGTGTCATATGCACCGGTGATGGCGGTATGTTTGCTACTCGCGAAATGAGCGACTCGTGCATGCATTTAGCCAGCAGCCCACACATGCAGTACTGTTCAGTCCGTTGACAGACTACACAGTACAGTTGGCAGGCAAACTAGTAAACACATCATGTGTAATCCTCATGAATATCGCGACCCAATCTGACTCAACTGCCTTTTTTGTTATTCATATTCTGCTGACACATCCGAGATAAAAGCACATCATTCCAGCAAAATAAAACTCGTTCAATCAACCGCCCCATGCAAGGTTATATGTAAATAGGGTTCCATTGCAGCGATGGAGACTGAGGCATCGGCGTCATTGTGTCAGCGGCATGAAAAAACTGCAAAAACCGCGTTGGTTAAATACGCCTGGCTTTCTCTTCCGAGGAAATGGAGGGCGGCGAAGATGTTCGCTTAACACATGGCCACATCACCCTCGTTATCACCCTCACACTACATGCTCCTTTGTTCTTGCCTCACGTGTGCAGACCGGAAACTTGCCTTGGGCTCCTTTTGGGCCCCATTAAAAGACCCTCATTGCAAAGAAAGCTTTCAAGTTGTAGTCGTTGTAAGATTTGATGAAACTGAAAGTACTGGATTTATTACTTTCTCCTCACACAGCTTCATAAAGTTAAACCAAAAAAACTTCTTCTGATGAAATTCAACTTAATCCAAGCAAAGCTGACAGAATATTTGCTTTCTATACAGTTAAAAGATTAGCTTTATCTGTGTCCTTTGATGAAACGAATTCCCCAGAAATAGAATAGAGCGATCAAGACCACATTATTGCATCGACAGGGAGTGAGTCATATGACAGTCTGCAGCTAGGCAGACCGCCATATGACTAACCCCCCCCCTCCCCAAAAAAACATATTTATTTACTTCCTTTTGTTTCCTCTCAAGAGCTGAATGGGAGGGGGCTCCTTAAGCTAGAGAGAGAGAGAGAGAGAGAGAGAGAGAGAGAGCGCATAATCAGTGAGTGCCAGAGAGAGAGAGAGAGCGAGAGAGACTGGTAATATGCTTGGGAATTTAATAAGGCTCAGCGCTCCTCAATAATATCACCCGCTTCACAGAGTCCTCTGGGAGACATGAAATGCGCCGATAAAAGATGATGCCTCCCTCTGACAAACAGGGTTTGCTGAAAGCGCTGGAGAGAAAGAAAAAAAGACAACAGCTACGCGCAACCTCGGTAGCTAGCGCACATGCTAATGTGCTCCAGGCTACACTTTCAAGAATTATTCACTTTCTTCTCCTTATGTTGCAATTCTTCAAAACCTCCCCTCTTTAAGGTCACACACGCTGCGCGCTTCTTTAGACTCCAGCTGAATAATGGCAGCTTTATTCACAGAATTGTTAGCGGACATGCACGGGAGTTCATGTTTGTGTGAGTGTGTGTGTGTGTGTGTGTGGTGTGTGTGTTCAGGCCTGTCTGGCCGTGCCGAATATTCAGGAAACTGCTGTACCATATTTCACATTTCCACAACTTTGCTTCTATGAATGATTGATAAAGTTGATGGAAGAAGTACTTTCACAAAAAGTGGCGATTGCTCAAACTGCACTGCAGGGTTACCCCAACCCTGACCTTAACCCTAACCCCTACGTCAGCCTTCGAACCCCCTTCACACCTTTCGTTTGTTAGTTTTAAGTGATTGCTATGTCTATTGGTCAGTCGGCTGGAGTCTCTTCTGGTTGCAAAAAGACTGTACGCCAACATCAAATCTACCATCTTGGTCAACCATTGGGGCCGCCACTTACTTTTGAACGCACGCACGGGTACTTTCAGCCACATTTCATCCTGACAAATTTACTATTTTGAGTTGCTTTCGTGTCTCGTTGGACAAACCCAATGTGTTCGCGATGTCACCAACAAGACCGAGAAACGCCCCCCCCCCGATGACCTGTCATGTCCGCTCAAACGAACGGAGAAAGACAGCCTCTCGCTCTGTTGAGTCCTATAACATTTACATACCACACTGCCTGGTATTGTAGGAATATCCCCTGCGGCTGTACCAGGCCTTGAATTTAGGACATGCACTTTTTGGATCAACACCCCCCCCCCACACCCGCTCCTTCCTCTCTTGTCGCTACCTCACCAGGACCTGCTCACGCTTGACAAAAAGAACCCCAAACATGTATCTTGCTTCACTGCCGCCACAACGGGCTGCTGGCTTTCAGATGGAGGACACAAAGCGTGAAAGCGGGGGAAAAAAAAGAGAAAAAAACCCACATGACCCATTTCTTCCCGTCCTCTCTCTTCTCTGTCTGACCAGACTTTGATGTGCACATTCTTTCTTTCCCGGCAATTCCGTCCATCAAGGCTCACCTGCTCTTTTGTCTCCGTCAATCCGCTCTCCCACACAAACACACACACACACACACACTTCTCTAATCATCTGCCTCCATCTCTGCTGGCCGGCCAACGACTGGCAAATCCACGAGATTGATCATTTCTACGTGGGCGGGTGGGAAAAGGGCCCCCCTCTCTCCTCGCTTCCCAGAAACACGGCCCCTCACCCGGGCGCGCTATGTGGCACGCACCCCCCTGCTGGTAAGACTCTGAAGCCCTATCACTTCACATGCACTGGGCTCAACTCCCTGGGGGGCGGGGGGGCTTTGGGAGAGATGGAGAAGAAAAGCGGAGCAACATCTGAGCGGAATACTGATAAATGATTAAAGACAGGTTGAAGACAGAGGTGTGACAAAATGACCATTTCATTTGATTCGATGCCGTCGCCTGCGCGCCGCCAATTAACGTCCGCGTGCGTACACTTTGGACGGTACATACATGTGGGACTGTGTGTCCTTGCGCGCCCGTGGGCCGACTTTACACAGAACTCTCCACTTAAGATATTCATGTGCCTTAAGGGACGTTGGCCACTCAATTCTTTCTCTCTTTTATTCTTTAACATCTGTGTGCATGCGAGTGTGTGTGTGTGTGTGTGTGTGTGTGTGTGTGTGTTCGTGCCAATATGTCCGTTTGGTCTATGAGCAGATACACGGAGCGAGAGAGAGAGAGGGTGGTGCATTAGCATGATTAGAAGGACAGTAACAAACGACTACTGTCTCAGAGAAGCCGAGTTACTGTCACAACAGGATATAGGCCAAGTATATCAAGGCACTCCCTCCCTCGCGATTTGAAGATTTGAAGTAACCTCTTAATGAGGGTTGCGGGAAAACGGGCGACGTCGAATGAACACGGTGCGTCACATGCTTTGAGGATTTCCTCGATCAAATATGCAGAGTGTAGTATTTTAAAAGGCTGGGAATGAGAGTTTGTGTTCAGATTTATAAAAAAATGAACCGGCACGTGGTCGCCGGCAAAGCCTCATTACCACAATTTCTTTTGGGGGGGGGGGGGGGGGGGGTGAAGATACAGACTAGAGAGTTTCTTTCAATTGCTACAACTGCTGAGTTGCAGGCAAAGCCGGCCTCTAAAAATAGCCTCGAGGTTGCATGCGCCTTAAATCCATCTGTATGCTTTCACCCTGGGTGGAAGAAATTGAAGAGAACATCTTTTTCTTTTACTGGTTACATTCATTGTTATTCAAGCAGTAGATCGACTATTTCTCTTCATTACAGCTTTTAATCATTTAGCTGAGAATTACTGGCAAAGTTCATTGGCTCAACTTTCAATAATAACCCTGTCTGAATCGGACAAAGTCATTAACTCCTGCCTATCACTCGGCTAATGCTCACCCACAATAAACGTCAGCAAAGCCAAGTGCACTCTTTTTTCCAATTCCGCTCCGAATAAAGGAAGTTCTAACCTTCTTCGTGTTAGCATAGTGGAAAAAACATGTTTCTATCTTTGCCCGTGGCAGCATTCAGCCGACATTCATTAATATTAGAGGCACAGGAAGGGAGAGAGTGAGAGAAAAAGATTCCTCGGTACATTAGCGGCCAGATTTATTGACGTCTTTGCGCCGCCGATGTGACAGGCGCTCTTAGGCTACCTGTGAACAAAGGAGCTTCCCCTCAACTCCTGCCTCCGGGACACACACACACACACACACACACACTCTGCATCCTGTCAAGGTTGCTGAAACTTTGTGCATGTTCTCTGTCTTGTCAGGGCACAGTGTGCAGCTTCTCACTGACAGTAGGCACAAAATGATTGAGGGTCTACCAACAATGTGAAAATCACCCGCTGGGCCTGTGGCTGGACCTTGAACACGGCCTCGGACCACTTTCGTCGTATTTTAACGCTTTCAAACAGCTCGGAAAGGCTCGTCCACGAGTTGCCGCAGCGTTTGCGGCGCGTTCAAAACAAGGCCACATCGCCGAGAATTGTGTGGTATGTGGAAAATGTGTCAACTCGAAATATTTCCACGGAAAAGATTTTGAAGTTGATTTACTTGTTTATGAATCAGGGAGCCTTTCTTTGTCCGTTGTTGCACACTACTCATGTGTCTCCTTTCCTTTGACACATTCCTCAACTACAGCCTTCAGGCACTTTACAAGACATCGCTACCATCACACGAATGTCATATATATATAGATGACACGCTGTACAGCGGCCTCGGGCCTTCGTGCACGTGTGCGCCATGCCCTAAAGCCACACTCGTGACCTTTTCACCCCCCCCGGCTCATATGTCTATCCCAACTCGCTGGACGTGAACGGACGTATGGAGCGACGCGTCGGTTCAACACCGTTTTAATTGCATTAGGCCCCAAAGTATGAGATTAGTCTTCAAATCTGTCCACGAGTGACGGGGGACGCTGCGCGAGGGCCCCGGCGGTAGCGTATGAAATTGATGGGAATCCGACACAGTCTAAAAGGAGGAGAGGGGGGGGGGGCTCTGGTCTCTGGAGATAATGACTCGCTCGGTTTGTTTTCCGCGGGTCAGCCCGGCCCTTTCAGAGCAAAGGGAGGTGTACTCGCTGATAAAAACTGTTTAACCCCCCTTCTCCCCCACCACTAAATGATTCCATGCAACTTGATTTCCATCCCTGCAACCTTAAACTTAAAGCAGGCCGAGCTCTGACACACGTTCCCTGGCACGACGCTTGTGAAATAAATGAGAAAAAGGGAAAAGGGGGGAATAAATCACGTTTTCATCGCATTTCGTAGCGAGCCTCGGAAAGAATCAAAGGAATGAGTTCAGGCTATGAAACGCCATCTATTCTTGGATTGTGTTTGTGCTTTATTTTGGGGAGTCACTGTGTTGCTGCTGCATAGCATGAATAAATATGCCATAGTGTGCTTTTTGTCATATGAAAGGCCTCGGTGTCCATGGCGAAACAGAGAGGAGGACAGTAAGCGAGTGCGCACTGTACCAGCTCATTCATCTATCGCTCTTCTTCTCTGTGTTATATGGAGCATAGAGTGTCATCCTCAAAAATTGTCAGAAACAAAGCTTTTTTTTTTCCTCTTTTCTGTTTGTGTGTGTTTGCGTGCGTGGGAGTGCAATGACATAAAGAAAAAAAAAAAATTGCAATGCCAGCCCAATCTTCGACGCACACATGCACAGGTTTTGCAAATTCAAACACAGAAGCATTCCGGGGCCACTAAATCTCCGCCAATCGATTGGAGCTGTGGGTCGCAGCGAAATGCAGGGAAAACCCACAAAAATGTTTAATACACAACAAACGTATCAGCCGCTAGCAGCTGAGTATGGATTAGGCCATCTTCCTTGGAAGGGAGCGCATATTTACCGACACAAACAAGCTATGGGAGCGTATTACCGAGGTACATATTGCTCCCTGCCAACGTATGAATGCTAAATTAGACTATATGGAGGCTCAGAATGTGTGGCTGTCACATTTGTTGCAAGGAAATATTTCAACACTGTCACGCAAAAGGGGCTGGAAGGTCTTTCAGTTGCTCTCCAATACTACAAAGATACGTAATTAGACATAATTAGGAGGGCAGCGTTTGGGTCGATGGATTTCTTGACTAGTTACGTAAATACAATTTAATGGTGGGGTTTTAAATACCCAGATAGGTTAAAGGAGACATACTCCTACCGGTGATAGTTCAATGGCTTAGTTAAAACAAATAAAGGAAATTTGACCCGATCCTGTGCGTTTTAAAGCTTTGTCGTCTGCCTTCCTGAACTCGTTTGAACAGACGCTGAAAGAATGGCCTTTTCTCTTCATCGGCTTCCTCCTCACTGTTTAAAGACGTTGTTGATTGAATAGCACTCGCCATTGGTAAACAAAAACAAATGGGCTCCGAGCTCCCGGATGTAGACGGGAATTTTTTTTTATCGATTTCCATCGGGCGAGGAGCTGGTGACAAGGATTCTCCCCTCATCGATTAGCCGAGGAGGAGCAGCAGGGGGGTTAGAATGCGTCAGGTTGGAGAAGGCAACTGACACCAACGTGTGAAATGCAGTCCATCAGTTCTGGGATGGGAAGGGGGCTCAGTACAGCACTTGGAGGACAGCATACACTAGAGGCAGGTGAGACGGATGTCATTTTGAACCCCCCCCCTCCACGGACCCAAGCACTAGAAGCACCTCGCCACTGGAGGTGTGGTGGGATCAGCAACATTTCACGCTGACAGAAGGGCCGAACAGCAGGCGTCCACACGCACGGAGCCGGGCCTGACTCTTCTTCTCCGCTCTATTTATTTATTTCCATCATTTGTCTGCCCCCCCCACCCCGTTCTCCCCCTCCTCACTCCTGCATATATTTGGGAGTTACCAGATTTGATCAAAAGCACATCAGATGTACTGTCCTGCTCTATCTCAAGCTTGTAGAGGTTCGCTTGCTCATGAAAACGATAGATAAAGCAGCCGTGTGTTTGTGCGTGTGATTAGGAATCTCAAACATGCTTCTTTGTGTTTTCTAATCAGCATCTGAATGCAAATGTGTGTTCGGCTCCAGCTGGAGTGATAGGACTAGAATCAGTATGTGTTGGCGTAACACCAACGTGTTTAAAATGCCTGCCGAGTGCCTCCCTTCCCCTCGCCTCGTCTCTCTTCCCCTCCCGCCCTTTGTTGCTGATGTATATGCAGAAGAGGCCGCATTAGGACTCCGGTTCAGCCGATTGAGCCCGTTTGCGGCCTTGAATCCCCGCGCCTGTCACACAATACCCCAGTCGCACAACGGGCTCGGCTTGTGCCTAACTCGCGTCTCTTAAGGAAAGATGAGCTCGTTTGATTGGAACACTCTGCTTTTAACGCATTTCGTTCCTCGCGCTATTTATTTTTTATTCGGTCCAAAGCTTTTCTTCTCCTTTCGGAGCCATTAATAGTGCATCGTTTGTCGCTGCGAGCGCCTTCAGAAGAAAACAACTCAAAAAGCCTTGGATGTCTAGGTTTTATTCCGGGGGAAGTCTCTTTCCTTTACACGTATAGTTTTCTCCTTGACTCTCACTCTCACCTTCCAACCCAGAAGTGAAATGAGCTGGAGATTTGTAGCATCTGAACATTGTAATTCTTCTTGGAATATGTTTGCTGACAGTGCACTTATTATTTAGTCTTTTGGCTCTCTAAGAGTGCACCTACATTTCCCCTTGACATATAGATAACCGATTGTCATTCAATTGCATCCTTTTAATTTGCTGATTGGATATCTAGGATTTATAGATCAAGTAAAATTGTATTACAAATCAGTTTGATAAAATACACTGGCACTAACGGGTCCCTTTGGAAGGAGATGCTGGATGAAAAAGTAAATAAATAACTGGACTTCAGTTGGTATTAAAACATGATTTTAAAATGTGCCAACATTTCCAATGGTTGCACTCTCATCAAGAGAGGTGACAACTACCATTTGCTTGGATCAATTAAGCTGATTGGCTTGGAGTGTGTCTTGGCCATCGCCGGACGGGAGGGGGTTTAACGGTTACCTTCACGTTGTCCAATTAAGTGAGCAAAAGAACTTGCCAATAACGGCTGAATAATAGGCCTTGAGGGGAGCGCGATCCATCTCCGACGTTTGGCACCAGGGAGGGAGCCACTGACTGTGTAAAAACCATAGATTTCTCCTTTCGGATCGCAGTCGATATGGCCCCCATGGCTTGGACAATGGCCGCCGTGAAGGATTAGGCTATAAAGATGATTATATCCTGGGTTGATGCCAATACTTACTTTCAGACCGGCACCCCCGGCGCGCGGTGTGCAAATGTCAACATCTGCTGTACACAAAGGGTGCACACAGTTAGCCTTGTTGCTCTTTGCTTGTGCAGACACTTGGGATTTAATGTGCTGTATGTATGCACTGTATGGATAAACGGTATGTATGTATCGCCTGTGGCAACACCCAACACTGCCGTGGCATTATGCACGCATATCCCGTCCAAATTGGCTTAAAGTGACTTCAGAGGAAGTCTTCTGCCACTTCCTTATCTGTCTACAATACTAGTGAGTAGTTGAAAGGCTTTAATTTATTCTGACATCACATCCAGCGCCCGTCTCCCCTCCCATCCCTTTCACTCACGTCGATGCGTCTCATGCAGGCGGGTTTGTTAATGTCACATGCAACTAGCTGTAATTGAATGCGTCGGGTGTGGCGTCTGACAGTCGCGTGTTTAATCTCTCCCCGTCGAGCGCTTGTTAGAGCCACCACCTGATCACAGGCCCAGGAGTGGGAGATGCCACCGCACGCACAAAAGGACCATTTGAAAAGAGCGAGATGAGCGTGAGAACGCCTGCCATTCTTTTCTTTTTTTTTTTTATCTCTCTGTTTCCTCTCCTTGTGCGATTATTGAAGATGTAGCTCCGTCATAATAAGGTGAGGAAGAAGAGGTGTGGGGGGGGGCCCTTCGCAGTATCCCTCGTGCCTTTGGGCTTCGGGCTGCTCCTCTCGACGCGCTGCTTTTACATCTGCGTTCCTCCGTGACTTATTCTCCAAAACCATCCCATCTGGTTTTTAGCCCCCGTGTGCATCGCCTGAAAGGTGGAACGAGTAAGAGACCGGAGTGTTTTCCCCTCTGCAGTCACTGCGTCCATCCTGTCTCCGCTCCCTCTTCCCTCCCAGGTGGCTGCCTCCATCCAACCGTGCACGGTGGACATCGGGGTCAACAGCAAAACGGACAACATAAACAGGCGGACACCTGCACATTCCCTCGACCGACACCAAAGCTGTCAATCACGGCGGCCTGGGAAATGTGCACTTCAGTACAGCAACAAACCGGAAATAATACAAATCCTCCGCGCATCTGCAGCCTCCTACCCTCCCTCCTTCGCCACGCCGTCTCCTCCTCTCTCCCACCTTTGTTTTCTCGTGCCCCCTACCTTCTATTCCTCGGCAAAGGATGATCCCTTTTTCACGAGAGGGTGCTTGTTTCTCTATGCGGCTGCTGTAGTGCTCGCCAGCAGATAATTGTATTGAAGACACACTGCTGTTTCCACCGGTGACGTGTGCGGGCTCAATCTCGTAAGATCTATTTGAACCGTGGGGTCTGCATGACATTCTGCTGGCCGTAATGCCATGCAGTCACCAGTGGGGCATTATGGGAGAAAAAGCAATTTGCTGCAGCAGGGCCCAATGGCCCCATGAATCAAGTCAATATGGACAAGGCGAGAACAGTTAGGAGACCAGTGCCTGCTGCCTGGAGATTTCCCTTATTGTTGCTCTGTTACAAAACGCCGGTGTCACACCTCACGCTATACCTCAACCAAGAAGGTTAACGTCCTTTTGTGCTGTCGCGTTATCATCCGCCTTTGTTTTTATTTCATTTAACGCGCGACAACCCGAGACTTCGAAGAATTCCCCAGCATAGGTCAAAGAGCTTGTAAGTGAAAAAAAAGATGGATACAATCGTTATCCGTTTTAAATGAAGGCGATTAGCTTCCCAACAAGCCACCTGTAGGCTTCTGGCGACCAACTAGAGTGCAGAAAAACACCTGTCAAGCCCCACTGTCAACCCCTTCCTGGTAGGTAGCTGTGCCGCTCAAGCTGCTAATGATAATGACGGCAATCAAAACATTGGCACTAATGCTGTTAATGGCGGCGATGCCGCTAATGAGGACACTACCTGAGAGGCTGTTTGCTTAAGCTGTTTTCCCCTGCTTGCCTTCCGGGACCAGAGGGGAAAGAGAGCCTGGCATCCTGTCGCAGCGCCCCCCCCCCCCCCCCCCCCGGTGCTCACCTGGATGTCCTGGCGGTCCCTCGTCTGCACCGGCTAACTGCTAATACACGCGGCTAATTAGAAACGGGGGAAATGAGGTAACAGCGACGGGGGGGCGAGGTCCTCGTGGGGCTCGGCGATGCCCCTTGACTACCATCCGGCTACATCCCCTCATCCCGTTCCACCCTCGGGGGGGGGGGGTTGGCGGTTCAAAGCCCGTCTCTAAACTGTCGTGTTTGAGTTCTCTGGCTGTAACGAGGTGCAGCGTGAAAGTGCACACAGGTGAGCAAGTTGGGAGAAAATAGATGCGTTGTTATTGTGTCTCGCTCACATCCCCTCTGTACGGCAATTAAAAGCGCTCTGCGGAATGTCTGCATTAGTGAGCAATGTGGCAGGGGGGAGAAGCAAATGCAGAACCGAGACGGAAAAGCGCACTAAAGCTCGTCTGTGTCGATGAAAGCTATTTATATACTGTGTGTTCTGTCTCCCAACAAAAGTGGAGGAAAGGGGTAGGGGATTACAATGCGGTGGGATTTACCTTTCTAATGCTAAATCCCATTCTTAATCTGCCAGTATTGATTGGCCATCACAAGCATTCATTTACAAAACAGAGGATTGTGTGTCTTGGGGAAGGGGGGGGGGTTTAGATCCCAAATGGCCGACGCTGGATCAAACCAAAGCCAGCAGCCAGCAGCAGCCGGCCTGCGTTGACTGAAAATAGAAAATCGAGGATAATGCTCTCCTTCTCTCCGTCTACTGTTTCCGCCCGGCACGAGGGAGAGCACAATCGCCAGAGCAAGAAAAAGGAAGAAAAAAAAGAGGCAAAAGGGTAGAAATGAGACCTCCCGCCTCCATTTTGGCTCGGGTAGCTGGCAGTTGCCCTTTAAGAGTGAGAGTCTGCTGGGTCCAATTGGAGACGGAGGCTCAATCCCCTGTTCGGTCATTAAAAGCGGTTTCTAGAATGGTATCCATCTGCTGCTCCCTCATTACTGCTGTGAGCGATGGCGGTAATGTTCCTAAATACGGTGCTGGCGAATTGTCATCGCAACCCTTGACTCGGGGAAGTGGACACGAGCCGGATAATGATGCCAGCGCGCGGACAGAAGTGCGCACTGTGCGTCCCACTTGGACGCGATGCAGGTGGGGCTCGCGCGGTCGCATCATTAAGCGTATATGACTTGTCCCCCCCCCCCCCCCCCCTACACACACACACACACACACACACACACAGCCGGATCCGTTTCTTTACTGCCTTTTGACAGGTGGAAAACTCAAATGTGTGAAATGAGTTATAAAGCGTTGCTAAAGAGCTAAGCGGTGACTCGGCAAAACGGCACATTCACCGAGGATGAAAGCCCTCTTCACGGCAGCCATTTTGATTTCACATCCGCAGCGTCAAAGTTTGGGTTGCCGTTGTTTTTCTTTCTCTCTCTCTCTCTCTCTCTCTCTCTCTCTCTCACTCTCCGCCGACCGAATGTGTCTGCAGTGCTCAGCAAGCCCCCCCCCCCCATCGGAAACGACCCCCTCCTGCCTCGGCTCTCCATCAGTGGCTGCACCGTTCACTCCCATTAATTACCTGCCTACGGAACCTCTGCATTCGACCGAGACTTCACCAGAAATGGAGCGCGAGTGAGAGTCACCCATGTTCACACACACACACACACACCGTCCCCTCCTTGTTGTTTGATTCTGACAAATACACACAGAAACGGAGCTGCTGACAAACAACTTCATATGCAAGCGGCT
This sequence comes from Gasterosteus aculeatus, assembly GCF_964276395.1. NCBI lineage: Eukaryota > Metazoa > Chordata > Actinopteri > Perciformes > Gasterosteidae > Gasterosteus > Gasterosteus aculeatus. Next base: position 4,411,732 of record NC_135694.1, on the reverse strand, counting down.
ATGAATCTAAATATGCAAATAGATACAGTAGATTTGGAAAACAACACTGCCGGGTAGTATGTGTGTTACTCATCAGTCTGAGGTAGTGTTGAGTGTATTTACCTCGAAGAGAGATGAACTATACAGCACACAAAGGACTAATGAGCTCTCTGCAGCCCGATCCCCTAAGTATACTGCATACAAATATATTCACACACACATGTACACACAACTAGCTCTGTCACTTCCCTCTTCTCCAACCACTTTAGTATATTTCTTTTCGATTCCTCCTTGTTTCTCTCATCCCCCCCCCCCCCCCCCCCGAGGCCTATCCCAGGGAGGCTGACTGATCCGGCGGCTGTTTGTTTGGAGTGCAGTGGATAGGTCACACGGTGACCCCGGGGCGCGAGGACGGGGATTCAGACGGAGGCGCGCGGGAGGTGAAGGGAGAGGAGGGAATAATGGTCGCGATGCTTCGGCAGTGCGCAAACGGAGGGGGTCGCGCGGAAGAAGTGACGTGTGCTTTGCCCCGCGACGCATTCGCTTTTCACTGAAGGTTTGCGTGACCGAGTGCAGCTGGAACCCTTGAGCGTTGTACCCTGGTGCCGTGCAAAAAAAACAAAAAAAAAGCACCGTCCTCTAAGTCAAGGTGACCTACTGTACATCATTGCATGGAAAATAAAACTTTTCTCAATGCACTAGCAGATGTTGGGCTTGATCTAAATGCTGTAGCAGCAATTAATGTGTAATACTGATATACATTTATTTACCTCCATGTGGAAACAGTTATGTTTAAGATAAACAGTTTTTTGGCTAGTCATGCCATTAAAACACCCGAGTAAAATGGAAAAATGATCGGACTGGAGGGAATGTTTTGAAAACACCTTTCTGTGTGAGAATAAGAAGTGACAAAAAACACGTCCCTAATTGGCCAACAGGTTTTTTTATATAAAAGCTTCTATAAACACTCAAAAGCAGCAAACAACAACAAGTCCATTCGCTGAAAATTCACAATGTTTGTTGGACACTGCGAAAAAAAACGTTTCGCTGCCGAGGAAACCCGAACACACCATTTACACTTCTTCCACATGGCAGGTAACACAGAAAAAATGGACAGTAATCCCATGAAAGGCGTCTTTGTGGGAGATGAAGCTGCTGCTCTGCGGTCCACCTCACTCCGCTGGTAATTATCACTGTCTGCCTGGAGGACAGAGACCGTAATGCTTCATTACAAAGTACAGGCAGGACTAAGGACACTGAGGAGAAGAGAACAGGCCAGGAGGAAAGTAAGGGTATCATTACCGGGCCATTTGTCTCAAAACGCAGGGACGGGAGTTTTGAGGAGGAGAAGGTGCACGAGATGACTGCAAGAGGGAGAGACCCTTCAGAAACTAATCCAGTTCGGTCTCAAAGGGGCCGCTGCCTCTCGGAGAGGACCAATTGGCGAGCCTCGGAAGTCAACCAAACGCCGGGTAAATGTGGCAGCACACTCTCCAATTCAATTTCATTATTCCACCTTTAATTACCCGCCCAATTTGGGGGGCTGTGGCACGCCTTGATTAAAACGGACACTATTTAATAACCCCCGGCCCCCTCAAAAAGGAACGCACCTTGAAGATGGAATAATTAAAGCAGCCCGCGAGATAAGATTCTTATCGCCCCTCTCTGACTCGCTTCCCCGCAAATTGGATGTGCTCGTATAGGGCGGAGGGGGGCGAGCGGGGGGGACGGAATTGACGGTAAAAGTAGCCGCGACGAGAGACGAGCGAGGCGACCCCCCCCCCCGAGGGGAGACGAGCGTGGTTAGAAAAGGCGGTCTGTGAAAAGGTGAAGAGCGAGTGCTGACTCGGCGTCCTTTTGGACCAAATCGGGGGACCTCGAAAAACCCCCAACGTGCCTCACTGGTTTGTGAAGGGCAAGTGTGTTGAGAAAATGGTTGCCTCCTCCGCGTGTGTCTAATGGTGCCCCCCCCCCCCCTCTCTCCGCCCCCCCTCACCCACAGGCAATGGCTATTTAAAGTACGGACAGTTTCTCACTCTGGTCTTACCGAGAAATGAGGAGAGAGAAGTGGGGCAGGACATGTTCAGTGTCCAACGTGCCAACGTTCACACGCGGTCACACACCACATGTGAGAAACACTGTAACAGGACATTGTCTTACCTCATAATCACACTGATGCTGATGATGAAAACAATGACCCGCGTCGGAGTATTTTTCAGGGGAAGCACACCTTCGGATCGTATCTATTTTTCTCTGATGTTGAAGACATGGGGGCAACGTGTTTGTGTGTTGTGTGAGAGAGAGCGTTGCCATCCGTGCGAGAGAGCTTGCCGACCCCCCCCCGGGCGGCCTCACCTCGTGAGGGAGGGAGGCACGGCTCGTTAAGCCGGCGAGGATGATCGGGCCCGATGTGCATCCAACCGCGGCGGCCCGGCGCACAAATGGCCCACTTTGGCCGCCGGCATCGCCTGGAGCCATTTCGCGACTCTCCCGCTCTTTGACTCTACCTTCCATTACACCCCCCCCCCACCACCAACCACCACCCGGTCTCCTTTTCATCCCGTTGGTGCCCCCATCCCGGTCTGAAGCGATTAGTGTCACACCTGGCTATCTGTGATGTTTGGTGCCCTAACAGCTTTCATAAAACAATGCACTGATCTCCCAGAAACCCAGAGGTCCCAGTCCTCCAGAAACAACGATTTGCCTGACGAGGTGTGAGGCTCTTCTCCGCCGATGTGCCGCTGGTTTGCACACATTCGACACCGCACTCGTGCAAACAGGTTCCTTTAAACACGTGCAGACACGTTGCCCACTCTTTACAGTCAGAGCACAGACTCTGTGTTTTGAAGCTAGTTGAATGTGAAAGGTGGCGTTTTTAGTTTGCGCAAATGCCGTAAAGAGAGCGCGTGTTCTTAAACGTGCAACGCTTCGGTTGGCAGCCTAATTATGGAGTCAGACTCTTAAGTAATCCTCCATCAGGTCCGTGTTCTGAATATGTGAAGCCATTACGGTGTTTGCTGGGCGTATAGTGTCCCAATGAATGAAGCAGCGAGAGGCTAATGTGGAAAGATGGCGGGAAGGAGCGCGGGGGGAGGAGGAGGGGGAGGGGGGGAGGAATCACAGCATGCCACCCTGGGCTCAAGCAAGTCAGCGCTGTCTAGGTCAGCACATTTGAAGTTAAAGTCAGTCTTAAATGGGTCCTCAGACGCCCTCAAGTAAAGCCGACAGACAGCGCTGACCTTTACAAACTACTGTCTGCGAGTAAGAGGGTGAGGGAGGGAGGGAGGGGGAGAGGTGAGCGGGAGCGATGCCGCCACTGCTCAAATTCCCCCTAATTGAAACTTTTCAACTCTTTCTTTCGGCAGTCGAGCTCAACTGGGGGAGCGGAAAACGAAAAAGCGGAGGCATCAGACTCACAATCTGTGCGTTTATGTTCACGTGTGCCGTATTATTCACCACCGGCGCGGCGCAATCCAACGTAATGACTCGAGAGCACCGTCGACATTGTTTGCGAGCCATAGAGCGAGACGGCCAAGGATGTCATATTCCCCGAGTGTCGGCCTGTTAATTCACTCTTTCCGGGGATCGTGGATTCCACCTGAGAGGAGGAGGAGGAGGAGGAGGAGGAGGAGAGCGGGAATCACGCGGGGAAAGATTTAAGTTCTGCCGTTGCTGAAGTTTATTGATCGGCCCGAAACCGATGCTTTGGCTCGCCAGGAAAACAATCCTTTTAGCGTGACGGAGTGAGGCCGGACCGGCCCCCATAAATCTCACCCCGGGGGGGGGGAGTTATTTGTTTATGCGTGACATGTCTTGGCTGGGAAATGTGTGTCAAGTGAGCAGGTGGGGCGGCCATCGATGGAAGACAATTAAACACCTCAGAGGCACTCAGCCAAATCTTCCCTCTGTCCCTTGTTGCTCTGTACACCCCCAACACACACCTCCACCCCTCCATCCACCCTACTCTCCGTGCCTCTGACAGATGATAATTCAGTGGGAGTACGGGGTCATGGCCTGACAGGGAAGGGCATCATCAGCTGTGATAACCGTCGCTGGACTCAGACAGTCAACAACAAGCTGGCAGCTGAAAAACAAACAAGTGACGGGAGGGAGAGAACTTTTCAAAGGCGCACACACACACACACACACACACACACACACACACACACACACACACACACACACACACACACACACACACACACGGAGGTTCGGGTTAAGACCTCGCGCACCACTCTTCTAATGCGATCGCATATTAATGCTGAATCGGCCCTTCAGACTGCAGGTGCACTTTGTGCCGCTGCGGCTGCTTACTCATCCGAACTTGACTCCCTTGCGTACGTCGAGACCCGGCGACGCGAAGCCGTATCACCGCTCGGCCCCACTCGAGGTCAAAAGGGCTCTCAGTTTCTCTGGCGTCCTCTCAAACGCTCGCTAATTACAACCAGTTGATGGGTGTTATTGTACTCTCTCTAATTGCTGGAATATTCTAGAAGGACAAGAAAAAAAAAATAGTTCTGTCACTTGATCATCCTCAAAGGAGGGATTATAGTCCCAAACTAGGGTGTGTGTGTGTGTGTGTGGGGGGGGGTGGATCCACTGTCAGCCCAGCTAATTATCCCCGTTGAAAAGAGCAAGCTTCATTTCCCGGACTTACGTCGAGGGGAATCATTTGTGGCGACCTCATCGCCGACTTTATGAAAAGAAAAATTGCATTCATAATATCCCCCCCCCCCCCCCCCCCCCCCCCCGCCGACCCTCCCACCCTCCTCCATTCTTCAGCGCTCTTCAGCTCGGCTCTCATTTTGACGGCTAATTCCGGTGTTTTCATTTCAGAAGGCATGAGCTTAATTCTAATGCATATCAGCGTATTACAAGGGGGGGGGGGGGGGGGGGGGGGGGCGGTCCGCGCGCCATCACACGCTGACACGAGGGATAAAACATGTAAGCTCTCGGTCACAACGGCAGTAAAACTCACGCGAGCGGCCTGGAGAGTGATAGCTCCCCCCCCCCGCCCCCACCGACATATTAGCGCTTCTTTAATGCACTCACGCCGTTAGCCTTGCGCCTCTTAGGGCTCGATAACAGGTGTGGCTGGGCTACCTCGCTCTTAAGTCCAGAGGCCGACGCGACGCGGCCAAAGGGTCAAAGCCGGGGCGCTCCCGTGATCGATGCTAACGTGATTAGCGTCACGCTCCCAACCGGACGCCACGCCGGTTGCTGGTATCGGGCTCTCTTTCCCATCACAGGGGCGCACACAGCAGCCGAAAAACCCGGGAGCAGACGTGTGTGCAGGTTAGCTGCCCACGGACCATAATCCATTTACGACCGTAAACATGGAGGGGAGACGGGGGGGGGGGGGGGGGGGGGGAGGCATTTACTGTCAGACAGCACTTGCCACAGCCGGTGTATCATCCCCCCGTCAGCAATGCACACACTGCCGGCCTCCGCGAGGTCACTCCTGCTTCAGCGGCGAAATTATAGTCGACGTCTACCTTCTAATCCACTGGAATTTCTTCCCCTCGAGTTTATTTAATGCGTCTTTTCACCGGCCATGCCCACATTTTTTTTTAAAGGGCGCAGGGCATTTTCCTTTTTTACGTTTTCTTTGCAGTAATTGGAGACCAATCACAGCAGTTTACAGCTGACCGGATCTTCCCTCCGCTCTGAAAGGTGAATGCTTCCAGCGAAAAAGTAAAGTGCACGCATACGTCTGTGAATCCAAAGTAAAAAAAAAAAAAAGGTTGGTTAATTTTGAAAGCTCATGCTCGTGCGGCCTTTCAATGTAAATTGACAACGAGGGCCGATGCCAAGATGTTAAACATCTGCCGTCATGCCTCTTCCCATAGCTCTGACACTTCTGTGTCCATCCAGTGACCTTGTGCGAGGTGAATACCAAAGGGCACAGTTTGGCAGCAAAAGTCACAGTCTTGTTCAAAGATGGCCGACATCCTCGCGGCATTCACCGAGCGACTTTGCGTCCTGCCGCTCATGTCACGCCATGTGATTTGCGCTGAAAACCTGAGAATCGCAGTGAGAAAAAAAAGGGTGCTTCTTGTCCCTCTCCCCCACCCGTCTCCGTTGTGCGCACCCACATCCGCTCATCTCTGCTCTCAGACCTCAGCGGCTGTTGTTGGAGAAGGCCTGTCCAGCTGCCGCTACTCCTCGCGATTGTCATTTGCGGCTGCTTGCGCTCGCAGGTGCCTCGCCCGGAGAATCCGCCTCCGTCCTCACAGGCGCAATTAACTCGCTCGCAAACATTTAGAGCCGGGAAATCCGTCATTAGCAGCTTCTTTCTCGCTGCAGAATTGGTTCGTCTATATTTAGTCGGGCTGAAGCGACGTCAGGTCGAGCCACGCGCAGCACCAGTATCTGCCCCCCCCAACAGCCCCAGAGGTTGTTTATCAATGCTTATCCGCCTATCGTCCGCGGTGCAACATAAGAAGCCAAACCCCAAAGCCTCTGCGTTCTGCCGGTGTTTCCAAAACCGGAGAGACGAATAAGTGGCCACGGGTGGAGATGGAAAGGGCGGTTCTGCAGCCTGCACGAAAGGTTTGTTTTTCAGTACCGTTTCCCTCCTGGAGCGATGTGACGCGGGACGGAATTTCATCACCAGAAACGGCTTGATCAACAAAATAATAATGAGCGCTGGCTCTGCAGTTTCCGGGTAATAGCGGAGGGACTAAGCCAAGGCAGGCGTCTAAAAGTGTCTGACACGCTGCGTTATTCCTTTATTACCTACTTTTATGTGGCTTGCTCTGCTTCTACATACCAGTGAGTGACGCGCGTCGTCCTGTTCACGCACACGCACACGCGCGCGCGACCAAACGCACGGGGAAAATAATAACCGGTGACTTTGCTACACTGCAGAACACGTCGAAGCAGCGCTGTCGGCAGACATCGTCACAGTTATTAGTCTATTATTAGCTGCAGTAGCGGCTGTCTACCCCCCCCACCCCCCTCCCTCCCACATGCACACAAACACACTTCCTGCCGACGCGGCGACTCCTAATTGGATACAGACGGGGCTGCGTCCATGTTGCACGTGCTGCGGCCAAGTGGTGAGAGTCATATTTTTTAATTTAATAAGCCCAAACAGAGAGAGAAAAAAAAAAAAAGGAACGATTACATGACTCTGGCAGGTGGCGAGCTGATGGATATTCAGATGATCACGGTTTGGCGGGTAGGTGGGGCTAAATGAGGAGCCTCTCTCCTCCCCGTCTCTCCGCGCCTAAAACAGCCGGCACCCTTTTTTTTTATTGCTTTTCATTTCTGCTGCTCACCGCGGGTCAAAACAGGAAGAGACGGTATGCAAAGACACAGAGTGTGAAACGGGTGGAACGTGACAGTGAGGCAGCTGTGGAAACATCGCTTCTCAATATCGGGAGGGGACTTGAGCGGAAATACGGTGCAATTTCTTCACAGCCCTCTGCCTGTCCAGTGGACCTTTACTGCCTCCATATGCATAAACACACACACACACACACACACACACACACACGCACGCGCGCATCACGCTGCAAAATCCAAAGGCCGGGTGTCACTGAGGGTGTTGGGAACATTTGCGTGATTTGAAGCAACTCGTTGTGTATCATTCCTGCTGCAGGGCAACGCGTTCGTGTGTGTGTGTCCTTGTTTTCACCACGAGTCACATCCTGCTCGCCATGGATGGAGCGCTTGTACTTTCTGGCCTGTATTTTTCGGCGCCGGACGATTTCTTTTTCGACGGAATCCGATGTTAATGGGTGTTCTCTGGTGAATTAGTTTCACAAACACGACACATCAGACACACACTTTAGAAATTGATTTCTTTAATACTTTATCTCCGGCGGCTCATGAGAATAAGGCTTTGTTCGGGGTGTGTGTGTGTGGGTGTGCGTGTGTATGGAAATGTGTCAGACGATGCATTTCATCAGGGGAAGTGCTCTCTGGATCTTAACTGTGCATTCTTTGTTTCTCATTATATTTCGCCCTATTCACATCATCGGCACTTCAGATTAAACCGAATCAATCTCGGGCCTGCTTGTGAAGATTCGCGCACGCGCACACAAGAAAAAAGAAATTAATCACGAGAAAAGGGACGAGGTCTGCTCGGCACTGCGTAACACCGTGAACGGAACACAACGCTTTCACCGCCTCACTCATCACCTCGGCCCCCCCAGAGGGATCAACTCTCTGGTTTTGCAGGCGTCTTACCAAAGCTTCTGAAAACCACCAGAATGAGAGGAATCTGTTCATGCTACTGTGTGCTACTTCCACCTGCACCCTACAGCCCCCCCGTCCCTCCCTTTGCCGCCCCCTCTGATGCTTTGGAAACAAATTGCTTTGTCCCAGCGCCGAGTTGAGCCTAAGAACATGGGCGTCGACAGCCAGGGTCTTTTTTAAGAGGACAGGGGGGGATTACCGCATGTGTGTATCGAGGTGGATTAAGACTTTGGCGCTAATGAAAGGTCCTGACAGGAGCCTTTTTGGAACGGGTCAGCGAGTCTTAAGCCCAGATAATGCCTTTAAGACCAAAATGAAATCAGCAAAAGCACTGGTAGTAATAATAATAATAATAATAACACAGAGGAGGGAGGGAGAAAAGAGCAAACAATCACAAAGATGTCCGCTAAGAGCCATTTTCACCCCCAAAACCATCTGTTCCAGCTGTTTATAATCTGCGGTTGCTTTTGATTAAGATTAAACTTCGCTCGAAGCCCCTTGAGCTGCTTGGGAAGTGCCGCCGCTTTTATATTTATAATAAAGATGAGCGATTTGAATGGTGATTTGAGGAGTTTTGTGAAGGGTGCTGGTGTGTGTGTTTATGTGTGTGCGTGTGAGTGGATGCGTGTCCTCGCGCCGTCTGCTCGGGGATTAAAGTGTTTAATGCTGGTCTGACTTTAGATTCACAACGTGAGGGCTTTTCCCCGTCGTTAAACACCAGACTCATGGAGTCAATTCCCTAACCTTCAGATTCCCATCAAAGGTCTCGAGTGTTGGCTTCTTGTTTGCTCTAAAAGGTATTACAATTATTGAGCACGGCACACATTTCCTCCGGGATCCACAATGGATGGTGGGAAATTGATGCAGCAGGAATAAGATTTCAGAGAATTTCCTCTGCTTCAAATGCAGATTTCCTTTATTTAAAGGTACCTCAAAACCCGGCGTCTCTCGATTTGCGGCATTGCCGATGTCTATTCCTTTGGGGAACATTACCGCCAGTTTCATGTCTTCGTCGCGCGCAGAGTTGCGTTTCTCTAAAAAGTTGCTGTGTAGTAGGTCAGATAAAATGTGCGTGTCCACGTGTGATCTGATATGAGACGACCACCAAAAGCGTAGTTTGAGAACGAGTTCATCATGACTGGATAATGACCGTGACTGGTTCCCCAGCACAGCGCGTGAACCCAATCTGTCACTTCCAGGACATTTTAAATACCCGAGTCGTACGTACGTTGTTTGCAGGAGCTGAACGGGCGCTCCGGTGCGGATTTGTAAACTGTCCAAACAGCAAAGCTCTCCCCCCCTCTCCTTTATTTCCCGTGACGTTTTCACTTACACCTACAGCGAGCACAAAAGATTCCTTCTTTTCCGTGTACACGAGCGCTCGGTCTGCCAGAGGTAAGCCTCTTCACCGCCGCGTCCCTCCGACAATTAAACAAACCCATTCACCGGCGGCGAGTTGCGGGCGCTGCGGCGTTTTGCGGAGGTTTTACAAACGCTGATTTCAAAGAGCGATTGTTAAACGGGGGGGGGGGCTTTTACACATGTGTTTCCTGTGCGTGTGCCGGCGGACGGGTGTGCGTTTGTGTTGGCGGGCATTGTCAGCGGTCCCGCAGACACATCACGGGGATTAGGACGCTCCGTCTTGTCAGGCCGTCGGTGGCGGGGAGGGGGGCGCGTGCAGGGGGCGTCTTTTCGTGTCGGCGTCCCACCGCTTGCCATTGCTGCCTCGTGCCCGATGCAAGTTGAAAGGTCGCTTGATGTAGAAACAATGTGCAGAGTGAAAAAAAGGATTTTCAAAGAAGAGAACTTTTCGTTTTGCTCATTGTCCATTGGTTAGTCTTTCCTCTCTTTGAAACTAATCACGTGTGGCCCCCGTGGAGACGCTTCCCGTGACCAATCCCGCGAGCTGTGCTAAAGTGGTTGCCCGGGGGTTACCTTTTGCTACTGACAAGATAAATGCTATTGTTTTAGCCTCGGAGGCAGCCATTAGTCTGCGGGCGGGACGGCAAACAAAAGGGCAGGAAACTGGCAAACACTCGCGCGCTGTGAGACAATTGCACAGAAACAGGTGTGCCCTTGTAGCATTTGTTCAAAGGGTTAATCTTTTTTTTTTTTTGCCTCCGGGGGGAGAAGAAAAACAAAACCAACCTGGCCATCCCTCACCGAAAGCCGACCACATTAGCAGCCATTGTTCGTTTCCGGTGTCGCGTTACATCCCGCTGATTGCGTGTTTTGGCCCCTTTTCTTTCGGAGGAGGCTGTTTTTCGACACGCCACTTTGGCCGTCCCTCGTCCCTCACAGGAAGTTGCGCTTCGGGGGGGGGCGCCGCAGCCGCCGGCATGGACGAGCTGCGGCTTTGTGAGGTGATTGCCGCCCTTTCACGGGCTTGAAAGGGCGGCCGACGCGCTGAGCGGCTCACGAAGGAAGCTGGCGGCACTGACTTTCTGCTCCTCGTTACGTAACATTGAGCGTAGAAGAAGAAAAAAAATTCGCTTTGTTTGTTTGGATGCGCACTTCTTAGCCTTCGCGTCCAGGTGCCTCGAAAATGACAAAAAAAAACACAGGGAGGGAAAGAGACCCGGGGTCATGGGGGGGTTGGCGGCAACGCTTTTCCCGTTGTCATTTCAACGTCAAATCCTTGCAAGACGGGAGAAAGTCCGAAATAGTTAGGAAGCACGTTGGAGCAAAGTATTTATGAATAAGAAATAGATGGCGTGTGGCTCTGTGGGCGATGTATGTGTATCATCTGTTCATATTGTGAGCTTCAAACAGACGGCGAAACCCTACAAACGCAAAGGGCGAGAAGCGCACACACACACACACACACACACACACACCACGAATGCAAATGTTTGTCTTCAACTCTGGGCCTTCATGAAAAATGCACGCGGCTAATGCTGACCATTATGTGCGCATTTTCAACCGGCAGTTTCCAGGGAAACCGGTCCGATGGACTGAAATGACGAGCCTTTGTGAAGAGTCGCTCGCAAGAAGTCGCCGCCTCAGACAAAACGTTCTCTTTGCATTTCAGAGGGAACCAGAAACCGGTTGTTTAGAAAAAAAATTAATAATTTGAGTATTCTTTTCTTCCTTCTCTTTTTTTTTTTCTCTAATGCATATATAACCCCGAGTAATTGTGTCTGTGAGCGCGGTGCCGAGGGAAAAAAAAAAAAAACCCTGCTGAAAGGAAATAAGGACAGACGCAATAATGAAATTCCTGAGCTGGACTCAGGGGGATATTGTCCCTCCAGGTGGATTGTGTGCAAGCATGCATACAGCTGTATAAAGACTTTTTTTTTTTTGTGCCCGTGTGTGTCAAAGCTTTCTTCGTCTGGGGAAAGGTATGTTCTGGGGATCTTATGAAACCCACCTCGGGTGTCAGGGGTCGCCGTGTGTCCCACCTCTTAACGCGGCTCCGCCGGAGGGCGGCTGGTGAGCAACCTTCTGTGGGGCTGTGTTGGCTTTTCATCTTACCCCCCCCCCCCAAACCCTTCCTCCACATGAGACACATTAGTTCTCCAAGAGAGGAATGGGCGAGAGTGAGGATGGCCCCCTTCTTACATTGTTGCATGCTTTCATCTATTTTTAAAAGGCGAGGGAGTAAAGGGGGCACGAGCAGAGGAGGCGACGGAGGGGAGTAAAAATAAGCTGTGGTGGGCCGCCGACCGGGTAGTCTTGTTGCTCCGCTGAGAGTGTGATGCATCTCCGCTTGGAGCCCAACACGCATGTGCATACACACCCGGCAATATTATCCATGCATGCTGGAACACACTCAGTATTGATCCACACCACTTTCTGGGAAGGCGCTTTAACCCTTCACAGGACTAAAAAACACTTAATTCATGTTGTAAAACTCAAAGGTTTTCTACGGAATCCAATTGTTCCCATATGTGCTATATGTAGCACTTGCAACTGAGCGATTACCGGTTTCTTGACCCACATTCTTCACACTACTAAAGAGATCTCAGTATGTCACACTGGGGTGTAAATAATTAATGACACGCAAGTGTTACGGTAACAAATGCTATTACCAGCGTTGCTACACAAGCCAACAGCGTGGACGGCGTCTGTGACCCTGTCGTCTCACGCATCTGCCGCGCAGGAATGTTTCACTGTGTATTCTTAAGCAATCCGGAAACCGCACGGAGCCTCGAGAAAACCCACCCGGAACGGTCCCCTCCCCGCAGAAAAACCGCCATTCGCTCTCCCACTTCCGCCCGCAGCAAGGGAAGCGCGCGTTTGTTCGGCGGCGTTTTGACAGTTCCTCCGCGTTTAGCTGTGTCTTCCGAGTCATCAAAACCACTCTGATTAAAGACAAACACGATGTCAAACTCGGAAAACGATACAACCTAATTGGTATCAATTAGCGGAGGCAGCCGACGCTGCTGGCAGAGAGAAGAGTTCCCTGACAAAATCCCTTCCCAGAAGGAACGCCAGTTCGCAGCCACCCTTGCCGGAGATGTGGCACAGCAAGCTGTTCTCCAAATAGGCTCACGTGGGTGTAACCAGGCGGGGTGGCGGGAAAAAGAAAGCGACAAATACAACAACAAAAAAGTTTGTAGGTGTTTTGCGTTGTTGTTTCACATGTCCAGACGTGTGTTGGGGATAAAGTTGTGGGCGTCAGACGAGGCACAATGCGAGGTATCGGATGGGTTAAGCTGCTGGAGGGCCGTGTGGTAGATAAACGGATGAAGGGCTTGTACGGGTCAGCTCATGCACGGGCAGAAACCAAAACATTTACACAATTTGCATTTGCTACCTTAAAAGGTCAAGTGTCAGCTGCTGGTTGTATTTGAAAACGACACACTACGCAGATACACAACGATATATTTTCCCCGATTTCTGGAAGCAGGTTGCATGCATCTGGTTCCAGTTGGTTTTCTGCAACAACAAAAAAACGCATTCACCTTTTAGTGTTTTTTCTCGTAAAGTCCAGGGACCAAACAAAGGCGCTTTCCCAATCTGTGCGTGCAAAATTAAATTTGCCGGCTATGTTTTTTTCTCCCTTCAGACGGGCGGAAAGAATGTGTCGAGCGGGACGAAAGTGTTCCAGCAGAGTTAATGTGCATGTGTATGCGCCTCAATTGTGCGATACGAGTGGTGAGAGTCTTGCCTTGGCACAAAAAGTATCGTATGTTTGGCAAACGCATGAATGAATGCATGAGCGGCACCGGCTCGGGTGCCGGCCCTGCAGAATGTGTGAACACCTGAACGTGTTTTGCTGAATTCTGTTTTTGTCTGTGCCTTCGCAACACAAATCCCCTTAAGTGCGAAAAAAAAGAAAAAGAAAAAAATGGCCGTCATTCTTTTCTCAGCGTTGGTGCTGGTGTGAAGCCGGTACGCTGTCGCATATGCGCATCCATATGTACACTTCTTCGGAGGCGCGGCACGCGTTCGCTGATCAGAAATTCCTATTAAATAAACGTTAGCGGGCGGCGAGTGAGATCGTGAGGCAGTGCTCGCAACTGTAGCTCCCTCCCTCCCTCCCTCCCGCGCGCTACAGACGTCACGCCGGGACAGACATGGCACCCTCCGTGTCCCGGCGCTGCACGCCGGATGTTCTTTCGGCGCCACCTGCTCACCTCGCTGGCGCATGCCGGTCATGCTCTAAATCCTAACCGGTCGTTTGGACAGAGGGGAGGAAAGTTAGAGAGAGGAAGGCCGGGGTGGGGGGGGGTTTGGGGGGGAGGTGTCGGAAGAGGTGGGAGGCAGAGGGAGGGGCGGGAACAAGCAAGAAGACACAGTGCCTTGGAGGAAAAAAGGGGGCGGCGGGGCAAAAGGGGGCGGGAGGCGCTGGCTGAGTGCCACGGGGGTGTTTAATTGTCTCCATTAACGACCGCCCCACCAAACGTGATGATGTAGAGGTGTGTGGATGCGTGGGGCGGGACAAGGTGGATGGAAAAAAAGGAAAAAGAAAGGTGCATTCAAAGCGCACCGCTGCCGGAGGAAGTGATTTTTATTCCGAACGTAACAAATGCCATTTGGAGAGCAGCCAAATTGCCAGCTCGCCGCCTCGTTGCGCCCCAAAAAAAAGGCACGGCGCGTGCTCGGCGGCGCGCACGACCGTAGGGCCCCTCATTGAAAACACGGTCATGTCTCTGCAGTCTCACAGCAACCCATCCTGCTCTTTGGCCCCTCCCACTCCCAAATATGTTGACTCATCCATCGTGGGTCTGGCTCACAGAATGGCGAGTACTTGACAATACCACCTTTTTAAACGTGCGGCCTGCGTCTGTGTGAGAGGCTCGCGATCCGTACTCACAGTCCATATGTGAGTGGCGGCGCTTTTCCCTCCGTCGATGCCGTTTAGAACGGCTTTCTCTTTAAAAAATCTCCGACGAAGGAGCGGCTTCCTCTTGCGGCATCACACGTTGAATAAAAAGCCTAATATTTGATGTCCGATTCACCAAAAAAAAGAGAGCGTGCATTTGGTCCTGGGTGGTGCGGGAGTGGGCGTGCTCCTGGGTTGGGCTTCGCCGTCCACACGCGCCCACGCGGAGAGACGGAGAGGAAGACGGGACCCCGGATGTGACACTGGGGGGCGGGGAGGGGGGGGGGGGGGGGGATGTGAATACCTTGCCGGCTCTGGCTGAGCTGTGATCAATCATCTCCCCGTCAAGCGCCACTCCCCGCTGGCAACCCCTCCCCCTTTCTGCGTTTCACTCCCCCCAAACCTTGTTTTTGTTTAAAATCACTTCCTCTCTACCTGCTGGTCTCTCTCCAACTCTCCACCGTTCGATCCATCTCTGGGCTCCTGAGCAATGTGTTACTCGTTTACTCAACGATGCCGTGCTCCCCCCCCCCCCCCCGTCTCCCCCGTCTCCCCTCCTCACTGCTTTTCCTCTCACGGCATCTCGCCAGGTCCTCTTGTTCTTTCTATCTCCCGTGCTGTCGGCTTGCCTGAGGATATCGCGGGGGGGGGGGGGGAAGTGAAAGGGGGCGTGGGGTAAAGGGAACAGATGGAAGTGAATGAGAGGCACGCGTCGGAGGACTGCAAGGCAAACAGTCGGTACGAACGCCACCGCCAAGTGCACCTGACTGTAGCTCATTATTATTTCTCTCGTTTCCGCCCCGATTTTAATTTCCTAATTAATGTTGGAGTGTTTTTTTAAGCTGGCGCACACATGCGAGTGCGACCTTGGGGAGGGCATTCGGGTGGGGGGGGGGGGGACATAGCGTGGAGGCCTTCCGCTGGGAGATTTTTTCACTACACCGCGTTGCACAGGGCGCTGACGGGCAGGCGACACACACACACAACACACTAACACACACGCTCGTTCCACCATCCCTCCATCAAGTTTTGGGAAATCAGACCTAAGACCAGTGCTGCTGCAGCTCCGCTCTTCAAATATGAATGGTTTTAATTAAACAAATTTGCTTTGCCATCTGGCCCAACCAGACACACACACACACACACACACACACACACACACACACACACACACACACACACGCACATTATTAACCGAGCTAAGCAGCATTCCAGCAGGCAGATCTTTGGAAATAGACACAAACAACAACAATGGAGTGATCCAGAGAGGTGCTTCAGAGCTGGAAAACGATGCAGTGCTGAATGAGGTGTGTGTGTGTGTGTGCGTGTGTGTGAATTGTGTTGTGCCTGAGCATGTGTTTCCGTCCCTCTGTGTAAAAGTGTGCCTGTCTGTGTGAGCACAGGCTCAGCCGGCGTCGGTACACAGCGGCCTGTAGCTCGCTGACGGGCCGCTGTGATGTCGCCGCTCGGCCGTCCCGCACTCCGGTGGGCCGGCCAGCCGACACTAAATGATGATGTTTGTAATCCGACGGTGGTAGCCCAAGATTTCTCTGCGGGAGAGACAGGATAGAGATAGAGCTGTGTGTGTGTGTGTGTGTGTGTGTGTGCGTGTGTGTGTGTGTGTGTGTGTGTGTGTGTGTGTGTGTGTGTGTGTGTGCTGGTTGTCTGCCAGCCAAAGCACAGAAACGTGGGAGGCATGCTAACGTTAGCAGCCAGTAGGACGTGCTATTACTCTCTCAGAGGCTACAATAAATTTGCCCCATTCATCCGTCTCAGCCGCCGGCGTAAACGAGAACAGGCGGCGGGCCTCTGCGAGATGCGCTCGGCGATGGAGCGGTAGATAAAAAGTTGGGTAAACTGTATGACCTCTTGGTGAGCGTCACGGGACACCAAAAGCCCCTGCGGTATTAATAAAGTTCTGTTGAGGAAAGTTTTCCCTGGGATACTTTGCGTATAGAAATAGCCGCGGGCCAAGCAGCACCTTAAGGTTAAAGCAAAATGTACAAACTAATACGTACATTTATTTATTTTCGATCTCAAAAAGGCTCCACATATTGATTCCTGCGGTGGATGAAACAGTATTCATAGTATCTCCTGAACCCTTTGTAACGTGACCCAATGCAACAAGCGGAGCCGGCCCGTAAAGCCGCGCTGATGTTCTGAACAATTATTACATCTTCAGCGCCCGCAGCTGTGCACATTTGCACAGAGGTTTCATAGGAAAACACTTTGCACACCTCAGACACCTGACTCGGGATGAAAGGGCACCGTGGAAGGGTGCTATTTTGAGCTGAGGTCGAACTAACACGGTAAAAAAAAAAAAAAAAAAAAAAAATCCACCGCCCCGCCCCTGGCGACGTGCAGATCAATAATGGAGCGCGAGTCTTTGACCCAGCGATAACGGCGTGCATCTGGAGGGGCTCTTTCACATGCGCAACGGCCTAATCGGGTGTTTGACTCCAAACACTCAGCGTTTATGAATATCTGATGAGCACCAGCTAATGAATAAGTGAGTGGCCCAGCTGTGCAACAAAAAGATCAAGACTTTCCTGAAAATGCACCAAACGCCACAGCTGGGAGACGCAGGCCGCTCAGGATTCACGCTAAAAGAATGTGTTTTGCTCTTTGTTTCATTCTTTGTGCGCCGTTCGGTTGCAGCTTTTGACTGTCTCCACCCCCCCCCCGTGGAAAGATGTCAACCAATACGAAACACTTTGAGTTCAAAACCTGACCTTGATGAAGGGGAGGAGGAAAAGAAAACACGGCCCCTTCACACATCTGTGCGTGTTGGAAAAAGGAAGTGGGGATGAAGAGCGTGAGGTCAGAGACTGTAAAGACTGTGTGTGTGTGTGTGTGTCTGTCCGGGTTCGTGTTAGAACGGATGCCTGCGGTTGTGCGCTTGTCGCCGTTGGTGTGCGTGCACTCGTGCATTGACGAGCAGCTGCAGCGTTTTGGGCGCCGTTAAAGACGCGGAATCGGAAGAAAGTGGTGGAGACCAAGTACCGAAGCGCAGGGACATCACGCATGATGACGCATGATGACTCATGATGACTCATGGGAACGGAAATCCAAACTCCAAAACCTGCCCTCCTCCCCTCGTCTCTACCTGCTTAATCTGCTCCTCCGCGGGAGAAAAATGGAAGAATAAAAACCGACTCGTCGAGACTTTCCGCTGCATTACGCACATAAATGCCTACGATTACCTGTCGCTAATGACGCTCACACCAACGCTGGGGGGGCACGGCGGAGCCATCTGCTAACTCTTGTTTTCCCTCATTTCCTAAAGGGCTAAAGGTCTCATATAAAGTAGCACTGTTGTTGTCTTGTGTGTGTGTGTGTGTGTGTGTGTGCTTGTCTTCTGGCTACGCTGCGAGGGGGGGGGCGCTAATGACCGTAGTTAGCGTCCCTCAAGAGGGTGAAGCACTTTGCCAAGGTTTGCCCTAACCTTAGATGATTGCATTCACTTTACACTTAGGTATTTAGCTCGATTGCCACAGTGACCTAACTTAAGTGAGGGTCTCAGGGTGGTCCTCGAGGACACTTGAACAGGAAGCATAAAGCTGCCTCTTCCCCGGGTTGAATGACGGGATCAAGACCAATTAGAGTCCCCCCCCCCCCCCCCCCGAAACCAACGAGGCCAACCTGTTTCCCTCCCAGGGCCGGGCTACTGATGCAAACCGGAGGAGCCCATCCGCCGCAAGCGATGCGAGCGGTCACGTTGAGATTGGGAACAACAAGTGGAACAAAACGCGGCCAAATGGACGTTGTGTATTTCCACACACACACACACACTCTCACAAACACACAGTGAAACTGATCCCACTGAAGATAGTTTCACTTGGATGGAGACTGATTCATGAATTGACCTTGATTCTGTTCCTCAAACAAATCTCCGCTAAAGCTCCAGTCTGCCTTGCGATGGAATAATAAGAATTGACAACACACGTGCATTGAGTTGAAGCCAAAAGTGATGGGGATGAAATATGTTCGGTCGATAAGCTGAATGCAAAGAAATCTCACATTGGCTTATATCTTTAAGATACATGGTCTTATTTGGGGTTATCCAATGATCACATTCCTCCACAAATTGAAGCTTATCCCAAGGTGGATTTGATCGACAGGCTGACCGCAGTTCTCATCCAACTCGGATTTGTGCTCTTGGCTCATACCACTCATATTACTTTTAAACGGAGACCAAATTGAAAAGAGTCTTTTTATTGGGTCTAATTTGGCCACTGAATGGACGCCTATTGTCTGAAAAGGGAGATTTTAAGTATCCTCAAGGTAGCCCTATCGGCTCATATTAAAGTGGTTTAAATCCTTTTTAATCTGCACTGAGGCGAAAACTTTAGAAGGGGCCCCATGGGCACCTTGGTAACTGCCCCGTTTGATGTGCATCTGTGCCTTACTTCCTATCTGCTATCTTAGGCGTCACTGCAAACCCATAACTAGACATTTAACCCTCTCTAAAGGTTGTCCCGGCTCTACCCGATGGATACAGTGGAACGCCACATTGACTGAACTGATCTGGGATAAGTTAAGACATCATCTCTAGAATAAATCCATCTAAAAAAGAAGAGAGTGTACGCCATTTGAATATCGTTATCCTAAGCTGCAGTGGGGAAGCCTCTGCACTTAGGCTTAGCGCTCTCAAGACAGCTCCTCCTTGTTAAGCATTGCCCCAGACTCCTACACTATGAATGGGACCATTACCCCCAGCTCTCACTGCACACGCACACACACACACACACACACACACACACACACACACACACATATGTTGGTCTTGGTAGAAAACTAGTTCAGGGTGGCTGTGAGGACGTTATGGAGCACTGTAGTCAGGGACTGACTCTCCTTTATTTTTATTTTTTTCCACTGCTCCCACTCACTCACATTACAATCTCCTGAACATGTGCTCCACCCCCCCCAAAAAAAGAGAGACCTACATAAGGCAGCACCACTCATTGCAAATCAAACGTGTTACGGCTTCAAAACAATTCAAGTGGGGTATTAACCCCCCACGGCTACGCCTCCTTTACTTCGTCTGTAAGCGATCTCGAACCAAATCTATCCCCAGTCGGGGTTGAAATCCAGATGACGGACTACATTCGGCGAGAATTGCAAAGAGAAGGGCTGAAAGGAGTAAGACGGCCTGGAAGGTGTTGATCTAAAGGAGTATGTCTGCTGCATGTATTCCCTCGTGTAGCGCCTTTGATTGAATAAGCCTCCTGTCTTCTGAAACAGAAGCATAGGTTTTATCATAAATCCCGAAAACCCCCGTCTTCACATGATGTAAATTCGTGGAAGGTCTTTTGCTTGGAGGAAAGGTTGCAACGGCTTCTGTGGCACGACATGGCACCTGATCCTCTACGGAACTATCCAGAAATCCCAACACTCAAAACTGAGCGAAATGTTCTAGTTGGTAATAAAGAATAAATGAAAAAAGGCCAGAACCTCACGTGTTTTTGTATGTTTCTGAGACTGTCTACCTCCGGGCGTGCTGCTGTGCGTGGAGGCCCTACGCAGTATGTGTATGTTGTCCTGTATCTTAACGCTTTCTTAATCTCCTTTAGTGTTTGCCCCTACCATTTTCCATGTGCTCTGCCTCACCGACACTGCCATCCGGCGTTGTCCTCTCGTAGCTGTCCTCGGGCAGGGGAAGGGCGCCCAGCCGGGGGCCCGACGAACTCTTGCTGCTGGGCGTCTCCGACTCGTCCAGGCCGCTGTCGTAGCAGCTCTGCAGCGATCCCTGCTGGTGAGGGTCCTGGGGCTGGCTCACCACCGAGAAGGTCACTCGGCGAAACGGCTACAAGAGAGAACCAAACGGCCGGGGGTCACTATAAAAGGGACTGCTTTGCTTTGCTTTGATTTGTTTGAGGACGGCGAGGGAGTTGGATCCAACGTCTTTCTTAAAGAAATTTGGGGTCAGGGTTGTAGAGGAGTAAGTAAGGGGGGAAAAAGGGGGACAAGGGTAAGGGTTATGCTTTAATTGGAGGTGTGTGGAGGAGTCGTGGAAGGGTACTGGCTAAAGACAGGGTGAATCTCCAAGCTTGCTTTGACGTCCTTGCCTGACTCCTAAATATAAGACCAACTGCCGAATCTGCCGGATCACAAAAGCAGACAAAGACTTTTTTTCATGCCTTGCAAACAAACCAGTTCATGCCTTTCTCACACCCTTTAAACTATCAATGGCAAGACATTGTAACAGAGAGGCCGCGGAAGGCTTTACAAAGGAAGCCTTTCAAAAGCCCGCTTGATGCTCAGGGAACCAAAACAACTCAGCGACTCGCTGAACCTCCAAGTTAAATACAGTGAAGGAAGGAACAATGTTTATTTTGCCCGCTAAAAAGATGAAGAAGGCGGACGAGCGTCCAGTCCGGCGGGGGGGGGGGGGGGGTGTCCTACCAGTGCTGGATGAGCTGCGGGTTCCTGCTGGCGATGAGCGTAGCTTGCTCATTATTGAACAGTGGCCCGAGTTCAGCAGCAGCGGAGCACGTCGTTAAAGTGGAAGCCTCTTGCTCACCGTCTCAGGCGGTTTGTTTACCTCCCCCTCTACGCGTCTCAGTCGCTGTAAAGATGTAACGGCGCATAGAGGGGGATGAAAGAGGGAGAGCGGGCACGAGACTGGGAACGACCGACCCGGCCGCGGTCGTTAGCGGAACACGAATGGCGTGACAAATGGCCGACGCCGTTCATTAATTAGTCACAAACACAGTCCGAGCTGATTCTCCTCCTCCAGCCCCTCGCCGGACTTCACCACCCGCCCCTGCCTGCCAACGCCCCCCCCCCCCCCCCCCCCCCGTCTCTCTCTGGTCCATTGCGAGAATATAAAACAGGACAGAGGGCCATTACTCAAACGTCTGCTCTTCCTCCCTCCATCTCCTTCCACTCCCCCCCCCCCCCCCAGATTGTTTCACCTGATGAAATGAAATCCGCCATCAGCGGTTGGCAACGCCGTCTTTATTTTGTACATCTACTTCCCGCTTTTGATCATTCTTATCTTAGCGCCGGATGCCAAAACATCACATCAAGCTCTTGTCGAGCCGGCGGATATTTGAGATGCGCGAACGTATGTCTATCTTTGGAAAATGAGTGACAAATGAAGTGACAGCTTTCACGCGCACGCGGATATAAGGGGCAATCTCTGCGAGCGTATGCGTGTCACTGACGGAGGGCGAGCCTCTTTGTTATTTTGTCATCCAGAGACACTTACTGAAGCACCTCTGAATTTCTGCCAGGCACAAACCGTGAAAGATTGTCTGTTTGATAATGAAATTTGCCACAAGCCGCCGTGAAAAACAAAAGGGCCTCCTTTAGCTCAGTGTGCCTCTGTGAATGTTTGCACGTATTCGTACATTTAGGTTTCTTTATATAAGTATATAGCACAACCGTTCTTGTCTCCGGCTGGCTGGCCAGCCCGGCAATCTTGGCAATAAATCATGTTTCCATGTAATTACAATCAACACTCAACAAATAAATTGACATAAATATTCATGGAAATTTTCCCTTGGATAGTCAAACATTTGTTGTATAATTAAAATCGGGGCCCAGAAGGGGAACCGCTCTCTATAAGCGTAATAACACTTGAAAATATGCTAAGATATCAAAGCATGTTTTATCATTTTTGCTTGTGTTTGTTTGTTTTCACCCAAACAAACAAACAACACATTTTCTCCCAAACACTTGTTTGTTGTGAAGGTGTGCGTTAGCAGATATAACAGCTTGTGTGTGGTCGGGGGGGGGGGGGGGGGGGGGTTCTTTGTCTGGATCAGATTTAGTGGAGTGCCACACTCCTTAGGAAACACGGTTTTCTAATGATTCAAATTAAACAACTGTTGCCTAATGAATTGCTGCCAGGGCCGTCGCGACAAAAAGAAACACTTGAGCAGGCGCGCCCCGAGAGAAAATTGAGTTTGGAATAGAGAAAAGAAGCAAGGGGGGGGGGGGGCAGAAAAAAAGTTAAATGAACAAATAGATTTTATTCACCTGAATTTCCCTTATTTTCACTGGAGGGAGAGTAAGATAGACGAGAGAGGGGGGGAAAAAAAAGCTAATTTGTTTGCAGACCAAAAATGGAGTTCACGCAGAGATCGCCGGAGGCTTTGGATTAGAATCTTCAGCAACCACCGTCTGCACAGCGACCTTCGCTCTCTTCATTCTGTGTCTTTTAAATAAATGAATAAAAATAAAAAAGTAATTCTTTCTTCGTCAGTTCATCCACCTATATTGGAGCGCGCATGTCTAGGCGGGGGAAGTAGCCGAGGGAAGAAAAACAAATTGGCCAACGTGTCGTGTGAAATCGCATGCGGCTTTTCTCGTTGGCAAATCCAATGCACCCCCCCCCTTTCAAGTATTCGTAGGTAACTATACGGAGAGACGTCACACTGTGAAATCATAGGGGAAAAGTTACCGACTTATCGGCCATGCACGCACGCCGAATCTCCGTTGATGGCGGGGGTTTTGCTGACCTGAAGAAACTTTAGTGCGTGAGCAAAGACACAATTATGTCTGACGTAAATGAGATATCGCCTTGTGCTTTCATGTCTAAAGTAGCCGAGCCCCACGATGTGCCCCTGCCACACAGATTCAATTACGAGTCAGCACTATTTTGCTTCATTTTTTTACAGATGCCAGGACCTCTTTTCGGCCCCTTTGTGGTTCGCCTGTGATTGAAGGCCAGCTGTGACAGCCACGGGTGATTGAGCAAATCCGTCATCCCAAAAAATGAACAATGCAAACAAGCCACAGGTCCGCTGGGAGCTCCCGCCGCATGCCTGGCTCGGGGTTTGTTTCCTGGACACTAAAGGGAAAACACATGGCCGGCCTGACTCTAGCAAAGCTGCAGCCAATACAAATAGGACTTTGCCACTCGTGTCAGTGATGTGTGACCTCCTGGATTTGATTTTCATTTCCTCCCCCCACCGACCCTCGTACCTAAAAGTTGAGCTGCGTCGTCAGCAGTCTGTCGTTCTTCTTTCATCTCCGGGCAAACCTTGACTGGTTAGCGGATTGTTTAGTCGAGCCTTTCGGGCCTTTTGCGGAAAACTTCAAGAGTCGTTGCAGCGGGTCGAATGTCAGATATTTTGAGTTAAGAGTTCTCATTATCATACTTCCAACCCAATCATCCATTGTCCCACATTCATGCTGATATGATAAAGTACATGCACGTACAAGTACGTGCTCTGCTGCCAGTCGTCCTCCACAGAGGAAGCCAATCAAAGCCAATCTCCATGGATGTCTGGCTTTACCATTTAGCCCACCTTCACCGGAGCCTCTGGGTGGAGCGTAGGATAATAGAACGATGTAGGTGGGTCTGCTTGGAAAACACAGGGTGTGTAATTTCAGCTGTAAATACCTTTTGGCGGGTGGCAGTGACCCACTACCGTGAACCACAGGAAGTAATTGTGGCTTGGCTGGACTTCGGGCAAGGGGAGCAAACATAAACTGCAGGGCTAGTGTCTTATTGCAGTCGACCGAGAGAGATGGAGTGATACAGAGAGGAGAGCAGCGAGATGGCAAGACTGATGAAGTGGCCAGTAAAGAGGGGGGGTGAGGAGGATGTGAGGGGGTGAGGGGGGATTTTGGCTCGGATATAGCGAGATAAGGGAGTGACACATGAGCACGGCCATGATTGCCAAGAGTGCCACTATGTAATTAAGAAGCCGTGTTTCATTTTTAATGGGCAAGCAGACAGCGACCCGCAATACGCCACCTGAGATCCGCGGGAAGTGCCAAGTAGCCACAGCACACCAGACAACATACTTGCTAGAATGTTAAATTGCCTCGATTCCATCGCGGCTGATTGCTTTGCGAAGCTATAATGCGGGTGAGGGCTGGCTAGCTGTAATTCCAGTACTAAGGAATTTAACCGATCCAGAGATGAAGCTATAGGAGAAATGCCCTTAAGGTGAATGTGGGACTGGAAATCAGGCTGGATTCAGGTTCTGTGTGGGTGCTGCGCTGTTGCATGCTAAGCACGGAACACGGCGGCCCGGCATCCGCAGTCAAAAAAGGAAAACAAGGAGGCCGAGAGCGGATGGTCTCTCAGGTGGGTTTGTGACAAAGGGAATTTCCAAAAGGGGTTTCTGTCAGGGCCGAGTAAGTTGTGGGAATTTAGGCTGGAGTCGCTGAGGCTTTGTTAGTGCAACCGCCTGCATAGTCTCAGGTATCGCGTTCCAGCCTGGCTGAACCCTGTCAAGCTCCAGTGCTCCTCTTCACTTCTTCACTTCCCCTCCATTTTCGTCAAGCTTCGCCCCCCCCCTCCCTGCTCGCATTCCTCCCAGGTCAGTCACGATGAAGGGGAGAAACCTGGGGTGACATTTCCAAAGAACACCCAAGACTTAGGGAGAAACACAGTGCAAAATGAAAAAAGAGGCCCTCGCAAGTTCAGCGTCTGATTTTTCCAACATTATCTTCTGAGACAACAAAGATGGAAAGTTATTCTTTCTTCTATTGTAGTCCGGATGGAAAGAGGTCCTTTTTATAACACCACTCTCACAAGGACATCCAGGTGCGAAGCTCCTCACACAAAGGATCGTACGATTGTAGGAAATTACAATGAGTTTGAGGGCCAATGCTTCATTTTTTCATACAGCTTTAGAAGTACTTTAAAAACAGGAGGTGCAGACATATGGGCTCTACGGCACACAGCCTCGTTAGGCGTTGATGATGCTATTAGGACTCTGTTGTCGATCTCTGAGAGCGTGAGTGTTTTTTAACCTCGGTGTTTTATGATCTGATCTGTCCAATCTGAATGTCCCCTAGCGCTTGTCAACTGGCGTTCTCTTTACTGACCCTTTATTGCACTCTTTGGGGGAATTAATAGCTGTATAACTATACGAGACCTAGTAAGAAAAAGACTATTCAATAAATACAAATAGACTGCAGGGAACCCAAAACATGAACTCCCTGATGCTTCCCACTATCGTATGTTTGGGGTTGAGCCATGAAAAGTTGTTGCTAGGCATAAAAAGTCCTCTGAAAGAACCCTGGAAGGATAAAGTCTTCGTTACAAAGCTTGTGCCCTGGGAACCACTTTGGTTTGAGAAAAAAGGAAGTGGGAATTGTTGGTAACTCGAAGAAGGCGAACAGAAATATAGGATAAGGAAATCGGGGGATCGTTCCATCTCAAGCTTACTTTTCATCCACATTCTTTTCCCAGTGTGTCTGAAAAGCCCTTGGAAGACTGCCACAGCTAGCACTGCTATTAGCATGCGCGTCACGCGTACAGCCGGGGAGACGGACCAGCAGAAAGAAAAAGAAAACACATGGTTACTTTCTTAAAGTCTGGGCTAAACTTTTAATTGCTCTTAAGTCGAAGATTAGGCCATCGGTGTAACAGAGATACTATTCAGGGGGGGGATGCGTTTGAAGATCTTCAAAAGCTTAGCCCAACCCCTGACCTGCTCTGAATGGCAAAGGAAATTGTGTTTTTCTTCCTTTTTTTTTTTCTGGACTGACGGGGTGGGGTCTGAAGATGGGTTGGCGGGGGAGGGGGGGGGGGGGGGGGGTGCTGAGTGGCAGTGCATTAGCTTCAAGCTGACTAATAACACCCTTTGTTTGCTTCGGCTTTCTTTCCGGTGGCCTGCAGGAAACGAGATCCCGCCGTGTCAGGCAGCTGATGGTATATTGTAAAAAAAAAAACTCAAAAAATGTTACAACAAACCTTCATAATTCACAAAGGCCTATCGACCAAATGGCTGATGTATTTGGATGTATGTGGGTCTTTTTTTTTCATGTTACATCTTCTCATTACAAATGGATGGGACCTTCTCCTGTGTGACGAAGACGCTGGGAAAGTGTCAACCTGAGCGTGGTGCTGCTTACATGGAGTCTGCCTGCCTAGTCATTTCAGCTACACCTCAATAGTAAAAGGAAATTCAAGCATGCAAGTGCCTCTGGTCTACCTGAGGGAAAGTAGTTGTGTGTGTGTGTGTGTGTGTGTCAGGTCTTTGGCATTGTCATGTCATTTCACATGTCAACCTGCCATCCGCTTAAGCTCACAATTTTGGCATGGGAGGTTGGGGGGTGGAGGGGGGGGGGGTCTAGGTGGAGCATGTGGGGATCCATCACAGCTGTGGCAGCGCTGCATCTGACCAACGGCCTACTACTGTCAGCTTGTGACGGGCCCAGGGCCGGCGCTAACGCTAGCTTGTTGTGACACGGGTCCGGGTGTCAGCAGAAAACATGACACGGCATCAACGGAGCCGACGCGGCCAAATGCCAGAGCTGAGCACTCGCTGCCACTGATATGAGAAACGGGGGCGCGCTTGTTTTGCCAACCTGTCCAACGCAAGCAGAGTTGGGAGATTTAGTAGCCTTCAAATGCTATATCTAAAGAAATGGAATGTCAGCGCAGAAAAGGGAGGGAAAAAGCGGGGGAGTGATAGCATCTCCGGGCTTCGACAGATTTGTGGCGAGAAGTATGAAGAAAGGAAAAAGACCGAGATAAGGGAGGGAAAAGTAAACCGAGAAAGATACGTTATTCTTTATTTACCATCCTGAGTGTCTGATGACAGATAACCGGCATTTAGGAGTTCAGGGCCTCCAACCACACGGGCCAACGGAAGGAAGAGATAGAATGAGGGAGGTTGGAGACCATAATGAGGCGTTCTCTTTGGGCACGCATCGAGCGGCCGTGACGCAAATAAAACCACCAGGTGGCGCGTCATTGCCAACGCGGCCGGATCGCATCTCCGACACGCGCACTCCCCTAAAAGGTCCTATCCGCCACCTGTTCCCGAGGACAGAAGCATAAGACAATTACCATCCGCACGATTATGAAAAACAATTATTGCAAACGAGTAATTAAGCCCAAACGTCGGGGTAAATAAACTGCCGGTGAGGAGGAGGAGGTTGACTGAGGGTGTGAGAAAGCCCCAGGCGAGCCAGTCGTGGGCGGAATGAGTAAAGAGCAGCGGGAGGGAAAAAGGTACCCGAATGAGATATGTGGTCAATCCTCCGCTGCAACATGAGGGTTGTTAGAAATGGAACCCCCCCCCCCCATCCCTGCCACCGCCATGTTCCCCCGTCCCTCAATCCTCGTACATCATCCAAACTCGGGGGCCCCTTATCTCCCCCCGCCTCTCCCCCCCTCTATCTCCAGCCTGTGTCACTCTCGCCGGCTCCCTCCCCGCCTCGCTATCTCTGCCGAGATCACGCAAGGTCAAATCTCGCCGGCGTTTGATGGATGAAAATGGAATTAAGACGAAAGCACACTTTCAGATAATGAAGATATGCGGCCGGAGATTAGGAAGCTGGGGACGCTGCTGAGGTGCCGACCACATTAATATTGAAATTTATGTTGCGTTTGTGCCGAGGCCCAGACGATCCCCCATGTGTTATTTTCACCAGGGGGCCTGTGGAAAACATAACAAAGATTTTCACAGCCTTTGAGAAGCGGGACACGGTAAAGGCAATGCTGCTTTTTTTTTGCATTTTGCCTACGCAGGAATTTAAAACGAGGTAACTGAAGTGCAGGTCACAGCCAGCAGAGGAGGGATCGGGTTGGGAGCATTAAACATGCACACCTGTGTGTGATGCTTCAAGGGAGCCTGCTCACTTTGGGCCCGTTCAGATATCTGCAGAGACCTCCTTGTGATATGCCGTACAAAAACGGACACAAGCAGGCACACGCGTCCTACAATCCAATCTTCCACATCTCGGCAGTCTGGAAGGAGCCGTGCATGCGTGTTCCAGGAGATAGGCGAAAGGGATAAGGCCCTCGGAAGGCATCAAAGACACTCTATCTGCACTCCATATTGCTGTCTGATGACGGCGATACGAGCACTAATCCGCATTTAAAATAGTCCTCTCCTCCTCCGAGTGCACTTAGCTAACAATGTCGCTCCTCTCCGATGCTCACCGTGTTCTCCCTTTCCTCAAAAACAAACCCCAAAAAACAAGCGCATAGAAGATCCGCTACGCACTCTTAAGGTGTCGTTCAGCTACAACCCTGTTAGATCTCGTTACTCCGTTGTTGGGTGTGAGCGGCCATTTTTCGGGGCGACTAATGGGAAATTTGATAATGCCGTCGGGTTGTTTTGGTACCCGGTGTCACGAGCTCTCCAGCGCGTTTGTTCCCTCTGGCATTTATGCACAATGAGTCAAAATAATGCAGAAAAAACAGAGTACAAAGGAAACTTGTGCGAGGTTTGTGTTTGGCCTGGTTTTTGTCCTTTCTAAGCTGCACGCTGTTGTAGCATCGGAGGCGGGGGGGGCGAGGGGGTGGGGGGTGGGGCGCATGTTCAGGTTACACGAAAGGTTGCCAACAATGAAGCTCTTTGTTAAGGAAACAGGCAGAATGCAGAAAATGTTCTTTTTTTTTTTTTCTTTCCCCCTCACGTTAATCAAAGGTTACGGAGGTCAAACAGGCATGATTACTGGACACCTGCGCCGGCTCTCCGGTGAGATCCGCACCCCGGAGTACCAATGTCCCTGCGCCATCCATCGCCAGCTAAAAATGTGCGCGTGTGCGCTTTCACCTATCACCTTACCAGCAGCTGGTATCCCGAGAATAAAGGAGTCGTCAGAGGGGACGGCCAGCGGAGGAAGGAGATGAACGGGGAGACCGGGTGGGATAATGGGCGGCGGTGTGCGGGGTTCGCAGATGGAACGGATCATGTGTCTCCCTCGCCCCCCCCCCCCCCCCCCCCCCCCCACCCCCCCCTCCTTCTCCGTGGTGCAGGTGTAAGAGCACCTCAGTGTAGGACAACGACTCCGCCTCCGGACCAGTTCTGCTCTCCGACTCCATAAAGGAGCCGCTGCTGTGTGTGATTCTGAGGCGCCATGAAGGTTGCATGAAGCCGGATCAATGCGGAGGCACGAGAGCCGTGCGTGCGTGCGTGCGTGCGTGCGTGCGTGTGTGTGTGTGTGTGTTTGCGATCGCTTTGAATAGGCTTCCCTGCAACCTTGTTGATTTTTCAGGGTGAACATAAGAGGCGATGCGGTAAAAAAGAAAACTGACATCAAAACTGAAGGCCAGAATGGAGGCTGTCACATAAAAAGGCCAAATATGAGCTCGTGTTACATTGCTCCCCCCCCCCCCTCTTTGATCTGAGAACAATGCCCGGCATTTCCCCTCGAAAACGGGCCGCCTTTCAAAAACCATACCTAGTTTCTGCCGAACAGGTTCTCTCCCCATTCACCGCTTCATAAAGCGAAAGCAAAGCAGCACAGCACCCCATCGCACTGCTGATGGCTCTCCTCTGGCTAACTGCTAATTCACCCCCCTCCCCTCCCTCCCTCCCTCCCTCCCTCCCCCCACCCCTCCTGGTGTAAAAGGTCATGAAGCAGCTCCGGCTTGAAACAATAATCTCTAAAAGCAGCGAGAGGAAAAAGAAAAACAGCCTCTTGGCCCATATTTCTATATGCTAACAAGAAAATTGGGTGTGTTTTATTTATCCACATTATTATGAATTTGGGGCAGTGGAGGAGAAGTTATTTATTAGTGCTGCACTCTCTGTTATCCCTCATGTATTTACTTTGCCTCCCCTGCTCTTTAACCCAGACCCCCCCTCCCCCCCCCCACTGCACTGCGCCGCGGGTCCTGTTATTTGGCCAAAATGAAAAGCAGGTCAGGCGTAGACTACGACTCAATAATCTGAGCATAATACACCCGAAAAAACGCGAGTCGTTACCACGAAACACGGCGCCGCTGTGAGGCGAAATCCGTCTGTGGGTATTATTTCAGGTGGTACACGTCCACCTTTGCGTTAACTCTAACCGCTGAGATGCAGTCCCACGGGGAGCGGGGATTGGAGAGCGCCATTTTCCCAAGATGCATCGTATGCTCCAGTGGTCGTATAATCACGCTGTGACGTCTGGAGGCGGTTCACAAAAACACCAACGCGGTGCACCTTTTACAGCGGATGCCGTGTATTTCTTCTTTTAGTAAACGGTCTTGCGTAACAATGCTGAATGTGTTTTTGCAGAAGTAAAGCTGAGTCATTGCATTTTTTAAATTTTTATTTTTTTTTCCCCCACGTCCGACATGTGCCAGGTACCAGCGCGCTCCAGATGTGATCATCGGCATCAGCGTTTGTTGTTCCAGCGCCGACAACTTTTTCACTCCTCGTCCATCCGTCACGAATATTACCCACCGAGTCATCCGGCGCCCCCGAATCCACTCCCTGATTCTCACGTGCCGCCTTTCAGCGCGTCCCGGCAGCGCTAACAGGGTAAAGAAAGACGAATTGCCCGTTGGGTTGTAAATCGGCAGATAAGGCGGGCGGCGTGTTTTCGCGTTACGGAGGAACTTCTCCTCGTGCGCTACATGCCAGAGCACAAAAACGGGAGTGAAGGTCCCTGTCATCCTTCTCTCTCTCTCTCTCTCCCCCGCTAATGAGTTCCATTTCATTCCCACATTCCTTTACACGACCCCATCAACCTCAGTTGTGTTGAGTTGCAGTGCCACAAGCTCTCTGCTCCTTTCAGTGCCTCCCCGTCTTTATCTCTCCATCCCAGTGCGGCTGATCCCCGTCGGGTCCCGCAATCTAGTTAATATTTCATCAAGTGGGGAATTTCACATCTGTAGGTCACGTACTGGGCCTCGGCAATTAGAAACTCAAACAGCGACCTGGCTGGCTTCTTTTAATTCTCCTTCTCCTCCCTCTTCTTCTTCTTCTTCTTCTTCTTCTTCTTCTCGCCCTCCCGCGCAGCCTTTTTTCAAAGGGAATTAACAAGTTGGAATTAAATTGAGCCAGCGCTGAAGTCCTCATAGCACAATCGCCGTGAGTGGCCGAGAGGGCAAAAGCAGAAGCCGAGGAGACGGGAGGGAAGGAGCGATGGGTGGTGGTGGTGGATGTGAGGGATGGAAAGGCAGAGATAGTGCGGAGACCGCCCGAATCCAACATGAATAAAATAGCATTGGGGGTTTTAAAGTGTTGCGCAGCTAAACGAAGAGCAGCCACAGTCATTTGCCGCGTACGGATTCTCTTTGGTGTCGCACAAATCCCTCCATCGCGATATTGCCACGGCTTCTGTGGACACAATGAACTGGAAATTGTACAGTAGCTTTCTATTGTTATTCTATCTCATGTGATCAGAGGAATTAAACGCTGACTTTTTTTTTTAATGTTTATAATGAACCAGTGAGTTTTTTTGATTTTATTTCTTATTGCCTGCAATTACATATGCGCTCACTAAAGAACATCTGCGCGGGCGGATTAAGTGTGTGTTTTGTGGGTCTTTAGTGCACGCTGGAATCTGTGGGTTTATCCTAGATGCCGTATCTGAACCAGATTAGCAGCGGCTCCCTCATTGCGAGGTCTTTGATTAACCCCTCACAGCGCCAGGAGGCCTTAGCACCGCTGTCGGAACCCTGGAACGTTACCGTGTCAGCGGTGGGATCCTCAACGCTGAATTGTGGTTGTTATTCGAATGTAGGGCGTGATAAGAGATGTGATCAATGAGCCATTCCCTGTTTGTTTGTTTGTTGTCGTTTTTTTCACCGGGAAGTCAACATAGTTTCTGTGGAACGGATTTAACGAGATCACTGATCCTTTATCGGCTTTAAGATGCTGAGTGGAGTTTACGCAAACACGGGGACGGGCTCATCGTGGTTTTATAGACCAAATCGGCGGAAAACAATGTTCTCACCCAAGCGCCTGTTTGGTGATTCTGATCTGGGACCAGCGATTATTTGCAACGACCGCCCAGAGCCCCGGACCCACAATGCACGACCTTGTGACTTTCCTGTTTGCTGGCCTGCCCAGCCTCAAATACACATCGATCTGTTGTTGGGGAGGGCAGCGTGAAAGATACATGAACAGAATTGATGTTAAAATTCAACCCGTCTCACATAAAACCACCCTGGCAAGTCGAGGTCCCTGCTGGTCTAATTTAAGCAGGCAAACAAAAGAGGCAGCCGAGCAATCTGGCAAAATAGAAACCGCCGCTCCGCCGAGGCCGTCACGCAGAGAGAGACGGCAGAAATCCACCGAATCTTTCTCCGGGTTCCGATCTCACCGAAAAGCGACTCACGCAAAGTCGATACTTTCGACGTGCGGGGGGGGGGGCTGCGCGATCGGGCGCGCGCCATGGCGAGACCCAGATCTGTCCGTCAGCCACGTGCTGCAGACCGTCCTGGAAGAGAAGAACTGCCCCGATCAACACACAAGCCGGGGCTTGTCAGTCACACATTAGCAGCCGAGGCACCACAAGGCAGAGGAGGAGATGAGGCTGAATGGTTATTAGAGGCTGTGAAATCTCTCGCCCAAAAGCTTCTCTCGCATTCACGGGCTTCAGTCAGTGAGTGCTTTTCTTTAGGAGGATTTTGCACAAAACGATACTGAGAAGGTTCGAGGCAGAGGAGCTGCACTAGTGCGTCCGAAAAACATGGACGTCCGCCACTGACCGTGTGTTCCTGTGAGCGTCAGAATACGAGTTTGCGAAGGAAATATGTTCCCGTAGACCAGGAGCCGTCCCCGTGCGGCTGCTTTACACCTCGCTGAGGGGGAACAGGCGAAAAACGAAGGAATTCATGCGATTTTCAACAACGATGCAGCTGTCGGTCACATCCACACTCGCGTCCACTCAATAGCTGTCGTGGGTCCGAGCTGAAGCAATTACCGCTACTAATATCAGGCAGAAAAGTACTATCAAGTCATACGTGATGATCTGACGGAGGCGTCTCAGAATGCTCACATTCGTATTCGTCTCCTCGCGGCAAACTCGGGGCTGGCGGAGAGAAACCAAAACGTATTTTTAGATTTGTTTCGCGGTCGCGGCATATGTGCTTTGGATTGGATTCCACCAGAAGCAAAGAGGCACGAAGCCCCGCGAGCGCGTTGCGCCACTTCTTCCCCGCCTCTCGGCGTGTATCAACCCGAGGATTGACCATCAGTCGCACACCGTCCCCGCTCAATCTGCTCGCTGTTTGATCTCAGCGAGGCAGAGCCAGCGAATAAACAACTCTATCACAGAAGGGTTTTGCATACAAGAGGAAGGCAAAGAGATACAAAGAAAAACAAATAAATGTGCCAGCCCGTATGAGGAATTCTGGGCCGCGTAATTAGGCAACATTCATAATACATGACCGGAGGGAGGGAAGGAGGGGAGGGTGGGGAGGGGAGCAGGGAGAGAAGAAAGGTGGAGGGAAGCGTCTCACTGTGAAGGCATGAGTGGCAACGCGCGATCCGCCGCCATCGATCAGATGCGCGCGAATGCATTCAGTGTGAGCGGCGGCGCCGTCGGCGACTCGTCTCTGCACCTGCGCGTCTGTTTGTGTGCGCGATGTGATGGAGGCAGAGGCCCCCGTGGCAGGTAGAAAATGGCCCGGGCCTTTTCATTTGACACCGCCGCGCCTTCAAACAAACTACCTGGGGCCCCCGCGCACACCCATAATCCATTCAAGGTAGCAAGCAATTTTCATTATTGACTGGCGAGAAACACAAGGCAGGGAAAGAGAGACAGACGGAGAAAAAGGAGTGTGAGGCGCGGTGGGGGAGGGAGGGGGGGGAGTAAGCGAAACGAGATGGGAAAACAAAAAAAAAAAAAGAAAAGAGCGGGGGGATTGAAAGCAGTAAAGGAGGGAGAAAGCCAGGGAGATAGCGAGGTGTGTTGGAGAGAAAATAGATTACAAATAAAGCAGGGGGGCTCAGGAACGGGGGGGGGGGGGGGGGGGGGGGGGTTCGGATGCGACGGAGGGAGGGAGGGAGGGAGGGCGGTTGGAGGTGAGATGGAGAGGATACGGGACTAATATATGGGTAGAAATATGTACAGGAAGTTCATGTTTGCCAATGCGGGGGGGAAGTGATGAGCTTCACATGATTCTTTATCGTTCTTTCTTTCTTTTAATGCGACCGGCGTTGAAAACGAGAGGGGGGGGCGCATTGGACGCTTAGAGGACCGGGGGGGTTGGGGATTTTGCTAACATTGAGAAGCAGCTCTGCAAACTACTGAAGAAGAAGAAGAAGAAGAAGAAGAAGAAGAAGCGGCGACTAGAGAAAGGCTGCAGTTGTTGATGCCTGAATGAAAATCCCTCTATAGATTGTTTAAGCCCCCCCCCCCCCCCCCCCCCCCCCCCCGCCCCTTCCCTCCTCCCGCCACCAACCACCAATAACTTTAAAAGCAGGCTACCCGTCCAAAACATATTGCAAAATATATTTGGTGGCGGGGGCTTGAGCCGTACATTATTCACCCCAAGCCTGGTGGGCCCAAACATCCGTTGACAGGGAGCATCCTCTGCTTTTATTAGACCGGGGAAAATGTGAGAAAAGGCGAAGAAGGGCGTATAAAAATGTGAGGGAAGATTGATATTCCGCTCGCCGCGTTGCCGTATCTCTCTCCGTCTTTTTAACAACCCGAGCCGGCAGCCGGGAAATGAGCCTGTTTTGTTTTATTGGAAGTTTGTTATGTCGTTTTTTTTTTTTTTTTTTTTTTTTAATATTCTAAATAAAAAATGACAGTAGATTTGTCACCCTCTCTTCAGTGCGAGCGAGCCGGTGGACGGGCGTCCCTGTGTGCTACTCCTTTCGCTAAAAAGGTGAAACCTGTGAGAGACTATTCGCAGCGGCCGAGTGAAGGGGTCCGCAGCCCCTGTACCCCCTCCCCCCTCCCCCCCGGTGCATTGCTGTGGCCTCCATCACGCATCAACAAGTCATGACGGGACCCCTCATCTTGCATTCGTAGCCGCGCTTCTTGCTTCCAAATCCGTAAAGCTAACGTCCCAGTTATCTTACCCCTTATCGTCGTCTCATCTTTCCAGCCCCCCTCCCTTCTCTTCCTTCACATTGTCTCTGACACACACACACACTACACTCGGAGGGAGTGTATTTAAGATTATAAGTCTCTCTTTTCTTATATATATTTTCTTCTTTACGACCGGGGCCCGGTCCAGAAGTTGCCTCTGTCAGCACAATAAGGCCCCTAAAATGGATGGTAATCATTCAGCGAGCATGGCAGCTACGGCCAGCCGGCAAAAAAAAAAAAAAGAAAATTGAGTGATTGAGAGAAAGAGAGAGAGAGGGAGAGAGCAAGCGAGGGGAGAGCGAGTCGCCTGGCTCCTTCGCTGCTAATCTCCGCTAATGGCTTCTGCAGTGCCAAGATGGAGCTATACGCACTTATAATGCAGCGGGGGGAAGAAAGCGGAGGGATTGGGCATGCGGGGGGGAGAGGTTGGTGGCTAGGGGGGGTCAACTGAGTGTTCAGTGTAAAGGGAGAGAGGCGGGGGGAGAGTAAAGGGAGTAAATTGTTAAAACCTGTTGTTGTTAATACAGTTTAAAACAGCCTTCTTTTTATTTGTGGTAGCTGGATGTTGCTAAGCTACACGCCGATCCATGTTTCCAGCTAACTGGATGTTGCCTAATATTTAACTGAGCCCTGTGGGAGGGGTGTTGGTTTAGTTAGCTAAAAACGTTATTAGCTTAGCGACACTGCTGTGATCAAATCTGGGATTATTTGTAATACTTCGTATCAGGATTTACAGTAGATTCATAATTGCTTCAAACCTGTACTATGACCTTATTTTCCGAACATACATAACAGCGGATGATGTTATTTTTTTTCTTTCTCAAAGTGAAGATTCCATAAATAACCCATTTGAATTCAGAAAAAAAGAAATTGAAATATTTCAAAAAAAGGGCTGTAAACAATCGTGATTTGACAATGCGTTGCGTTTGATAGTGTTACAACAACCAACATGCTTTGAGGGATTGGACATTTGTTTAAAGGGATTAGCTGTGGGGGATAAGCGAAATCTTTCCCATATCTCTTTATCCTAACTGAGACGAGAGACAGAAAATACTACTGGTTTGTGCCTGGGCTCATTTTCCATTTCCAAATGTATATCCATCCATTTCTACATCATCCGCTACGGTTATGCAAGCATGTGGGCACACACACACACACACACACACACACACACACACACACCGTACTACGAGGTCAAACGTCAATGATACCAAATCACTGTTGTCCATAGCGCACGCACATGCAAAAGGACTGAAGGCTGGGGATTGGAAGAGCAACCGGCAGCCCCCCCCCCCTAGTTCATTACGCCAACAGACACAGATGGCCGTGGTCAGAGCAGGGGATCAAATCCGCTGGACAGCACCCAATGGGCGAGCCATGAGCCTTCCCGTGGTCACAGACTACACTAATTGGGAGAAAGAAGCTTGAGGGAATTAGCAAGAGCAAAGTGTAGGGCGTCGAGTGTCTGTGGTGGCAAAATTCTGAAAGTTAAATTTAATTCTGAAACACGGCTGTGTCGTGGATTAACAGCGGAAATTGCCGACTTGCGCTTTAGAAATGGCCGAAAAATGTGTCCTTATCACCGCGGCCACGTGGGAAGTCTCGCACGAGGATTCTATACAATTTGCTTTGACTGGCCTCAACAAAAGTGAAAAGGAAAAAAAATCAGTCTGTCTTTTAGAAAAACTAGGTCATTTTTTGCATCCGGCACAGGGACAAAACAGACGCCGTCTGTACCGCGTCGATGTGATACCTGCTACACGCATTAAAAGGCTGGTTTAAAGAGAATCACTTCCGGTTCTCCTCCGTCTCTCTACTGAATGCCGCCGTTAGGTCAGCGTTTTATCTGCACAAGTACGCGTCAGCCTCTGTCCTTTGTCTTCACACGTAGTTAGCAAGTGGGAGCTAAACCGGTCGCTGTTTACACCAGCTGAGCGCACGTTAGCATGCAGATGTTAGCATTCGTGTGCTTCAGCTTCACGGGGCTGTTATCAGGGCTTACTCTTGTTTCCCCTATACGCCGCAGTGCTAATCAATCTACATACAATGTGTGTCGCATAGATTATAACAAACCTACCCTAACATCTCCCCCACTCTCCCCCCCCCTCCCTCTCTCTCTCTCTCCTTTCTTCCTCCCACTCATTCCACTCTG
The DNA here is from genome assembly GCF_964276395.1 of Gasterosteus aculeatus. Classification (NCBI taxonomy): domain Eukaryota; kingdom Metazoa; phylum Chordata; class Actinopteri; order Perciformes; family Gasterosteidae; genus Gasterosteus; species Gasterosteus aculeatus. The sequence goes on along the minus strand of NC_135694.1, from coordinate 4,374,434 downwards.
TGGAGACCGACGCAGGCCTGCTTAAGAGATGGAAAAAGAACATTAATCAACAAAGAGATGGCGTGTCATTGCACTTGTGTGTGCGCGTGTGTGTGTGATTGACTATAAGAGGCCTTCCGTGTGTGAGTGTGATTGTGTGGCGTTTGCGTCTGGCTGTAAACGCACCTCGTTGAACCTGCTTCCACCTGCCGCGACTGACTGCAGGCAGTGTGCTCAATGCTCTCCGCCGCTTTCTTCTTCTTGACATTCAAGCGGCGTAGTAGGGTTTGTTTGCCGGTTGAAGCGCCAGAAGTGAAATCCATCTGGCGTTACAAAGGAATGTGTTGACAAAAAGAGTGCACTTCTTAGTTGAGAGTGCGTGTTGGACTAAAACCCCAAAAGGAGCCACGAATCATCAGACCTGTCATCTATCACCTTGTGTTGTGTGTGTGTGTGTGTGTGCGCGCAGGTTTGGCGCTCCACTCATTTGACCAGAGAATGAGCGAATGTTATCATTTTCCCGCCCTTGACCCGTTCTCGCACCGGGGAAAAAAAAAAAAAGTAGATTGAGAAAAGATCGAATGAAGGGACGCGGGAGAAAACTAAATAAACGAAAGAGAAGGAGACAGAGGGAGTGAGAGAAATCCACCGCTTCAGGCATCAAAAGTACCAGACACCTACAGGGAAAGAAATTAGAAATAGTTTTGTGTTATTGTCTACGGAGGCTTTTTTTTTTTCTTCTTCTTCTTCTACAGTGGTATAAAATCTCATTTTCAATATCACATCAGGTTGTAAGTATTAGATCTCCTCCAAAACCCAGAACGACCCCGTACCCATCACACAGTGTCATAGAAAAAGAGTTATCCTCAGCGGATGGATTAGTTCCAGTCTTCCTCAAGCAGTCTTTGACCTTTAGGTTGTAAATTGCAGATGGTTATCTAGAGCCGGCCAGACACAGAATGACAAGCTAAAACTTTGGCTCCGTCAGAGAAGTTTGAGCCCTAAAAAGTTTGTTAAAACTTGTCCGTGTCGAAGGGTTTTATCTATTTTTCCGTCAGTTTTTTTTGACATTATCAGGTGTTCTAATAGAATTCTGGCTGATACGCACAGATGTGTGTGTGTGTGTGTGTGTGTGTGTGCGCGTGTCCGCCGGCACGCACTTCACACGGCGTTTGATCCGGCTCGCGCCGAGGTGACATCCCGCTTGCCAGTAACGAGGGCCGCTCTCGAGGAAGGAGAACCGGAGGTCAGAGGGGCGACTACGATTCCACAGGCTTTCATTTAGCGCTCGACTCAACCGCCGCCACCTTTCTTTGAGCCCCGAGATTAAAGACCTTCAAAAATAGACAGATTGAAATAATACATTTTTTTTTTTTTTTTTTAAAGTTCAATGACAAAAAAAAAAAAAAAACCCTCAGCTGTCAAAACTCAATGTCTTTGTATCACAAAAGGGAATTGGTAATTGGGCGTGAGAGTGGGGGAGAAGAAGGGGCCGGGGGGGGGGGGGGGGGGCGAGGGTTCTTCAGCCGCGCAACGCTGTGGATGGAGGTGTGCCGCCCCCCCCCCGGGCAGGAGGGGGGCCGGCCCACATGAAGAGGAGCTGCCTCTCAACCGCCTACTTCTAAACGGTATTGATGTCAAAAAGAGGAATAAAAACTGAACGGCACTTCCTATTGTTGTTCGGTCTATAAAAGACAAAGCGGCAGCCCCCCCCCCCCCCCAACACCCTCCCGCAGTGCGACGACATTTGGGTGAGTCATAAAAATAATCACCCAGAGCCGCTCAATGGTTAACCCAATCAATTGCTGAGCGAGGGTTGGGGGGTTGGTGTTTAATGAATAGAGACGGAAATATTCCAAGATAATTCTGCGGGTCAGAAAGCAGAATGTGCCGGGAGAAGGAGCCACTTACTCTCCGGCGTTACAACGGTGCTTTGTTTCATGGGCGAGGACACCTCTTTGGGGAAATCAGTGCAGCACCTGCTCAGAAACCCCTCAAGGAGCACTCAGGCCGCCCCTTTTGGAGGAGCAACGGCGGGGCGATGGCCTCTATTTACCCGGGGTTATTCAGCCATGCTCTTTATTCCCCCGCCTTGGGTGTAGTGAGCAGCGTCGGAATGCTGCGAGTCAACAGTTGACAGTGGTCTGATTTGGAGAAAAAAAAAAAACGGAAGCGAAAGGTTTTATTTGTTCGATCAAATGCAAAAGTTCTCCCTCAAACGCCGCGGTGACCGCAGAGACGGAGCTTCGCGTTCGCCGCTGCCCCCCTCCCCCCCCCGATTTAACTATTGAAATGTACGTGTAAAAGATGGTGTCTCACTGGGCAAAAACAAAGCAGCTCCTCAAATGCGACGGCGCTTGATTAATATTTCAGCGCTAAACGCAGGCGGGTTGGCAGCCACATTGCTGCGGTCCCTTTACTCCTTTGCTCTCCGAGCGGCAGATTGCTTGGGTTAAGCCCTTTGCCCGTCTGACCTTACACATAATGCTCCGTTGGTAGATTTACTTTTTTTTTTTGCCATTTGGATATATTACTAAATCCTCCAAGGTTCATCCAGATGGTCGCCATCCAGTATGTCACAGACCACAAAAATGCAATAAAAGGCAAAGAGAGGATTCACCCAGATATCGTTGCGGCACTCTGCCTTTAATATTTCAAGGTTGTGTGCATATTACTTGCACGCTTTGGGACAGAGGAATTCTCTTCAAAGGAAGGGTGTGTTTAACCTAGAAAATATAGCAATTCAGTGAAATGAATGCGTTCAAAGTGTGTGTGTGTGTGTGTGTATCTGATGCTTTGTGCACAGCCCAGGCTTCGGCTACGTACCCAAAGTCAACTCCGGATCATTAGAGGAGACCGGGTCAGCACTTGCTGATGCCACCTACATAGGATGGTGAGGGTAGATTTTTCTTTGCATGCGTTTAAAAGCACACGTGTGTGTGTGTGTGCGCCAGAACAAAGACGCCGACACATAAGCTGCAGCGTTTTCGGCAAAGATGCAGAAATGATGCAGCCTGTGTGTGTGTGTGTGTGTGTGTTCCCATTCTCTCGGGCCCTGCATCCACAGCCTTATCCTTTGTGCTTTTGACACGCTCGTACGTTCCGGGTTCTTTTCTTGCACGGCGCTGTGTCATGATCAATTTACCGCTCGGGACATGACGGCCCCTAGCGCCTCGGAGGATTTTAAGGACTTTGTGTGCAATCTTAGACTGCCTCGCTTTCTCTCCCACATAAAAAAAACAAAAAAAACGGGTATTTGTATTCTCATCCCGCTTTGGCCGCCGAGCGAGAATGCGTCCCAGCTTTCGCCTCTGTGATTTCCAGGTTATTGTTTAGAGGAGAAATAGCACCGCGCAGATGCCGGCCTGCGGCTTTTTTTTCGAGGCAATTCGCGTTCATTTTATGCTATTTTATTCCCACTCTGTTTCAAACTATTTGAAGTTGGGGGGGCGGGGTCAATCTGTAGGGCTGCATGCATTTCTGGATATGTACATCTGAGTGTGTGTGTGTGTGTGTGTGTGTGTGTGTGTGTGTGTGTGCACAGAAGCGGCGAAGCGTTTCGAAAAACATCACGCTCAATCAGTGGCAGTTTCTTCAGGGACCCACGGCGAGTGGGACGGATCCATTGACGAGTGGCGTTTTTACGCAGGTGCAGCATGTTGGTGCACCTGCCTCCTTTTTAATCTGCCGGGGCGTTAAAACACAAACAACCAAGCGATGTTCAGGATTTCAGTGTCTCTCGTCGTTCAATCTCAGGCAACAAAAAAGGAAGACAAAGAGTTATTTTGCTTTTCACTACCAGTAATCGAGTGCAGCGCAAATAACTGGATTAATATTTGAGGGCCGAGGGTTTGCCAGCCAAACTCCAGCCAAAATATGATAGTCATTCCGCTTTCGAATGCAGGTCGGCGCTGTTGCCATTGGCAAGGCTGCGATTGCCTGTGTGTGTGTGTGTGTGTGTGTGTGTGTGTGTGTGTGTGTGTGTGTAGGTGGGCGCACATCATTGAGCTGGCCGGGTCTGAACGTATTCACGCAATCTACATTGTGCATTGCGTCGCTCGTTCATTCTTCCCCTCCTTCCTCCGTCATCCTCTGCTTTCTCCTCCTCCTCTCCGGTCCTGCAGCCACCTGGCGAGTGTCCCGCGATGGAGACTTTTACAGCGGACCTTCTTTTGCTCCCTCCATCTAATTGAATAGTGCACTGTAGTATAAAATCCCCCTCATTAACGGGGCCTTCCATGGATTAAAATGCTGAGGCAAACACATTTTCCGCATGCGGAGGTACGTTAATGCGTTCGGTTACCTCCGGTAATGGAGTGAAAACGGGAGTTGACCGATGGGCTGCTGTTTGTGCGTTTGCCGGAGACGGGTGGCGTCGGGCAACGCTCGGGAGGGAATAGTACGCGGTGACTGATGCAGTTTTATTCAAACGGTTCCTGTGCGCGTTCTGCTGAAGAAAAAAAAAAAAACCTTTCTAAATGCAGCATTCGTCTTGTGACCTTCCAGATGCACCTCCAAGCCGAATCTACATGCAAGCGCAACGTGAATATTCGTCAATAAATCGCTGGCCGCGGTTCTCGATATCCCGAAGGCAATCGTTCCACGATATATATCCACGCGTGATGTATGGCGGCCTCCTGCACATCAATAGCGCAGCTCTTTACCGGAGAGAATTAACACCACAGTAAATGTTCTGCTACTGTTGCGGCAATTATGTTCTATTAATGATTACAACTGAACATATTTTACTCCTCCAGTTTATTCAGATGCAAGAAGACGTTGTGTATTTACTCAATGGCCGGTAATTGAGTCTCATCTCAAGTTTTAAATTCACACTGCGCCCCTCCGATGGTACCACTCGGGCAGAAAACAGGCCAAAACGAGAGCTGCCTATACCGAGAAGGTCCTCGTATTGGCTGACTTGAGACAGGCTGCAACACAGTGGCAGCTGCGTCCTTCCTCTGAGACTCAACGCAAGACGGAGAAAAAGACTGAGGCCACATCCTTCAGCCTGGTTTAGCACACACACACACACACACACACACAAGCTCCCTGTCTCCCCAACCAAGCTTAATATCATTTATTTACCAAGCCAATAAGGGCGAGCCGAGAGCTAAGGATGTCAACCACGTGAATTCCGTTGCTAAAGTTTATTTTTGCCCTCCTGTATGAAAAAACATACACAGGAGACGGTGAAAAGACCCTCGGTATTTATATTCTCAAGCGAAACCAGCGCATTTTCTCCCCATCCCAGACGAATGAAACGGGCCACAAACGGCGGCCGGGCCCCTGGAAAATGACAGAATATATCAAGGTCAATGTTTAATTTGTGATAGCTGGATAATGAATTCCGTTTGCAGCCCCTTGTTTGGTTGTGTTTCAACAGAGCGCGCTGATTTACAAAAATGAGGAGCTGCAAAAGAGCGGGAACAGGGAGCGGGGTAAAAAAAAAGAAGAAACGTTATTTGTGCAGAAAACACCTTATTTGGTCTTTTTTTTTCTCTCTCCAGCCGATCCGACCCGCAAACTCTGCCAGAACGATATGTCGGAGCAGAGTGTAAGACAAGAAACAGTTTACAAGAGGAGCGCCTTGCCAGAGGCATTTTAATGATCCGCAGGGTCTAGAAACGTGAGCGGCAGACGGGGCTCCTCGCAGACGCAGACTGAATTATTACTGTGTACAGAAGCCAAGCGTCTCCTCCCGGCATCGCATCAATCCCAGGGAGGTAGCCAAGTGTCGCCGTGGCCTCAAAAGATGTAAGGAAATGAGCCGAACGAAAGAAGGCAGGATTCATTTGCTGCGGAGGGGTTCAGCCAGAGGTCACTGGAGCCATTTCCAGCTTCTCTGGAGTCGGTGTGAACAAGCATTGATCGGGGGAAGTGCTTTAAGTTATGCAGTTGCAAGGCCACCATTACTCTAAAGCACGGCACTTCAAATGAAGATTATCGCGGCGTCTCATTGCAGTATTTACATGGCAAATGAAATGATTTTCATAAGGAGCCGATTCCTTGTGTTGATGATCTCATTTCGCGACACGAATCGCTTCATTTTGGACCGTTTTGTCTTTTTTCGCTTAAAATGTGCCGCAGCAACATTTACAGGTGACTCATACTTCTTCCCTGACTGTACTTTTTTTTTTTAGCAGCAACCTTTACAAAGGCTGAGGAAATGTCTGGATTTAAAGTCACACCGTGGTTTCTGAGCGTCCTGGCTTGTCCCCATCTCGGCGGCTTTCAACTCCTCGCCGATTTCCAGGGTGCCGGAAATACCGGCGCTCTGAAGTCGGGTAACTTTGACACGGCGGCTGGGACTTCGTCGCGCTCATGAAGGGGAGCGGATCAGAGCCCAACGCCGCCAGCCACGAACCCACCCCCTCCGCTCGAGGCCGAGGGAGCGGTTTGAAGGAGGCGCCGAGATGTACAGTGCACGCGACCAAAGGGCCACAAAACAACAACAACAAAGGAGCCACGTTGCAGGCGGGGAATGCGGTTTTCCCGCCCCCTTTTTTTTTTTACCCGCCAATTCCCAAACCTGCTCGCCCGTCCGCCGGAGACTCGATCACTGTGCTGATATTAATTCCGGCGATGATAGACGCGGGAAAGACAAAAGGCAGAAGGTTTAGAGTCGTCCTCTTTCGTTCCAGGCGAGCGAGGAATGCCGGGGCGCGGGTTTCCGGGGGGGGGTGTAACTGCCGGTTTGCGGCGGCAGGAAAGACGCCGATGGGCTCGGCCCGAACGTCGACACGAAAGCATCTCGAGACCACACCGTCTCCAAGCGACTCGCTTCACTTTGCCGTCGTGGAGTACTTGAAAAGGCCGGCGCGTATGACTGTTTTACCAGTGTTTGTTTAATAAAATAAGATTCATTCGCACACACACACACACACACACACACACACACACACACACACACACACAGTCTCTGGGGGATGAGAGGAGTGTTGTTTGTTCCAACTCATCACAATAAATGTAATTACACCGGGTATTTAATGATCTTTTTGGTTTTTTTCTTGTGTACTTTTTCAGCAAGAGCGTTGTCATTTTGTAATTAGCGATCAATAAGAAAAAAAAAACAAGACAAACTTGTTTTTGTGGAGCTGCTGCCCCCCCCCCCTCCCGCTCCGCCTCCCCCCGAGGGGGAAGATGCCTCACACGCAATTTTGATTCACAGCCGAATCCAAAAACTCGCTTGACGTCAGACAATGTTAAACTCCTGGAGACGCACGCTCACATGTTCGCACCCTGTGAGATTCGCCGCTGATGGAAGACGACGTGTCCATAGAAAGGATGAGACGTTAAATCCTGTGGGGGTCTTTTATTTTCCGACTGCTTCTTTTATTTATTTTTTTTTTTTACCCTGTGCAGTTTCCATGAGTGTTAAAAAAAAAAAAAAAAAAAGGCCTTTGTCTCTGTGCTTTGATACGTATTACTCTGTACTGAGGTGACATCTACAGAGGGGAGGGGGGGGGGATGCTTTGAAAAAAGAAGCTGTGCTTCAGGGCTACAACTACATTCTTTTCTTTCGTACAGTATTATATAATTAAAATGTGATAATATACCTACTATAAAGCTGTGTGTCTCTGCTGTTCGTCCCCGCGGGCTAAACTGCTGCAGCTCTGACAGCCCGTCCTCCCCCCCTCTCCCCCGGGGGGAGATGTTTCTGGCCACAGCTACTGTTTACCAAATCCAGATCCTCATTTAGAAACATACTGAAAACAGACTTTTTTTTCCCTGCGTTACTCTAAAAGGTCAGGAATGTTTTACTATACACATAAACTGAGGTAAAAAACCAACAAGTGGTCCACCCGGTTTTCCTGTGAGCTTCTCAGCTTTTAGAGAGCAGAGAAAGCAGCTGGAAGAACTTATATTTCCAGTTTTTCTTCCTGTCCTGTCTGACGCGAGGGGTTTGTACAGGCGAGGCTGACGGGCCCGGGCCGTCTAGACAGGGCGCTGAGATGGGGGGGAGGGGGGGCAGGTGCTGTGTGTAAACACTCCCATTGGAGACTTGAACTGGCACTTGTTTGAGTAACTTTCAAACGTGAAGGAGGTCTGGTGTTGATTCGCCATTGAACCCCCCCCCTGTCTATTACACCTCGTCTTACCATTACAGGAAATCTATACCTAATACCCTTCTTATTATGAATGCTCATTTTAATACTCTGATAGCAGAGGAGCGGCGGAGTGGGCGGTTATCATCGCTCCTTCAGGGCCGGGTGAGCGCGCGACTATATGCAGGTTTCGCCGTGCGGTTTATACGTTTTCATTCTCCCATCTTCATATGAGACCAGCTTTGAGTTATGCAAATTGAAAGTTGCAGCTTCATTGATATGTGCAAAGAAGCCAACAGATCTCCGAGTGGCTGCAGGGGGGGGGTTGTAGCTACAGCGCTAAAGCGGAGCAAAAACACCATCGGCGAGAGGCGGAGCAGGAGGCTTTAAAATGCAAATGCACGTTAGAGATGTAAAGATAGGCTCATGGGGTCAAAGCGGGCCGTGATGAAACAATGGACCCGGGAGCTGCCAAATTTAGAGGCAACCCGTGTCTCCCAGGAAGCATCTCCATTTGGGTTGGAATGGCAAGTGTGACCCTCATCTCGCTGCTCCTCACCTCCCTCTAATTGAATCAGGCTTCAGCCCAGGATAATTCTGTGTGTGTGTGTGTCGGAGGGACTGTGGAGGTGCGTGTTTGCAAGGAGTCTGTTAAACCAGGTCTAAAATCGTTAAAATTTGACTTTCTGAGATGACCCCCCCGCCCCCTCGCTTCGGATAACCATCCAATATGTTTCTGACGTGAAGAGAATATTGTGTGCACTGGCGAGCCGCCGGGCCGGATGCCCGTTCCTACCGGGACCCTGGGGGAGGGGGGGGGGGTGACTCCGCGCAGCTATGTCGCGAAAATCTCTATTAAATTCCCTCGTGGACATTCCCTGGGAAATTATGCATTATAAATGCCCCCCCAAACCCACCCCTGATACCGGGGCGTTTTATTATATTCAGATTCAGATGGATTTAATTAAGAATCAGCGGAATAAACATTAAAAATGTATGATTGGGAACTGCCGCAAGTTCTAGATTCCTTTTTTTTTTTAATCCCGCCTTCCGTCGAAGAGACGAAAACAATGTTCAAACCCTGTTCGGAGCCATCCAGAGCATTAATTAAAGTTTGCTTTTCCCCCCCCCTATTTTCTATCGCCGTGTGTCTCTGGTGGGGACTTGGCACCATCGAGGCCCGTTCGCGGACACAAAACTTGGGGGGCGCTCGGGGGTGGGTGGGGGACGCCGGCGCCTCTCGTCAGCTTGCGAGATTTCAAAGGGCTTCGAGGAGCTTGTGCCTTATAATTAGTCTGCTTTAAGAATGTTGAGGTAAACAGGGTTTAATTAGGCCGGGTCGAGCGATCGGGGGACAGATGTTGTGTGGCGGGCGGGAATCACACTGTGACGGTTTTTGGTTCGTGTCACAGTAGAAAACAAAAAACAAAAAAAACATTCTTGCTGTTCCAGAAAGACGAAAAGCAACTAATTGTTTCAGTCTACTTCCTGCACGCACACACGCACATGTGTGGAGTTGCATGCATGGTCTTGTTGTATTCTCAGGGAGCTTATTCTGCAAAACTGCACCCGCGAAAACGCCAGGACGAAAGGAAAATATCACAACCGCTGTAAATCCGAGCAGCGCCGCAGGGCGGTTCCCTGACAGTTTCCCTTCAGGGCTGAAGGGAATCCAGGGGCCGCGTTTCTCCAGAATGTCTGCCGGACTTCCTCCCTCCCCCTAAGTGGCAGCTGCACCACTTAAAACCTGCTGATGGGATCGCCGAGCTCCACCTGGGCTTAAGTCACTACTAAAGCGCATGAAGCTGTCCTCTGACAGGGATCAACGGCTAACAATGTGGCCCTCAATGCACCATTTTGGGAGAGCAACAAAGGCAAACACACCTCAAGGCGGGTTTTATGGATTCTAAGCCTCAAATAACCACGTCCGCTAAGCTGGAAGGGGCGAGGGGGGGGGGGTGGCGGTGTGAGAATGAGCAAGTGTGTGTGAGAGAGTAAACACGGAGGAGGGACCGTGGGTGAGAAGAATGGGAGTGTTAAAGCAGAGACGATGGGACGCGGAGACAAGGGAGAAAGAAAAAGCTTTTGAGGGGCAGATGATGAGGATGACAGCAAGCGGGGGGGGGGGGGGTAGAAAATGAAATCGTGCGTTCTTGACGGAGGCAACATGGCGGGGATCACACAGCTATTCTTCATTCACACACCTCTGCATCTCGCACACGATTCCAAAAAGGTACCCGAGCCCCCCCAGGAAGCCCCCCAGCGAGCACCGCTGGCCAATTTCTCAAACCTGTCACGGGCTTTATATTTTTGCTTTCTTTTTTTCGGCGGCACAAAGAGGCCTCCTCGGCGCCGTTGTCGCCGGTTCGAGGTAAACGCGCGAGGCACTGTCGTCCATAACACCCCCCCCTCCCCCCAACCCGCTTTGTGGCAGCACGCGGGGCATCCGTGGAGTACGTTTCAGTCGGTGCCGAGAAATCACACGAGCCGGCGGGGGAGCTCGGCTCGTGTGATTACGGGCCGACGGGAGCCGGGTGGGATTTTTTTTCTGAAGCGGTCGCTTGGGGATCCACAAAACATTTCTTTTGCTTCTGTGCCTCGTCTTCCTCCGTCTCAACCCTTTTTCGCGCCTTTTGGCGGTTTATTAAAAAAAAAAAAAAGAAAGGCGCTAAGCCGCCAAAGACGGACCGGGCCACTGCAGGCGAGCGGGTTCGGTGGAACACATGACAACTTCACACACACACACACACACACACGCTGCCGGCAGAAGGTCTGCACAGATGCAGAGGCTGGTAATCAAACCTAATCTCTTCTGTGGGGGTGGATCTGTATTGCAGGTGAATATTCACACCGACTCTATTTTGTTTTTAACAATAGCCTATTTAAACCGTCTAGTATTACCGTGAAAATTGGCATTTGTGAAGGCTGATAAAACCCCGTGCGTGAGAAAACAAATGCAACCTGTTCATACCCGATGAAGGCGTGGGCTAATTACTAAACACACGCTTCAGAAAAGCGCGAGTGTTTATCATTAAGCTGTACAAATACGCCGAGAAGACAAGTCGAAACACCCGAGGCGAGCCCCCGGGGCGACGCCGCCGCTGCGACTTCCAACCCCGGGTACATTCCTCGTCGTCATAGAACCACCTCATTAGGAGACGTGCGTGCCAAAATCCACCAGGGCCAGATTTTGCGTGCAAACACACACACATTTCAACCGGCGCGTTCCCTTCATTCTAATAACACGCAGAGTTACCTGCGTGCGTTTTTGAATATCCACGCACACTTTGTTACGCAGGGCGTGCGTTTGACATTTCTCCTTTCTAATCCTTGACACGGGTTGCTTTAATCTGTCTGAATGAATTCCTTGCTGTTCAGCCGTCCCCGCTCTTCAAACATGGAGTAAAATATAGAGCGCTTGTTTCATCCGTTCTTTAAGATTCATGGCCTTTTTTTTTTTTTTTTTCTTCATACTCTGCGATGTTTGAAAACACCCGGATCCTGCACGGCGCGTCTACATCAGTAATGGACTTGACCTTCTCAGGCACGTCTTCTCTCCAACGGGGGGGGGTTGATACGTGTGACTCAGATCTTAATAAATGCTTTGTTTACCCCAATTAAGCCACCTTTTTCTTGGTTTCGGGCAACACGGCTCCAAAAGAACAGGTACGACTCGTTTGCTGACATTTCCCACGCGCGGACCGTTAACCGGCGACCGCGCTCGGCGGCGGTGTCCCGTAATACCAGGCCTCGGGTTTAAAGAGCAACAAGTATTGTGGAGCCACCGGTGTGCTCCTCGCTGTCTAATTTGATCCCGTGAATCAAGAACTGAAAGTGGGGGGAGGGCAGTAAATCACGGGTCCCCGGGGAGCCGTGACCGAGGGAAGAGATGAGCCCATTGTGCCGACGCAACGGCTGCCAATTTAGTGCTCAGGGACCTTCATCTCTGAAATGCTCCCCCGCTTGCCCAGGTGTCTTTTATCAAAAGGGTTGAGTGGAACACCAAGTTCCCACGCCTCGTACACCTCCTGGCCGACGCCGTTAGACTACTGTGGCTTTTTTTTTTTTTTTTTTTTCCTCCAGGAGGACGTTGCCCCCCCGAGCTCTGCTTTTGGCAGGGATGTGTCTGAATTACCAGGTACAAGCAAGATGAGAGGGCAATAAAAAGTCCAGGCGTATGGCCATGGGGAGAAGTTGCAAGTAAAGTGGGGGGGGGGGGGGGGGGGGCAGTGCTGCTGGGATACTGTATATTGCCATAGTAACATTGGATAACCCACCAAGGATTCTCGGGCAAACAACGGGCGTGCGGTTTAAACGGAGACCGAGTGGAGCCCCCCCCCCTCGCCAGTGCGGCCTCCTTGTTCAAACAGAATCACGCCGGCCTTTCAAACAGGCATTACAGGATCTTCGATTGTCATGTCATGATTCAGAGGGGACACGGGGAGAGAAGAGCAGACAAACAGACGCAACCCCCCCCCCCCGCCGGCGTGCATCTCTTCAGAACGTGCACAGGAAGGAAAACGGAGGCGAGGGCCTTCTTTTTTGCACGTCGAAGGACTCTTTCCCCCCCCCCCCCCATAGTCCGAACTGGCGGCTCATAAGAGCTCCTCGCCTTGCGACAGGCTTAAGTTTTGCACTCGTGTTCCCAAGTAGTTCGCCTCATTATTAATATATCAACATGGGCGGGTTAAACGTGATGAATGTGACGGCGAGCGGCGCCGGTGAAGCTCAGGGCGGGAAAGGAGTAAAACACGGCTTTGTTTACTATTATTCTAATCATTTTACCGCCCCCGGACGTGTCAGTTTGATTGATGTCCCGGCCTTTCCCCACAATCCCAGACCTCATCAACCTGGATGGAAGTAGCAACGGATGAAACAACACTCCAGGTGGACCGGTTCCCCCTCGAGGCGACCAACCCCCCCCCCCCCCTCCCCCTCGCCACCGAGTCCGCTCTGCAATTTGCAAACGGCGGACCAACTCCGAGTAAATGAGCCGTACCAAATAGCAACATTTCTTCTCTTGTCCCACCTCCCCCGCCGCCCGGACTGGGCCAAAGCCCCGGGGCTCAGGACACGCCATAACGCCGGCACCTGAGGGAAACGCGCTCACTCACAAACCAGAGTGGCCGCCGCTATCGTCCAGAGACTGGTTTGATTGACTGCTGGAAGTTGTTACCGAGAACATTGTTGCTGGGGAGGAGAGGAGGGGGGGGGGAGGAGGAGGAGGAGGAGGAGGAGGAGGAGGAGGAGGAGGAGGAGGAGGAGGAGGAGGAGGAGGAGGAGGAGGAGGAGGAGGAGGAGGAGGACTCCATCTCCTGAGATACTGCAAAGAAAAGGAATAAAAGGTGAAACCAAAGCTAGATAATAAACAGGCTATAGGGCAAGGTGCCGCGAATCAATACTTGAAACCATATTAAATGTCTGGAGCTCCTCAATCCACAGTAGAATTTGTCTGACTAAGGGCGGCATTACAGCCGTCTCCACTTTATATTTCTGTTTATAACAGGGAAGGCCTTTGGGGGAACATGCAGCATATCAGGTGTGCAAGACTTATATAGTATACATGGAGGATAGACAGAGTTCTGCTGTTGTACAAAACTTATTTTTTTAGTCTTTATCTATTTTTTATCTGCCAAAACGGCAATGGACTTATTGGAAAACCTTATTGTTGGGATATCCCGTAACAACAGGGGTGCAACTAATGGCTGTTTGCGTTATCATTTATTTATTATTAAGTGAAAAGTAGTGAAGTGTGTCTAGTAAAAAGATTTTTGTTCAGCATCAATGCAATAAAGATATTCAGTGTACTCTCACACGTGGCAGAGATAAGCAAGTCTTCACATTTAAAAGATTTATTGAAGATTAAAGATTAATTTCCTGCGTTTTTGCTCAAAAATTTGTTCAAATTTACTGCGCGATTGATCCTACAAGCAGAGCAAAAATGGCTTCTCCTCCTCTTACCGGTTTTATCCACCTTGTCCTTTTGAGGATTTCTACACACTGACCTCCCTTTGACATTCAATCATCATTAAAAGCAGATGTGAAGTCAGAAAAGAACATCGTATTTTTCACGTAAATCAAATATATCAACGTCACCCTCATCTGCCTCATGGTGACGACATAAAAGGAAATGCATTTAGAAAAATCAGCTTGTTGGACATTTCATTCGATTTGATAACACCAGCTGACCCCGTGACCTTCACTCCCCGGCCTCATCGACACACGGGCCCATTGTGCTGATGACCCCCCCCCCCGCTTTATTTATTTATGGGGCACAGGCCACGATGCGCGTGGTTTAAATACACGTTAACAGTCACACCCACCGTCCAATGAACAGCCTAGTAGGCCAGAAGGATTCCCGTTGTCTTGCTCAAGGGCCGCCGCGGTTACTGCGAGTGACATCATCCACTCGTTCTTGTTGAGGGGTTTTTAACGGGTGGAGATAAAGTATTGCTCCATCCTTCAGAATCTGCCCGCATGTGTGTGGAGAGTGTAATAACTGGACCCCCCCACACACACACACACACACACACAAATATAATGAACTGCATTCCTTGGGTAAACACAGCAGCTAACGCACGTACGCAAGCGCACACAGACAAACACACACACACACACACGCGGAGGATATTGAAACCCTCTGAGGCGTGTTGTGTGTGCCCGCCGTGCGGGATGATGGAGAGGCTGAACTGTGGAGGCCCCCCCGCAAACGCACATGCACACACTCACGCTGTATACCCACACGCTTTATCACTCCCTCACACACACACACACACACACACACACACACATGCACCAGCTGAGTACACATGCACAAACTTTGGCGAAGGTCCCCCCCCCAGGCTTTGATGGATGGTCGGCGAGCCCTCCACCTCCTGTTTCATACGCGTATAATCTCGTTTGGGACCGGCGTGGTGGGAGCCGCCCCAAAAGCCGGGCTAATGGAGGTAGTCAAGCTGTCCTATCCTTCCCCGGCCCGAGTCAAGTAGAACTCATTACACAACGTGTGCGACGGGGAGCCTGTTATTACATCGACGTATCCCTTTTGTACGAGAATAGAGCTTCCGGATGCATTATTTAAAGCCAACAATTCCTAATCTGTTTCGGGGCGACCGGAGATCCCGGCGTAGATTAATATTTCAGTTCTTTCTCAACAAAAACAGAAATGTAGGGGTCATACACGAGGCGGAGCAGGTCCATCGCCTGAAGTTGAAAGGTTCGGCCTTCTGGGCGCTGCATTAACAGTCAAAGTCTCTTTTTCTTCACCTGTCGGCTGCACTCAGAGAGAGAGAGAGAGAAAAAAACAACAACTTGACTTTGCGCTACGGAGCTTTGCAGTTGCCGGAGCCAAAGGTGGCCCTCGGTGGGTAAATCATGGCTCCATGCCTCTGGCTTTCACGGCTCTTCATTCCCGTGTTCACAAAGGCCTCGCGTCAGGAACGCGGCGGCGGGGGGGCGATTGAATCGCCAGGCGGGCTGACGAGATGGGCCACGGACCCCGCTGTCAGTTCCCTTGACACCTCGGACCCTTGCGAGCAACGCTGACGGGCAGCGATCCATCTGGTTCACTGATGTTTCACCCGCGCGCGAGAAGGTGGACAGACGGTTAAATGGAAACTCTGGTATGCTGGTAAAAAAAACAACCAAAAAACACCTGTTCCAATCAACTGGGAGGGGAACTAACAAAGAAAATCCCACCGTTGCGGGTTTTGCAATTTCGATGAGGCGGCGTGTCACCGTAAACAAAGCGCTATTGTTTCACCTATTAGTCTCACAAACAGGAGTCCGATCCGTGTTGTGATCCAGCCCCCCGGAGGCCGCACAGCGATGTTCCCGTCCGGCCGGTTGTAGCGCCGGCGGCCCACGCAAGGGGACAGCTGGCGATAACAACAAGGCCGGCCCACCAGAGCCGTCGGGAGGCTTGTAAAAAGTCAATTTTACTGTACGAAAAAAATGCCGTGAAAAACAGGCCTGCGGTGTGATGAGCGCGGGATGATTGGTAGTGCCACAGGAAAGGCAAATCTGCACCAAAGAAAAAAAAAAAAAAATGAATGCGCTTTATCCAGGCGAGCGCTATCTAATGCGATCGCTGCCTGTGAATGAAATGAAATTTCATTTTCGATGACATCAAATTGAAAGAAGGGGCGAGAAGAAGGTGGCATCCCCGACACTGACACTTACAATCAGCCGCGTGGAGAGCAATCAAGGTGGCATGCGGCTTAAATTTCATGTCTGTCTCACCCCTTGTCCCCCCCCCCCCCCCCCCCCCCCCCATCCCTGTTCTCTGCATCTTATCATGACAAATGTTGGAGAATGAGTTAAATCTCCTTCAATCACGAGTATTTATTTCCGTGCGAATAAAACTGTGCTCCCTTGCTCATCTCTCGCATGGAGAGAAGAGAGGAAATGGAAACGAAGCAATATTCTTCATGGTTTCCCTTATAGCTGCAGTGAGTGAAAACCTCAGTATTTACACATTAAGCAGGGTAATAGCAGGAACCAGCTGTACCAATTTCCCTCTGACTTGACGATCAGGTAAGTCTAATCCTGAGATTAGTAACTGCCTTAGAGCCAATGCATTCAAATCCCCAAACCAAATTATATCAAAAAATGCTGCCCGCCGCAATTTCACGAGTATTACCGCGCAGTCTCACTCCTTCCATTTTCCTTTTCATAACATGAACAACAAAAGCCAGAGCAGCCGTAGATTGAATTAGGCGCTAATAGATCCAAATCAATTTCGATCAAATTAGCAACAGTCGGCAGTATCCATCACCACAAAAAGGCATAAGATAATTAATCTGGCAATAAACTAACTAGCTCATTGCACATTATTCCATTTCTTACAAAATACAAGATTTCCAGTTGTGCGTGTGTGTGTGTGTGTGTGTTTTTCACCTTTTAGCACCTTGATCTGACATGCAAAGTCAGACTTGCTGATGGTTCAGAAAAGTGACCAAAGAGACCCTTTGTCTGCTTCCTCCTGTATTAGCCGGCGTGGAGGCCGTTTGGATATTTTGTGGGTCCTCTTCAAGAGAGCAATTGCACCGCTTTAACCATCGAGGAGGAGCTGAACGTTGCGGTTGAAGTGGCTCGGACAATGTCGCCGTGCACGGGTGTTCCTGTCAAACTCAAGAGGTTCTGCGGCAGCTCAAATTAGGCCATTTGTGGCTTTTCATAGGTGTCGTAGGCAGCTACATTTGCTGGTTAAAACAAACAAGGTCAAAGGGAAAGTGCCACATTTCCATATGGGTTTCCTGCTCTGCCCGGACCCTGACTTGCTTCCTATGTTTTGGCTACAAACACCCTTCCAGGTGACCCCCCTATTTGCATGGTGGTGTCGTTTGGCCTGGCGAGGATTTGCCCAGATTCAAATCAGATGCTTCTCAGCTGTATTAAGGCCCACGGCGGAGCGGTTGCAGCTACGATAACGCAGAGGTGAACCAGCCGGCTGCTGTGTCCAGGGACCAGCAGCGTCCAGTTATTCTTGCCGCTTCAGCCCCGAGGCGGAATAAACCTCCTGTGAGGAGTGTGGACCGGGGGCTTTGCCTGCCCTGAGGGGGGGCGCGCCTGCGAAAGCGCGAGGCACAAGCTGCTGGGGCTCGCCGCTGATTAAAAGTGATCCACCTGGGCAACGAGTGGCGCTTTTGAAGCGCCGCGATAAAACGAAAGCTGACGGCTCGCGCTAATTCAAGGGCTAAGTGATTTTATTCCTCGCCGCATTACGGCCGGCCAGCATTATTTGCTGGCACTGGCTGCAACAGAGGCCACTGCCAAAAGTAATACAGTTAAGTGTTCTGTTAAGTGCGCGCACTGCTCATCAGCTCGCAGATGTAAGGAGAGGACATACGTACGTAAGAAGCGGCCGGGCCGACGAGTGCAATCGAGGCGCTCGGCGGGAATATAGAAAAGGAATTATGAATAAGTCCCAATCAATGAGGTTCAAGGAAGAGATGAAATGTCAAGTCAATTGCACCTCCCGAACAAGCCTCAGCAGATGCCGGGTGACACGCTAGCTTCTACCTCACCGGTATATCAGCTTAATGACTGTTTAAATGTCTGACGGGCTAAAAAGAAAGGCTCGCCTCACCGATTAACTCCCTCAGTTGCTTGGTTACCTGCCCGAGCAAGTTGCCTGTGCAGTTACTGCGAGATTAGGTAGGCGAGGACAAAGGAAGGCGGAACGCGATACCTTCGCAGTCAACGGTCGCCGCTATTCTCTCCCGTTCTCCCCGTCTTTCTCTCCGCCCGACCCCTGGGTCCCCTGGTGAAACAGAAGGGGCCATTCTCTGCGCCGCTAACAGGGCCGCCTTTCTTGTGCCCGGCCTCTATCTCTTCCCACAGATGGACAAAAAGAGAGGGAGAGGTAAAAGAGAGGGGGGTCTGTCGGCGAGGGAGTATACGCACACAAATGAATCTCGACCATACGCAGCAGAGGCTCAAGCTCGTTTGTAGATGAAAAGGTCAAATATTAACTATAACGTCGGCACTATGAATAAATCACAAGAAGGCATAGCACATGGTTCGGGCGAGATGTAATGGCCGTATAACGTCAGTGGTTTTTGTTGAGAGTGTCCCTTTCTAGCTAATCTGGATCTGGATCAAATTGTTCCCTTAACTGCGGGAAAGGCGAGAGTCGTGGAGTGTTTTATTATGTCTTCGGGCTGTAGTGGCACTTATGTGACTCTAAAATATTGCCAGGCGTCCCTAAAATTGAGAGTGTGACCGCTTCGCCACTTAATCTAATACAGAGGTGGCTGTTTAATGCCATAATTGTTTCACGCGAACGCACACTTTCTCTTCAATTAGCTCTCTTGTGCAGCTATTAAATTACACCTTATTCACCCCAACAGAATTCATCATCAACAGTGAGTATTTACCGGGCCCGCGGGATATAAAAGGCGATTTTATATTAAATATATAACAGGCTACCCAATCAAATAAACCTGGTTAATATTGCCCACTGGGCCACTAAACACTTTCTTTACTTTTACAATATCCAAACTAAATGCCCGAGAGTCACAGGAAAATTCTCGTTGTGCATTAGTTTTTTTTTTTTTTTTTTCTCCATGACACTGTCTTGTAACAAACGCAGTCCATAAAAGTTACCGCAGCATTAATGTAGAGAGTAAATAAATAATTATATAAGTGGAGCACGGTGACACACAATACATGCCGCAGCAGCAAGTAGAGTGCCCTTTTAATTATGCAGGAGACATCGGAAAGCAACATCACTCCTCACACTCTGGGAAGCAGCTCAGTGAATACTCAATATTAGAGGCCGTTAAAGACAGAGGCGAGGAAGAGAAGGTAGAGAAGTAATAAGGGAAGTGAAATTATTGGAGGGGTAAGAGAAAGAGAGCGAGGAGATGGATACACGGGGATGAGATTGGGGATTTTAAAAAAAGGAACCACTGCAAGAAAAAGGTAGAGAGAGCACCATTGCAAACGGTACAATGTGGCGGAGAGTGAAAAAAAACTACACAAAGCAAAAGGAATACTGCGAGACTGGAGGCCTCAAGGGTGGATGCGAGGATGCACTGCGTCAAGTCAAAGGAGAGTTTGAGGGGGGCCGTGGGCATAGAATATAAAAATATTAACATAAGAGAAAACACCACTCCACATTTCTAAAGAGCTGTGCTGAGATCATGTAAAAGAAAGATCAATAATTAATTAATCTGCCATAGAAAACACACAAAACAATAGTGTTTCTGAAAACGCAAATCAACTGACTTCCTTATGTATTAACTATTTTTCTGGCTGTTGCCGCATATCAGAGCGGAAAGACTGATCAAAAATAGCTATAAAAAAATAAAAAAGCTCACATTTGAACATCACATCATGCCACATACACCTTTTTTTTTTCCAGCACTGCAAATGGAAGAAAAGAGTCACTGTGAAGAAAATAAAGTACAAGAAGGGAGGTGAGACTTGCCGGAGGGTGGAGGAGAGTAGAGGAAAAAAAGGTAGACGATGGCAGACATTTATATCAGAGGAAACGGATAAAGGGAGTATCAGAAGCCGAGGCACAATACAGGGAGGTGATATGAAAACGTCTAATTTCACTGCTGACCCAGAAGTGCGCAAGAATGCCGATCCGACTTCCCGGCCAGATGTTCGTACTGTAAAACGTGACGCACAAAGCCGTGTTTGTGCTGCATTCACCCAACATCTACCTTTCTCCCTTTTTTCCTCTTTTGTTTCGACTCTCTTTTCACAAGAGGAACAGGCAGAGGGGCAGGGCCGGGCCTGACTTGGCTCTAGGGGAGTGTGGTCAGCCCCTGGCACTCTTCCCTCCACGGTAAAATAACTGCAAGCCAAGCCCTTATGTGAGCCGTCTACAACACTTCCACACGCAGTTGCTAAGTTTAGTAGATGTGACGACGCATACGGAAACGGCAGTCTTAACACGCGCCGTGACGAAAGGGGGGAAAGTCGGATGAGTTTAGTCCCCTGTGGTCGATATCCCCTTAGTATGATGAGCTGAACTTTTTCTCTCCCCCCTTTTTTAATGTTACATGCGAATGGCATTCCAAAAAAACAGAACGGATCAATGCCGCTAACTTCACACACATTAGCGCCATAAAGGCAACACGACTACTGAGACAAGCCCTGTCAGAAAGCATTACGGTGGAGTGAACGCTAAGAGGAAGAAACAGAACACATTTAAGAGTGGTGGAGAGAGGGATGGGGAGGGGGGGGGGGGGGCATTAAGATTCGCCTCCTTACCTGTTTGTTGTACTTGTTGATGGTTTGACTGCTGTACTCGGAGCAGTGGTCAGATCCAAGGGAAATGTTATCTCCGGTGCCAACAAAGGTGTTGGCGGGTGGCAGGTCCTGAACCGCCTGGTGCTTTTTTCCAGCGGTCGGCGACTGCGGGTGAAGCTGGACGGTGGGGAGCGGTGAACTGGACTTGTAGTGCCGGGCCAGATCCGGGCTCCCCGGCCCTCCGTTGACCGAGCGGTAGCGACCCATGCAGGGACTGTCCGACAGCTTCTCGTTGACGCCGTCGTAGCGTTGCCCGTTGGGTTTGGAGGCCTCTACGGTGACGATGCTGCTATAGAGGGGCTGTTTAGACTTCTGCTTCTTCCTGTCTTTCTTGGGCTTCTTGGACTTGTCATGCTGCTGTGGCGTGAAAAAGTCTTCGTGGTCCTTCTTACCGGCCTCGTAGCCATTCTTATTCTTGGGGCGGCAGTAACGGGCCATGACTACGACCAGAATGATGAGGATGACCGTCATGATGCCCGAAACTACTCCGATTACAATGCTTAGCCGCTGTTTGCTTAGGTCATAGTTGGGGTCACCGGCAATGTTGGTGTTGAGGGAGGTGCTGAGGCTCTTGGCCACCTGGGCGTCCACAACTGTGGAATTGGAGAGTGTCTCGTTAACATACACGTGAACAAGCGTGGTGGTGCTCTGAGAAGGCTGGCCCATGTCGTTCACCTGGACCACCAGCCTGTGAAGGCCGTAGTGCTTCTGCTCCAGCTTTGCCACTAGCGAAATGACCCCGGTGCCCCCGTCAATCTCAAACAGCCTGAAGGGGTTCCCCCCAACGATGCTGTAGTTCAGGTCTGCGTGGACGCCAGTGTCTGAGTCGGTGGCTATGACAGTTCTGACCACTGTTCTGATGTTACTGGAGGGGGGAAGAAGGGTGTAGGAGCTGTTTATTGGGAAAGTGACGGTTGGCGCGTTGTCATTTTCGTCCATGATTAGGAGCGAAACCGTGGCGGTGGCAGAGCGCGGAGGATCACCGCCGTCCACAGCCTTTACACGGAATGTGTACGTTGTTTTCTGCTCTCTGTCAAAGGACAGGGTGGAGAAAATAGTACCGGTCTCATTCTCGATGGAAAAGATCTCCTCCTCTTCCTCAATGAAAAGACTCATCTCTGCGTTTTGGCCTTTATCTGCATCGATGACGGTGACCATGCCGACTGGACTGTTTGGTTCAAGATTCTCTTTAACGTAGAAGGTGAACACATCCTGCATGAACTTTGGTTCGTTGTCATTCCTGTCTGCCACGAGGACAACCACTGTCGCAGAGCCCTGTAGAGTGTTTATGCCTTTATCTTTGGCTATCACTTTGAATTCGTAGCGCTCTGTTTGCTCTCTATCCAGAATGATGTTTACTCGGATGTCTCCACTGTCTGCATCGATAGAGAAAATCCCATTTACTGATGAGTCTAGGGAATAGGCTATTTCAGCATTCTTCCCACTATCTGCGTCAATGGCTTTCACTGTTGTCACCCTCTCGCCAGGGGCATTGTTTTCTGGAAACGACACCTCCACTACATTCTGGCTGAAGATAGGAGGGTTGTCGTTAGTGTCGCCCACTTTGACAATCAGAGAGTTATTACTTGCCAGACTGGGGCTTCCAGAGTCGACAGCCACTATGACCACATTGTATTCCTGTGTGGCCTCGTAGTCCAGCGTTGCGGACGTGTGGAGGAAATATTTCTTTTTATTCTGCTCACCTTCCATCTCGCTGGCTGGTTTGAGCTGAAAGGGAACATCCCCTACCACCGTGCATGTCACAATGCCGTTTTCCCCCTGGTCACGGTCTGACACCTGAACTAAGGCAATGGGTGTGTCCACCACCACGTCCTCAGCCACGTTGGCGATGCCATCTTTTAGGAAAATGCGTCCGATTTTTCGTATCTCTATGGCAGGAACGTTGTCGTTCTCGTCCTTCACGTTCAACACCACAGTGGCCTTGTCCATCTTGGGGGGCTGGCCTCTGTCACGGGCCATTACCGTGAACCTCAGTTGGCTCACTTCTTCACGGTCAATGCGGTGCAACACACTTAGCCACCCCGTGCTCTCATCCAGCCTCAGCAGCCGCCTCACCGACTCCGTGGCTGCCCCAAACACGTACTCGATTTGACCGTTTACCCCCACGTCTGCGTCGGCCGCTTTGAGCTGCAGTATGGGGGCACCAGGGGAGCTGTTCTCTGGCAGGTCCGCTTCATACACACTCTTCTCAAACCGAGGGCTGTTGTCATTCACATCGGTGATCATCACCCTGAGGATGGCTTGGGAGGAGCGAGGGGGATCTCCTCCGTCTCTAACGCGCAGGGTGAGCTCATAGGAGTCTCTCTGTTCCCTGTCGAGGGCCCCTTTAATGATGAGTTGAGGCTGCTTCTCTCCGTCGGTAGTGTCAGCAACTTGCAGTTCAAAGACGCTGCTCCTGCTTGCGCCTTCGTCAAATCTCCTCTTCCCCGAGAACGAATCCCCCGAAGAGCCCAAGCGCCTCGAGTTCTCCCCATTGTCCTGGATAAGCTCGTATCGCTCTATTCCGTTTCTGCCAAAATCTCTGTCTGTGGCTGTGGGCAGCAGATAAAGGGTTCCAATGGGTCTGTTTTCCTCCACAGATAGTGTTAGGACAGGGGAAGGGAACGACGGGGTGTTATCATTTATATCTAGTATAATGACTTTTCCCTCGAAGAGGTCGACCCAGCTTTGAGCTGGTCCAATCACAGACACTTCGAAATCTATAAAGCACTCATTTTCATCAAATATCATTTGGCACTGCTGTAATTTTTCACGGTCTATGCGCCTCTCGTTGGTGGTGAGCTCACCGGTTATGTTGTCTATTTTGAAAAAATCTGAGCCGGATTCTAGCGTGAACGTCACCTCGCCGGACCCGGCTACGATGCCCAGGTCGCCGGCTACGTTCCCCACTCTCACGTCGGCGGGTCCCTCCTCAGCCAAGCGGTACCGGAGCACTTGCTTGGCAGCGGGCTGATGCACAAGCTGCAGGATCAGAAGGCAATAGTACAAATAGTCCACTGCACCAGTAGTCCTCATGGTTCTCATCTGACAAAAAATGTCCATTTAGATTTGAAGGGGGGGAAAAGATTTTTATTTTTTTTTAGGAAATTAGTCACTGTCAGAGACTCCGAATGCGGAGGAAAAATAAATTGTTTCATACAAAGCGACGCTCTCTGCAGCGGGATGCGTTGGTCTTCATCCTCCGGACGACTACCTACCTCGCTCCTGCTGCAGTGCAAAGCGGCAAGTGCACGGGCTTTCGTCTGCGCTCTGCTTTTCCTCTTCCAGTTTTGGGTGTGAGTCGCTCTTTCCTCGTTTTCTTGCAAAAAAAAAAGAAAGAAATAAAATGAAAATGCCGGTGATATCAAAAAGTCACCGTAGAGCCTTCGTGCGCCTCCACGAATGCGCGCAATAAGCCAAAATGTTATAGTCCGAGAATCATGTCACCAGAAAGTGAATTAATTCCATATGCCGCCGTTTCTCTCAGGCTGAGGTTCGAATCTCCTTTTAGTTAATATCTTTTTTTGTTTGGAGGGGGGGCGACGCTATAATATTCCTCTGTCCGAGGATATGTCCACCTATGTCAGAGGAGCATTTAAACGCAGTTCCCCAACTCAGCAGAGCGCGCGGGTTTGCCTGCGCGCAGCCTTCCAACTCTCCGGTTTTGAGGATGTGAATGTGGAGCACATTACCTGTCCGGTGTCACACTCTGCTCTCTCCCTCCAAGTCACTTGCGGCGGGGGCGCAGTAGGCTTCAGTTCTCTCCTTCCCCCCGTATGCCACCGCACAATGCCGCGGACGTTTTAAGAAGGAAAAAATATCACACGAGGACAAAAAAAAATGTATATCCTAGGCAGTTTTAAGGAAACGTTGGTGGAGTTTTTATCCAGCAACACTCAGCCGGTTCCCTCACCTGCAGACGCGCCGCATGTGTTGGCAGCCCCTATCTGCAGCACTGTGAGAGGGATTCACAAATGATATTGCAGTCTCTCTCCCTCTCCCTCCCTCGCTCTCCCTCTCTCCACCCCCTCCGGTGTCATCTGCCCCAGCAGCGCGCCCGTAAACACGGTCGGGTCTTGGTCTTGATCGCCCCGGTCCGAACACCAACGGACAATATTGACGGAGAAGAGGACAGAGGTGTGAGACGCTTTAATAATTGTCCCTTTTGGTGTTTTTTTTTTTTGGCGTGGTCCGGATTTTCTTTTTGTGAGCACAGTTCCAATGCTTCATATACATGCACTCCAGTACGGCACAGCGCGCTATCCGACAGCCACATACAAAGTATGCAATGTGTTTTACGTTACAACAAGCACATGTCGTGATCTATGCGGTGTCATGTTGACTGGAGAGAAAAAAACAAATGACAAATCATAACTTTTAAGCACTGCTTGGTTGTAGTTTTTATTTTGTCGCGTTCCAAATATCTGTCCGTCAGCGGACAACACAGGCGGGATAGAACGGGCTACGTCTGGCTGTCTGTGCGCGCAATGGTGTGGTTTCTCCGCGGTTACACATTTGCGCGCGTGTGGTCGTCGGTGGCTGCGCGTGTTCCCCGGGGGCTCGGCGGCATCGGCGTCTTTTCGCCCTCGTGCCTTTTCAGTCCACTACGGCGCTCGGGGAACCTCATGCAGTGCCTCCGAATTAATTTGCGCGAAGAGGGAGAGAACATAAATTCACTCCTGCGTGGCGCTGCGAGACGACCGGGCCGCTGCGCAAACCCTAACTCCGCGCGTAACAACCGGCGTGCGCCGTGTGTGTCCAGCCGCGGCTGCAATCCGAGTGCTTGTGAGGGGCGCAGTGTTCGGTGAACCTCCGCGTAATGCCGGCGGTCACTTACATGCTTGTAACAAAAAAATCCAATTCGTATAAGGTGGTTAAATGAGCGCACGGATTTATACATGTACACCAACTGCAGCTCATTTAAACCGCTGCGTTGAGAGCAACAACTACAACAACAACAACAACAAAAAGGATAAACTTGTGTTGTGGTGCACGCCCGCCAGGAACACATATACTTGAAACTGGAATCCGCGCATACTCTGGTGTTTCTATTCAAGGGGTAGTTTGGCGCTGCGTGTGATTATACAGCGAACGAGCGAGTGAAGGACTGAGGGGCACAGCACGCGAGGGGGAGGAGGGGGGAGAGGAGAGGAGATGGGGAGGTGGGGAGGAAAAGAGCCAGCAGCAGCTTCATCGTCCTTCGACGGGCTGTCTGAAATCCAGCAGTGGCTTTATCCTTGCTTACTAGCGCCCTCCATCGTCCAATTGAAATCCAACCCTTTCCACGTTTCTGCCGTGGAGGTGCAGCCAACACAAGACGAATGCACCGTGCACGTATTGAGATAGTAAGACATGGCGGACTATTCTTGGGGAAAACACTTTTGGGCTGTTGGCTTTTGGAGGAGGTCGTATGCGTAGGCTTGATGTGAATGCTCTCAGGCTGTGTTAATTATCACGAATCCAAATAAAATGTTTCCATCATGGCTACAACTTCCCTCACAATCATGAGCAGGATTATGTTTTCTTTGTTTTGTTTTCAGCCAACGTTGTGTAATTTATTCAACATTATGATTCATGAGGAACGAACGTTGAAATGGACGCACTGAAAGCCTCGAGCTGAGATCATTGTGGGGTTATGTACTCTAAAATGCCGTGTGAGGATCCTATTTCAGACACAACGAGCTGACGTGTAACATATATGTCGTGTTGTTGTTTGAAAGAGTGGCATATTTTACAGCCGGTTGGGTTCAATTAAATAAATCATGCTTGTTCACCTTAGTACATGTCCAAAAGTATATGACACACAGCCACAGAGATTTAAATCAACCCTTTAGGCAAAAAATGGAAAAATAAAGAGTCACACTCAGCGCATGGTTCTGACTCCACAGTCTGGAGCATCAAACAAGGCTCACAAGAAATAACATTACCCACTCCGTGTCCCAAGGCCTTTGGAATAAGTCCATGTGGAATACAGCTTCGTAGGCGATGCTGAGACGGTGTTCACCATCAGAACCGTGAAGATCAAGGCTCCAAAATCATCACTGAGAGTCATCATCATTGCTGTGTGTGGCATCGATCTGTCTCTCGAGTAGATGATGGTCTAAAACGAGGTTAGGGAGAGCACTCCACGCTGCTACAAAGACCTCAAAAAACAACGAGAAAAAAAAAAAAAACAAGGTGTTATGGGAATGAGATGTACCAAGAAAAAAGTACGTGACTCTCCCACGCAATGACTGGTTGCACACAATTATAACAAGTCACGATAAGAGATGATACATTATTCACACTTTCCTGCCCCAAAAAGTAATTCTCTAACCCAATCGTTTGCATTTTAAAGGCGTACGTTAACACACACACACGTTGGGGAATATCAGTATTTTAAAACAGTTAAAGCATCAGAAAACCCATTTGAAAATATTTCTGTCCCATGGAAATGCGTGTGACTAAAGCCACTTCAGATGTTAACACCAGCGGGGTGTTATCAGCGGTTCATCATCCTCAAAGATGCCGTTTAGAATGTTCCTGCCTTACATCTAGCGGGTTTGGAATGACGCTGCCATCTCCCCACGTGATTGATGACCATCCCAAATACAAAAAAGATGACTCCGACCTCTTCCACCTCTGTAAATATGTTATGAGCAAAAGAGGGAGTCAGCCGACGTGGCATGAGGAGCAACCAAACCCACTGGGGCGGCTGGTCAAGGGTGATGGATGGCTCAAGCATACACAGGACTGCTGTGACCAAAAAGTCACTGTTTAACTTATTTAACTGTACTTTTGTGCCTTATAACTAAAAGTAGAACCACCTCAAACATACATTTACTTTAACATCAGGCCAGAGCACTCTACCACCTCCAATCCGTGGAATCTTGATGCTGGCGATGATGGAAGAGCTGCTGGTTGGATGCTGGCGTGAGGAGCTGGAAGCTGCTCACTGCAGGTGCGGCTAAATGGATTGATGAAGAGGGTGGTGATTAAGGGGTTGGCTTTTTGGTGGGGGAAATATTAGCTTAACTTGATTGGATTATGTGATCCTGGATGTAGTTCCCTCTTAAGGAAAGGAGGGCACGGCTTACAGAGACAACTGCCCGTTCAAAACGTGCCGGTTGGGGAAACTCTCTTTACTCTCGGTAGGGTGTTGCAACTCATACAAAATACTACTCTGGGCTTCCTTCTACCACTTCACTACAACATGTGGTGAGTAGCATTATATTCGACAAAAGCCGACCCTTCGGCCCCCTTCCAGTTCAATGATCTGATTAACAGTCCTCGAGAAATGCAAAGTAAAGACAGAGATTCTTTGGTGAAATGTTGCTTTTGGGATTTGAATGCAGGTGATTTGGCCACTATGGAGCTCTTTCATGTGTCTCGTAAACTCAAACTGCGTGATTGCAAAGTCCTCGCCTGTGCTAGAAAAAAAATCCCTTTTTACTGTGATTCGGCTTTGATGGGGTGACAACGTTGATCGCATTTTTTCGGCAAAGCCGTCCTGTTTTTTTGTCAATTTTTTTCTAAAGAGATTTCGGATAGCACAACCAAAATTGATTACGTCTTTGAAATGAGAACAGGTCTTTATCTCCCTTTGCATATTGTACTCAAACAAACTAAATATTGTGGATGGAACCGCATGAACACACGTTTTTATTGGTACAATATCAGTCACGTGATCCAATATTTTGCAAATCAGCTGGACTGCATAACAAAATGACCCTTTCTTACTATTTGCACGAATTTGGAACATTTTCTTTTCATCCCATCACAGAAGCTGGATTACTATTTTCTTCAAACAATTACTAACAAAGAAATTCAGCCCTCTGTTCCCTACGTTGGTAGAGCTGCTTGGACTGTTAATAACAGTAAGTAGACTCTGTCGCTTTGAAGTGCCCGACGGACCACATTGGTGGGGTTTTCTTGGCTGCTGCTGAGCCACCGACTTTGAGGCCAAATGTACTAAATTAATTACAACCTCGCACTCTGTGGCAGGACCGGGGCTATGTTCAAAAAAGCCCAAGAAACCGACACGTTTGTGTATTTTCACAACTTCGCCGGCGCTGTTTTAATTCCGACACGTGCTGTTCTTACTCGGCTGCGATTAACACTTCACCCTTGTAGCCAAAGGTGCAAAGGTGCCATTACCGTCTCTGTTACTGTCTGCAGTGTGTGTGTGTGTACGTGAACACGGAGCAGAGGTAGAAACAAGTGGTCGACACGACTGGGACAAGGTGTCTCCATGACCTGCGGTGCCCCCCTATCCAAGCCGCGGTAGCACACTAACCGCACACAGTCTCATCAACATTCCGCCAACAACCTCCCAATGTCCCAGGAATGAACCACACCCTCAACACAGACGCATCTACGCATGCGTCCTTATCTCCCTTCCTGCCCGTATCTCCATGCACCTCTGCTAGCATTGATCCGAAAGCCTACGTGTAGGTTCTCCACCCTGTGCGAGCCCGTCGCTGTGTATCCTCTGACTGTGCGCCGCCCCTTCGGGAAAGACACACAACCATTCATCAACAATGTGTAAAAAGTCAGCCTGGAAGGCGGGCGGGCGGGCGGGCGGGCAGCCAGCCAGCCGGCTGGCCCGGGGGCCGCTTCTTCTTAGGCGAGGTCTTTGTTGTGCTGCCCTCGCCGTAATATGTCACGGCGTCCTCCGCTTTGAACGGCGAGGAGAGAGGGAAGCGTCGACATGGAGCGACTCGACGGCGCAGGGAAGAGGCGTCCGGCGTTGTGGCTCGGGAAGCCTCTTTTTCTCTCCAACTCCCTCTGGCGAGTTTGCTATTTTTGGGACTCGCGACGCCTTGTTCTGCCTCCTGCCCCTCCGGGTTTTGCAAGAACTGTTAAAGAGATCACAATACACAATAGACTTGGTTCGGAAACTTTCAATAGCGCGAAGATCATTCAGGTAGTCACAGGGGGTAAAAGGGATGAAGCCATTCTCTGAATATGAAAGGGAAACAGTGGGTCTTGTTCTCATTCAGTAAAGAAAAAAAGAGAGTAAAATCCGGTAGGATTATTGAGTTTCATGAGTCATATTGACTTTAATTTGACACCATTTCTTTTTTTAACTGCATGTCTGTGGCGCTCTCTTTCAGCCGCCCAAACGCATACACGTCAATGGCGGTTTGGCCAGCGTGTTCGGTACTTGCTCACTCTTTGGAGAATAAGAATAAGAGTTCTCACCAAAGGACCTTTTAACATGTGGATGAAAAGAACCAGTGATTGAACCAACAACCCTGTCCATTTTACTTTAATTTTTTTCTACTGTTAATTGTCTTGTCTTGTAACTAAGCACTTACGAGTGCTTACCACGTATCACGCTCATCAGCACAAAGGGCATATACATTGTAGGCATTAGTCACCCCCACGCAGTCAGCCACTCACAACTTAATCACAAAGCCCAGTGTCACAAGAGACACCCTCCTTCTCAAAGAGACCCTCAAACTTCAAAAGGGGGAGCTCTCAAAGGAGCCATTCAGACGACTCTTTCTCAACGGGATGGAGGCTCGCCGTGTCGGCTGTGAATGGATTGACTTGAGGAGACGTGGGGTCCGAGGAAGCTCGCATTGGGATAATTCTCGCGTACCCCTCCCCTCCGCCGGCTGAGCCTCAATGAGCTCGTCTGTTGTCGCAGAGGAGCGAGCCTTCAAAAATCTGACAAGTGAAGTTGGGCACAATAACCCCTCACCCAGAAAAAGTAAAAAGAGCAAAGCCGGAGCATTCGACACCAGCTACATTATTAGGATCTGGATGAGGAGGATTTACCCCCTCTTTTGCGTGTGCCCTAGAAAACCCGCGCGGCAAACGTCACGCGTGAAGGGTGGTCATGTCCCACCAGCAGTTGCGCCCTCACGCCGCGAGCGACTGAGCGCGTGCAGGTCCGTCCGCGTTGGCCTGTCGGCGTGTTTATCTGTTTAGGAACAGTGTTTGTGTGCACCGTCCCGCTGTTTGGGGGCGGAATACGAAGACACCTGCTCGGCAACTCCGAGCTTGCTGTCAAAAAAGTGGAGGAGAAGGTGCTGTGAAAAAGGAAAAAAGAAAAAAGAAAAACCCTAGGCAGCTCAGAGATATATCTATTCTGTCTCCTCGCTCCCCTCATGCTGCTGCCGGTAGGAGACTTCAAAATGGCTGCACTCCTCGCCATGGAGTTGGCTCTGCCCTGTCAAAAC